>NC_090395.1:76399492-76724492 GCF_036365525.1 Heterodontus francisci | reverse complement strand
AGAGCCAACTGTGCAACAGCCCCAACAAACAAATTTCTCTGCAGCACCTGTGGAAGAGCCTGTCACTCCAGAATTGGCCTTTATAGCCACTCCAGGCGCTGCTTCACAAACCACTGACCACCTCCAGGCGCGTATCCATTGTCTCTCGAGATAAGGAGGCCCAAAGAATTTCTGTAACAAGGTTTTTCATAAACTTCCTCCTATTTTAGTGAACTTTAACACACATTAAGATGCAAGGCTCTAGCACAGAGGAGTGAAACATTTTTCCGTTTTTTGTAATATTGGCAAGTTTATTTTCCAGGTTAGGTACAACACAAGCTAATTATTGACAAATGAATGTGAAGGACTGTGACCCATAATACAGAACAGTAGCAGGGCTAACAAGAGCAGGAGAGAGGTATGTTGGGAAGTAATGGGCTAGTTTTCCAAGCCAGTGGATTGTAGGAAGTATGACTGAATGTTGGGGGAGGTCGGGGGGTTGGGGGGGGGGGGGGGGGGTGGGTGGGGTTAGGAATGGGTAAGGACTTCCACACTACTGAGGCAGAGGAGGTTTATTAGAATGGTTGTAGGGATGAGAGCCGTAGGTTATGTGGAGAGATTGGAGAAGCTGGGATTGTTCTGCTGACAGCAGAGGAGGTTAAGTGGAGATTGAATAGAGGTGTAAATAAGGAGAAATTATTACCAGTGGCAGGAGGGTCGGTAACCAACGGACACAGATTTAAGTTAATTGTCAAAATAAATTAGTGAGGAGTTGAGAATTTTTTTCTGCAACGAGTTGTTGTGATCTCACATGCGCTGCCTGAAAGGACATTGAAGGAAGATCCAATAATAACTTTCAAAAGGGATTTGAATAAATACTTGAAAAGGAAAAATGTAGAGCTGTAGGAAAAGAGCGGGAAAGTGGAACTAATTGGATAGCTCTTTAAAAGAACCAGCACAGGAAGAATGGGCCGAATGGCCTCCTTCCATAATTCTAAGAGGACCCTGAGTTGTTTTTTTTGTTCGTGGAATGTGGGCATCGCTGGCTAGGCCTGCATTTATTGCCCATCCCTAATTGCCCTTGAGAAGGTGAGCTGCCTTCTTGAACCACTGCAATTCTTGGGTGTAGGTACACACACAGTGCTGTTAGGAAGGGAGTTCCAGGATTTCCACCCAGCGACAGTGAAGGAATGGCGATATAGTTCCAAGTCAGGATGGTGTATGGCTGGTAGGGGAACTTGGTGTTCCCATGCAACTGCTCCCCTTGTCCTGATAGGTGGTAGAGGTTGTGCGTTTGGAAGGTGCTGTCAAAGGACCCTTGGTGAATTGCTGCAGTGCACTGAGCAGTTATTGCTGAGCAAGTGCCGCTTTATAGCACTGTCAATGACCCCTTCCATCACTTTGCTAATGATCGGGAGCAGACTGATAGGGCGTTAATTGGCCAGGTTGGATTTTTCCAAGTTCACAATTGGAACACACATTTCACGCCTGCTACCCTGTCAGATGCTGTCTATTCAGGGCTGAACTAGGGGTATTTTGTGGACTTGGATCCATCCGGAACTAGGGTAAGACTGAGTAAACGCATAACATGTAGAAGTTCAGTGATCACAGACAGAGGTGTGTTTCTTCTTTTCACTCTGACCTGATGTGGAAAGCAAATATAAAGTTCTGATTATAAAAATGCTTTAGACAACTTTTGGCACAAAATGTTTTGTTATATTAAGGAATGTTAGTGGAAAAATCTCCATTAAATAAATTCAGGTGATGGAGAGTTCAGCAGTGAAAGCCATTACAGAACACTTGTCTCCTATTTGACCCCAATTTCATCTTCTATCGATGCAAAGAGATTGAATTCCAGGTAGTTTAGGAAAAAAATAGAAGAGAGCTATGGGGAAAATAGAAGCACATAGTATTAACGGGACAGTGGTAACTTGTACATGAAATTGGCTAAAGCATAGGAGACAGGGCATAGTGGTAAAGAGTATGCAGTGGTGATCCCCATGGGTGGTATTAGGACCATTGACTTTCTTGTTATATATAGATGACGCAGATCTGGGTTAGGGAGTACTATTTTGAAGTTTGCAAATGACAGTGTTTTGGTCTCCTTATCTAAGAAAGGATATACTTGCTCTACAGGGAGTGCAATGGAGGTTCACCAGACTAATCCCTGGGATGGTGGGATTGTCCTATGAGGAGAGATTGCAGAAACTGGGCCTGTATTCTCTAGAGTTTCGAAGAATGAGAGGTAATCTCATTGAAATTTACAAAATTCTTGCAGTGCGTGTCAGTGTAGACCTGGATAGGATGTTTACTCTGGCTGGTGAGTCTAGAACCAGGGCATAGAGTCTCAGAATAAGGGGCAGGACATTTCAGACTGAGATGAGGAGGAATTTCTTTACTCAGAGGGTGGTGCATCTGTGGACTTCTCTACCCCAGATGGCTGTGAAAACTCAATCATTGAGCATGTTAAGGAATATGGGGACAGTGGGAAACATATGGCGTAGAGCTAGATGATCAGCCATGATCTGTTTGAACAGCGGAGCAGGCTCGATGGGCTGAATGGCCTACTCCTGCTCCTATTTCCTATGATCCTATGATACAAAACTTGGCAACCTAGTAAATAGTGAGCAAGATTATAGCAAACATAAGGAGGATGAACGAGTGAGACCAGTGAAATGCACAGACATGTGGCAGTTGCAATTTAATGTGGATAAGTGTGAAATGATGCATCTTTGGGGAAACAACATAGTGAGGCAGTATAATCTAAATCATGCTATTTTGAGGGAGGGAGGAGTGGGTGCAAGAGCAGAGGAACCTGAGCTGTTCATTCACAAATCCTTGAAGGTGACAGGGCAAGTTCATCAGCAGCATCTCCTAAACGCATAACATCGACCACCCAGAAGGCAACAGCAGCAGGCTCATGGGAATACTACCACCTTGTTTATCAAGAATCTATCTACCTCCACCTTAAAAGTATTCAAAGACTCTGCTTCCACTGCCTTTTGAGGAAGAGAATTCCAAAGACTCACGACCCTCAGAGAAAAGAATTCTCCTCATCTCTGTCTTAAATGGGCAACCCCTTATTTTTAAACAGTGACCCCTAGTTCTAGATTCTCCCACAAAGGAAACATCCTTTCCACATCCACCCTGTCAAGACCCCTCAGAATCTTATTATAGGAATGAAACCGGACGGACCCCCTGGCATCGACCGAGGCACCGGAAACGACAACGGCAAACCCAGCCCCGTCGACCCTGCAAAGTCCTCCTTACGAACATCTGAGGGCTTGTGCCAAAGTTGGGAGAGCTGTCCCCACAGACTAGTCAAGCAACAGCCTGACATAGTCATACTCACAGAATCATACCTTACAGACAATGTCCCAGACACTGCCATCACTAACCCCGGGTATGTCCTGTCCCACCGGCAGGACAGACCCACCAGAGGTAGTGGCACAGTAGTATACAGTAGGGAGGGAGTTGCCCTGGGAGTCCTCAATATCGACTCCGGACCCCATGAAGTCTCATGGCATCAGGTCAAACATGGGCAAGGTAACCTCCTACTGATTACAAAGAACAAAGAACAAAGAAAATTACAGCACAGGAACAGGCCCTTCGGCCCTCCAAGCCTGCGCCAATCCAGATCCTCTATCTAAACCTGTCGCCTATTTTCTAAGGGTCTGTATCTCTTTGCTTCCTGCCCATTCATGTATCTGTCTAGATACATCTTAAAAGACACTATCATGCCCGCGTCTACCACCTCCGCTGGCAACACGTTCCAGGCACCCACCACCCTCTGAGTAAAGAACTTTCCATGCATATCCCCCCTAAACTTTTCCCCTCTCACTTTGAACTCGTGACCCCACTCTGGGAAAAAGCTTCTTGCTATCCACCCTGTCTATACCTCTCATGATTTTGTACACCTCAATCAGGTCACCCCTCAACCTCCGCCTTTCTAATGAAAATAATCCTAATCTACTCAACCTCTCTTCATAGCTAGTGCCCTCCATACCAGGCAACATCCTGGTGAACCTCCTCTGCACCTTCTCCAAAGCATCCACATCCTTTTGGTAATGTGGCGACCAGAACTGCACGCAGTATTTCAAATGTGGCCGAACCAAAGTCCTATACAACTGTAACATGACCTGCCAACCCTTGTACTCAATACCCCGTCCGATGAAGGAAAGCATGCCGTATGCCTTCTTGACCACTCTATTTACCTGCGTTGCCACCTTCAGGGAACAATGGACCTGAACACCCAAATCTCTCTGTACATCAATTTTCCCCAGGACTTTTCCATTTACTGTATAGTTCACTCTTGAATTGGATCTTCCAAAATGCATCACCTCGCATTTGCCCTGATTGAACTCCATCTGCCATTTCTCTGCCCAACTCTCCAATCTATTTATATTCTGCTGTATTCTCTGACAGTCCCCTTCACTATCTGCTACTCCACCAATCTTAGTGTCGTCGGCAAACTTGCTAATCAGACCACCTATACTTTCCTCCAAATCATTTATGTATATCACAAACAACAGTGGTCCCAGCACGGATCCCTGTGGAACACCACTGGTCACACGTCTCCATTTTGAGAAACTCCCTTCCACTGCTACTCTCTGTCTCCTGTTGCCCAGCCAGTTCTTTATCCATCTAGCTAGTACACCCTGGATCCCATGCGACTTCACTTTCTCCATCAGCCTACCATGGGGAACCTTATCAAACGCCTTACTGAAGTCCATGTATATGACATCTACAGCCCTTCCCTCATCAATCAACTTTGTCACTTCCTCAAAGAATTCTATTAAGTTGGTAAGACATGACCTTCCCTGCACAAAACCATGTTGCCTATCACTGATAAGCCCATTTTCTTCCAAATGGGAATAGATCCGATCCCTCAGTATCTTCTCCAGCAGCTTCCCTACCACTGACGTCAGGCTCACCGGTCTATAATTACCTGGATTTTCCCTGCTACCCTTCTTAAACAAGGGGACAACATTAGCAATTCTCCAGTCCTCCGGGACCTCACCACTTACCGCCCTTCCTTAGCTGATGACTCAGTACTCCTCCATGTTGAACAGCACTTGGAGGAAGCACAGAGGGTGGCGAGGGCACGAAATGTACTCTGGGTGGGAGACTTCAATGTCCATCACCAAGAGTGGCTCGGTAGCACCACTACTGACCAAGCTGGCCGAGTCCTAAAGGACATAGCTGCTAGACTGGGTCTACGGCAGGTGGTGGGGGAACCAACACGAGGGAAAAATATACTTGACCTTGTCCTCACCAATCTGCCTGCTGCAGATGCTTCTGTCCATGACTGTATTGGTAGGAGTGACCACCGCACAATCCTTGTGGAGACGAGGTCTCGCCTTCACATTGAGGATACCGTCCATCATGTTGTGTGGCACTATCACCGTGCTAAATGGGATAGATTTCGAACAGATCTAGCAATGCAAAACTGGGCATCCATGAGGCGCTGTGGGCCATCAGCAGCAGCAGAATTGTACTCAACCACAATCTGTAACCTCATGGCCCAGCATATCCCCCACTCTACCATTACCATTAAGCCAGGAGACCAACCCTGGTTGAATGAAGAGTGCAGCAGGGCATGCCAGGAGCAGCACCAGGCATACCTCAAAATGCGGTTTCAACCTGGTGAAGCTACAACCCACGACTACTTGCATGCCAAACTGCGAGAGCAGCATGCGATAGACAGAGCTAAGCGATCAGATCTAAGCTCTGCAGTACTGCCACATCCAGCCATGAATGGTGGTGGACAATTAAACAACTAATTGGAGGAGGTGGCTCCACAAATATCCCCATCCTCAATGATTGGGGAGCCCAGCACATCAGTGCGAAAGATAAGGCTGAAGCATTTGCAACAATTGATGATGATCCATCTCAGCCTCCTCCTGAAGTCCCCAGCTTCACAGATGTCAGACTTCAGCCAATTCGATTCACTCCGCGTGATATCAAGAAACGTTTGAAGGTACTGGATATTGCGAAAGCTATGGGCCCTGACAATATTCCGGCAATAGTACTGAAGACCTGTGCTCCAGAACTTGCTGCGCCCCTAGCCAAGCTGTTCCAGTACAGCTACAACACTGGCATTTACCCTGCAATATGGAAAATTGCTCAGGTATGTCCTGTACACAAAAAGCAGGACAAGTCCAACCCGGCCAATTACCGCCCCATCAGACTACTCTCAATCATCAGTAAAGTGATGGAAGGTGTCATCAACAGTGCCATCAAGCGGCACTTGCTTAGCAATAACCTGCTCAGTGATGCTCAATTTGGGTTCCGCCAGGGCCACTCACCTCCTGACCTCATTACAGCCTGGGTTCAAACATGGACAAAAGAGCTGAACTCAAGACGTGAGGTGAGAGTAACTGCCCTTAACATCAAGGCAGCATTTGACCGAGTATGGCATCAAAGAGCCCAAACAAAACTGAGGTCAATGGGAATCAGGGGGAAAACCCTTCGCTGGCTGGAGTCATATCTAGCACAAAGGAAGATGGTTGTGGTTGTTGGAGGTCAATCATCTGAGCTCCAGGACATCACTGCAGGAGTTCCTCAGGGTAGTGTCTTAGGCCCAACCATCTTCAGCTGCTTCATCAATGACCTTCCTTCAATCATAAGGTCAGAAGTGGGGATGTTTGCTGATGATTGCACAATGTTCAGCACCATTCGTGACTCCTCAGATATTGAAGCAGTCCGTGTAGAAATGCAGCAAGACCTGGACAATATCCAGGCTTGGGCTGATAAGTGGTAAGTAACATTCGCGCCACACATGTGCCAGGCAATGACCATCTCCAACAAGAGAGAATCTAACCATCTCCCCTTGACCTTCAACGACATTGCCATCGCTGAATCTCCCACTATTAACATCCTTGGGGCTACCATTGACCAGAAACTGAACTGGAGTAGCCATATAAATACCATGGCTACAAGAGGAGGTCAGAGGCTAGGAATCCTGAGGCGAGTAACTCACCTCCTCACTCCCCAAAGCCTGTCCACCATCTACAAGGCACAAGTCAGGAGTGTGATGGAATACGCTCCACTTGCCTGGAGGGGTGCAGCTCCAACAACACTCAAGGAGCTAGACACCATCCAGGACAAAGCAGCCCGCTTGATTGGCACCCCATCTACAAACATTCACTCCCTCCACCACTGACGCACAGTGGCAGCAGTGTGTACCATCTACAAGATGCACTGCAGCAATGCACCAAGGCTCCTTAGACAGCACCTTCCAAACCCGCAACCTCTACCACCTAGAAGGACAAGGGCAGCAAATACACGGGAACACTACCACCTCCAAGTTCCCCTCCAAGTCACACACCATCCTGACTTGGAACTAAATCGCCGTTCCTTCACTGTCACTGGGTAAAAATCCTGGAACCCCCTTTCTCACAGCACTGTGGGTGTACCTACACCACATGGACTGCAGCGGTTCAAGAAGGCGGCTCACCACCACCTTCTCAAGGGTAATTAGGGATGGTCAATAAATGCTGGCCTGGCCAGTGACGCCCACATCCCATGAATGAATTTTTAAAAAATGTTTCAATCACGTTGCCTCTTACTCTTCTAAACTCCCTTGGATACAAATCTAAACTGTCCAACCTTTCCTCAAAAGACAACTCACCCATTCCAGGTATTAGTCTAGTAAACCTTCTCTGAACTGCTTATAACACATTTACATCCTTCCATAAATAAGGAGACCAGTACTGTACACAGTACTCCAGATGTGGTCTCAGCAATGCCATGTATAGCTGAAGCATAACCTCCCTACTTTTGTATTCAATTCCCCTCGCAATAAACGATAACATTCTATTAGCTTTCCGAATTACGTACTGTACCTGCATACTAACCTTTTGTGATTCATGCACTCGGACACCCAGATCCCTCTGCATCTCAGAGCTCTGCAATCTCTCACCATTTAGACAATATGCTTCTTTTTTATTCTTCCTGCCAAAATGGACAATTTCACATTTTCCCACATTCTACTCCATTTGCCAGATCTTTGCCCACTCACATAACCTATCTACATCCCTTTGTAGCCTCCTTGTGTCCTCTTCACCACCTACCTATCTTTACGTCATCAGAAAATTTCGCAACCATACCTTCGGTCCCTTCATCCAAGTCATTTATAAAAATTGTAAAAAGTTGAAGCCCCAGCACAGATCCCTGTGGCAGACCATTCGTTACATCTTTTTGTCTTTTTGATTCTTGGTTAATGCTGGAATTTACTCTCAGCTTCCTGTTTTAGGAGTAGCAATGTTTTCTTGTAAGTGGGGAAAAAAACTTGTCCAAAGAGCCTGGAACAAATGGTAAGACTCCATTCAGCAAGACCATGGTCTCATCAGACAGACCAGGAATGGCCCAGGCTGCATCACTGCTCTGGGACACGCTAGCCAATCCAAACTTGGACAACAACGCTTGCAAGCCACCTGCATATTTTGATATATCGGTTTTGTACAACAGTGACTACACCTCAGAATTACTTCATTGGCTGTAGAGTGCTGTGAGACTTCCTGAGGTCATAAAAGCTGCTATGGAAATGTAAGTCTTCCATTGCTGGTACACACAAACTCTTCCCCTCCCTCCCAATCTATTCATTGAAAAACCTGTGCCACAACGTTCAAGTCAGAACCCCAACATCCGAAATAAAAACAGAAAGTGCTGGAAATACTCAGCAGGTCCGGCAACATCTGTGGAGAGAGAAGCAAAGTTAATGTTTCAGGTCGTGACCTTTCATCCGAACCCCAACCTCTGAACTTTGCCAGTCTGCTTTGTGCACAATATAAACACCGGGTGGAATCCAGAGTCTGCGAGCCAGGACTAGCAGGACCAATCTAAATAGTCACTTCCTACCTCACCCTTGTTGCAGCATGCCTGAACAGGGTGAGCATAAACCCTGAGCGAGAGAAAAGCAACTGCTTCAACCTTGGTTGACAGTGCCAATGTTCCAACTTCTTGTTTGTGTAAAGTGATGAAACTAGATGCCTCCTCTCCAACCTGATGTTTATTCTAGTTATTGGAGAGTTATATGACAGCACAATCTGCCAAATGTTGATGGTTTATTATTTCTCTGCATTGCTCACAATCCAGATATTGTATTATTTTCATAGTTATGTTGTCTTTAAGGAACTCTCTGGAATGTAAGTCTTTGCTCTTACTTTCTCTGACAGCTTAATGTCTGGAGTAGTCAAACATCAAACTCAGCCCTGCTTTGAGGAACAAGACCTCACGAGAACTTGAAGTGGAACAAAAGAGTTTCTGCCACAAGGATTTAAAAGAACAAAAAGAAATCCAAAATGTACATGTTTGAGAAGGGACAGGAGTTGGCATCTTATTTTCTGAAATCTGTTCACATGGATTGTTTGGAGAGAATGTTAGTCCATTCAATCATTGAAGTACAAGCTCGTCTGACTTTCTTTAAAACATTTAACTCTGAATGGGGGGGTCGGGAAGAGTTAACCATACTTTACGGTTTGCTTTTAATTTTTTATAACTCTTGTGTAACATTTTGCACCTTCACCACATCACGTGAACATCAACCTATAAATATTCAATTAAACTGCGCAAGGGAGGTTTCTTTAACAGCGTTTTTTAAACCTTCCTTTAGGTAACCTTCAGGAACTATATCCCAGTGAAAGTCAGCACATTCAGGAACTGAACCCCGTGAGAGTCAGCACCTTCAGGAACTGTATCCCAGACAGAGTCAGCACCTTCAGGAACTGTATCCCAGTGAGAATCAGCACCTTCAGGAACTGTATCCCAGAGAGAGTCAGCACCTTCAGGAACTGTATCCCAGAGAGAGTCAGCACCTTCAGTAACTGTATCACAGTGAGAATCAGCACCTTCAGGAACTGTATCCCAGTGAGAATCAGCACCTTCAGGGACTGTATCCCAGTGAGAGTCAGCACCTTCAGGAAATGTCCCCCAGTGAGAGTCAGCACCTTCAGGAACTGTGTCCCATTGAGAGTCAACAACTTCAGGAACTGTCCCCCAGAGAGAGTCAGCACCTTCAGGAACTGTATCCCAGTGAGAGTCAGCACCTTCAGGAAATGTCCCCCAGTGAGAGTCAGCAACTTCAGGAACCGTATCCAAGTGAGAATCAGCACCTTCAGGAACTGTATCCCAGTGAGAGTCAGCACCTTCAGGAAATGTCCCCCAGTGAGAGTCAGCAACTTCAGGAACCGTATCCAAGTGAGAATCAGCACCTTCAGGAACTGCATCCCAGTGAGAGTCAGCACCTTCAGGAACTGTATCCCAGTGAGAGTCAGCACCTTCAGGAACTGTGTCCCATTGAGAGTCAACAACTTCAGGAACTGTCCCCCAGTGAGAGTCAGCACCTTCAGTAACTGTATCACAGTGAGAATCAGCACCTTCAGGAACTGTATCCCAGTGAGAATCAGCACCTTCAGGAACTGCATCCCAGTGAGAGTCAGCACCTTCAGGAACTGTATCCCAGTGAGAGTCAGCACCTTCAGGAACGGTATCCCAGTGAGAGTCAGCACCTTCAGGAACTGAATCCCTGTGAGAGTCAGCACCTTCAGGAACTGTATCACAGTGAGAGTCAGCACCTTCAGTAACTGTATCACAGTGAGAGTCAGCACCTTCAGTAACTGTATCACAGTGAGAGTCAGCACCTTCAGTAACTGTATCACAGTGAGAGTCAGCACCTTCAGTAACTGTATCACAGTGAGAATCAGCACCTTCAGGAACTGTATCCAAGTGAGAATCAGCACCGTCAGGAGCTGCATCCCAGTAAGAGTCAGCACCTTCAGGAACTGTGTCCCATTGAGAATCAGCACCTTCAGGAACTGCATCCCAGTGAGAGTCAACAACTTCAGGAACTGTCCCCCAGAGAGAGTCAGCACCTTCAGGAACTGAATCCCTGTGAGAGTCAGCACCTTCAGGAACTGTATCCCTGTGAAAGTCAGCACCTTCAGGAACTGTATCCCAGTGAGAGACAACACCTTCAGGAACTGTATCCCAGTGAGAGTCAGCACCTTCAGGAACTGTGTCCCAATGAGACTCAACATCTTCAGGAACTGTATCCCAGTGAGAGTCAGCACCTTCAGGAACCGTATCCAGGTGAGAATCAGCACCTTCAGGAACTGTGTCCCTGTGAAAGTCAGCACCTTCAGGAACTGTATCCCAGTGAGAGACAACACCTTCAGGAACTGTATCCCAGTGAGAGTCAGCACCTTCAGGAACTGTGTCCCAATGAGACTCAACATCTTCAGGAACTGTATCCCAGTGAGAGTCAGCACCTTCAGGAACCGTATCCAGGTGAGAATCAGCACCTTCAGGAACTGTGTCCCTGTGAAAGTCAGCACCTTCAGGAACTGTATCCCAGTGAGAGTCAGCACCTTCAGGAACTGTATCCCAGTGAGAGTCAGCACCTTCAGGAACTGTGTCCCAATGAGACTCAACATCTTCAGGAACTGTATCCCAGTGAGAGTCAGCACCTTCAGGAACCGTATCCAGGTGAGAATCAGCAACTTCAGGAACTGCATCCCAGTGAGAGTCAGCACCTTCAGGAACTGTATCCTCGGGACAGTCAGCAACTTCACGAACTGTATCCCAGTGAGAATCAGCAACTTCAGGAACTGTATCCAGTGAGAGTCAGCACCTTCAGAATCTGTATCCCAGTGAGAGTCAGCACCTTCAGGAACTGAATCCCTGTGAGAGTCAGCACCTTCAGGAACTGTATCCTCGGGAGAATCAGCAACTTCAAGAACTGTATCCAGTGAGAGTCAGCACCTTCAGAATCTGTATCCCAGTGAGAGTCAGCACCTTCAGGAACTGAATCCCTGTGAGAGTCAGCACCTTCAGGAACTGTATCCCAGTGAGAGTCAGCACCTTCAGGAACTGTGTCCCAGTGAGACTCAACATCTTCAGGAACTGTATCCCAGTGAGAGTCAGCACCTTCAGGAACTGTGTCCCAGTGAGACTCAACATCTTCAGGAACTGTATCCCAGTGAGAGTCAGCACCTTCAGGAACTGTATCCCAGTGAGAGTCAGCACCTTCAGGAACTGTGTCCCAGTGAGAATTAGCACTTTCAGGAACTGCATCCCAGTGAGATTCAGCACCTTCAGGAACTGTCCCCTAGTGAGTGTCAGCAACTTCAGGAACTGTATTCCAGTGAGAGTGAGCACCTTCAGGAACTGTCCCCCAGTGAGGGTCAGCACCTTCAGGAACTGTCCCCCAGTGAGAGTCAGCACCTTCAGGAATTGTATTCCAGTGAGAGTGAGCACCTTCAGGAACTGCCCCCCAGTGAGGGTCAGCACCTTCAGGAACTGTCCCCCAGTGAGAGTCAGTACCTTCAGGAACTGTCCCCCAGTGAGGGTCAGCACCTTCATGATCTGTCCCCCAGTGAGGGTCAGCACCTTCAGGAACTGTCCCCCAGTGACAGTTAGCAGCTTCAGGAACTGTCCCCCAGTGAGGGTCAGCACCTTCAGGAACTGTCCCCCAGTGAGAGTCAGTACCTTCAGGAACTGTCCCCCAGTGAGGGTCAGCACCTTCAGGATCTGTCCCCCAGTAAGAGTCCGCACCTTCTGTCACTGTGTCCCTCTGAAAGTCAACACCTTCAGGAACTGTTTCCCATTGAGAGTCAACACCTTCAGGAACTGTGTCCTTGTGAAAGTCAACACCTTCAGGACCTGTGTCCCAGTGAAAGTCAGCACCTTCAGGAACTGTATCCCGGTGAGAGTCAACATCTTCAGGAACTGTATCCCAGTGAGAGTCAGCACCTTCAGGAACTGTATCCCGGTGAGAGTCAGCACTTTCAGGAACTGTGTCCCAGTGAAAGTCAGCACCTTCAGGAACTGTGTCCCAATGAGAGTCAACATCTTCAGGAACTGTATCCCAGTGAGAGTCAGCACCTTCAGAAACTGTATCCCAGTGAGAGTCAGCACCTTCAGGAAATATATCCCAGTGAGAGTCAGCACCTTGAGGAACTGTATCCCAATTAGAGTCAGCACCTTCAGGAATTGTATCCCAGTGAGAATCAGCACCGTCAGGAACTGCATCCCAGTGAGAGTCAGCACCTTCAGGAACTGTGTCCCATTGAGAGTCAGCACCTTCAGGAACTGTATCCCAGTGAGAGTCAGCACCTTCAGAAACTGTATCCCAGTGAGAGTCAGCACCTTCAGGAACTGTGTCCCAGTGAGAGTCAGCACCTTCAGGAACTGTGTCCCAGTGAGAGTCAGCACCTTCAGGAACTGTATCCCAGTGAGAGTCAGCACCTTCAGGAACTGTATCCCAGTGAGAGTCAGCACCTTCAGGAACTGTGTCCCAGTGAGAGTCAGCACCTTCAGGAACTGTATCCCAGTGAGAGTGAGGAACTTTGTTTTATTCTTTCATGGGGCATGGGCATCGCTTGCAGGCCAGGGTTTATTTGGCTGGATTTTACCAGCCACCCCGACGTCGGGGTCGTGGCGTGGGGGGCCGAAAAATGGCACTGGGAGATGGGAAGGCCCCGCCCCATTTTACCCGCAGGGGCGAGGCCTCGTGATATCCACCCTGCTGCTCGGCAAAGGAGCAGGATTTAAATATGTTAATAATGAATTAATTACCTGCCTGCTCCTGTCAGCCATCCCACTGCCATATTCCGACTGGTTGTTGGGACTCCTGCGCCTTCGGACCTCCGTCCGGCGATCTGATGTGGGACACTGGTGGAGATGGGGGAGGAGGTAAGTTTTCAGGGCGGGAGCAGGGGGAGTGGGATGAAACCTTTTTGATTGGCTGAGGGTGTGGGAGGAAGGGGCAAGGTTCCAAGTTTGAAAACTTTGAGGGGAATGGTCTGGTCCGCAAGTACATTTTTTTGTCGGGTGGGAGAGGGCAAGTAATAATTTGTTCCATCATTGGACTGGGGTGCGGTGGAAGAAGGTACTGAAACTTTTATTCAGCTTTTCATTTTTATTTTACACTTCCTATTAGAATTAGAATTAGAATTAGAACATTACAGCGCAGTACAGGCCCTTCGGTAGAGAAATTTAAATACATTGGAAGGGCTTGAAGCCCTTTAAAAATGGTGCCCGCGTGAGCGCATTGGCACTGGACCCTGTTCCCGGGGACTGAGCATCCGCCCCCTCCACATCATCGAGGGGGTGCGATCCGCCCCGGCCATGTAAATGAGCCGTCGTGCTAAATATCACGGTGGCTTCGCGGAGTAAGTCTCGCGCGTTTGCCCCGCCATTCAGCCTGTTGCTCATCCCTAATTGTCCTTGAGTGTCTTGCTGGGCTGTTTCAGAGGGCAGATCAGTGTCAACCACATTGCTGTGGATCTGGAGTCACATGTAGGCTAGACCAGGTAAGGACGGCAGATTTCCTTCCCTAAAGGACATTAGTGAACCAGATGGTTCAATTGATGATAGTTTCACAGCAGCATTACACAGACTAGCTTTGAATTCCAGATATTTTTAAAAGATTAATTGAATTTAAATTTCACCAGCTGCCATGGCTGAACCCATGCCCCAAGTGCATTAGCCAGGGCCTCTGAATTACTAGTCCAATGACACTCCCATTCTGCCACCATCCTCCCCGATGAAAGTCAAAATGTAACAAAAGCAAATTTTGAAAGAATTTCAACTTTGTCTGTCCTTTAATCGCGTTTTTTCAGTTCCATTGACTTGTTCCAATTCCCCTGCCTTTGTAGTCATCAGAATCATCAAACAATCAAAAATATTCAAATCTTTCTTTGAAATTCTGCAAAGGGTCATCAAATCTTTCTATTTTAAAGACATGCTGTGATTGATGGGAGGTCATCTGTTCTTCACAGAATAATTTCTAAAGTTGACAGTGGATCTGTGAGAGATCACAGGCACTCTTTTTGTCTACATTTATTTTGGGTGCTTTGAACTCTGATGCAAGTATTGACACTTCAAAGGATGTCATTCAGTTTTTGCTCCTGATACTGTCTCCGTTCGAATGACAGAAACTGAGCAACAAACAGAACTCAAGGATATTCAGGGATGAGCTGGCTTGTAAACCACTGCAAAGACTCATGTGGTGAAAGTCTGCACTGTCTGCGAGCTGTAAAGATCAAAACTGAGAATAAGCCCTGAGTCATCATTGGAGACAGCAGAGGCCATCTTAGCAACTGAGGTCAAGGAATGGTTAATGGTTAATGTACAACATAGAGAACAAGTCACTGATTGTAGAGGGAGGGCACTCGCCTGAGATTGTGGTTGAGGGGCATTGTTGGGACAGTGTAGAGGGAGCTTTACTCTGTATCTAACTCGTGCTGTATCTGCCTTGGGAGTGTTTGATGGGACAGTGTAGAGGGAGCTTTACTCTGTATCTAACGCCGTTTTTTTTTCTTTTCTTTTTCTTTTCTTCTTTTTTCTTGTTTTTTAGGAGCTTTACTCTGTATCTAACCCCCGTGCTGTACCTGTCCTGGGAGTGTTTGATGGGGGACAGTGTAGAGGGAGCTTTATTCTGGATCTAACTCCGTGCTGTACCTATCCTGGGAGTGTTTGATGTGGACAGTGTAGAGGGAGCTTTACTCTGTATCTAACCCCCGTACTGTACCTGTCCTGGGAGTGTTTGATGGGGACAGTGTAGAGGGAGCTTTACTCTGTATTTAACCCTGTTTTTTTTTTCATGTCGAGGGGGCCTTTATTGCTCAGGCCCCCTTTATATGCATACTTATATTTTGTTAAATAACTTTATTAAAAACAGAAATAAACAAAAACTCAAATTAAAATGCCATTCTCGGCATCGACAATGCGCTCCAGTCCCTGTGGTGCCCACCGGTCGCGGAAGGCCTCAAGCGTACCAGCGGACACCGCATGCTCCTTCTCCAGGGGCACCCGGGCACGAACGTAACCGTGGAAGACGGGCAGGCAATCGGGGAGGACGGACCCCCCGAGTATCTAACCCCAGTTTTTTTTTCTTTTTTTTTGCTGGGGACAGTGTAGAGGGAGATTTACTCTGTATCTAACCCCCGTGTCTGTACCTGTCCTGGGAGTGTTTGATGGGGACAGTGTAGAGGGAGCTTTACTCTGTATCTAACTCCGTGCTGTACCTGTCCTGGGAGTGTTTGATGGGGACAGTGCAGAGGGAGCTTTACTCTGTATCTAACCCCCGTGTCTGTACCTGTCCTGGGAGTGTTTGATGGGACAGTGTAGAGGGAGCTTTACTCTGTATCTAACTCCGTGCTGTACCTGTCCTGGGAGTGTTTGATGGGGACAGTGTAGAGGGAGTTTTACTCTGTATCTAACCCCGTGCTGTACCTGTCCTGGGAGTGTTTGATGGGACAGTGTAGAGGGAGCTTTACTCTGTATCTAACCCCCGTGTCTGTACGTGTCCTGGGAGTGTTTGATGGGGACAGTGTAGAGGGAGTTTTACTCTGTATCTAACCCCGTGCTGTACCTGTCCTGGGAGTGTTTGATGGGACAGTGTAGAGGGAGCTTTACTCTGTATCTAACCCCGTGCTGTACGTGTCCTGGGAGTGTTTGATGGGGACAGTGTAGAGGGAGCTTTACTCTGTATCTAACCCCGTGCTGTACCTGTCCTGGGAGTGTTTGATGGGGACAGTGTAGAGGGAGCTTTACTCTGTATCTAACCCCCGTGCTGCACCTGTCCTGGGAGTGTTTGATGGGGACAGTGTAGAGGGAGCTTTACTCTGTATCTAACTCCGTGCTGTACCTGTCCTGGGAGTGTTTGATGCTGACACAGTATGCCTGAAATTTCATTTTCCAGCATTAACATTCTTCACCTTTGATGAACACAAAATTCAGAAAAAACAAAGTAACAAAAATAACTGAAGGGCATTTGGAAAACTGAGCAATTGATGCTGGCAATCCATTCTTCCGACTGTTTATTTTTATTGTTAATTTAATTTAATTACACTTTGCATGCTCAAACTATGAGCAAATAAATCACACAGTAACTTTCAAAGTACATTTTAAGGTCATTGAATGCTTGTGTCGATTAAGCCTTTCCCTCATCCAACATTCTCATGGAATTATACCATTGCATTGGAAAATTGTGCACTTCATTCCATTATTTAGGAGTGATGGAGTGAAAACAGGTAACTACAGGCCTGTCAAATTAACATCTGTTGTGGGGAAGTTACGATAATGTTTCATTAGGGACAGAGTGACTGAGCACTTGGGTAAGAATGAGCTGATCAGAGAGAACCAGTGAGGATTTGTGAAGGGTCGAAGATGTTTGACTAATCTTGTTGAATGTTTTGTGGAGGTCACTAACATGATGGATAAAGAAATATCTATGGATGTTGTCTATGTTGCCCTAAAGTAAGCATTTGAGAAGTTTCTGCACAAGAGATTATTAGCAAAATGAAACGGCATAGAAATGGAAGCAACCTTACAACGTAGTTTGGAAATTTGTTGGGAGAAGACAGTGGGAATAAAGGAAGTGCACTCTGATTGGCAAGAAATGACAACTTCATCCGTACTGGGACTTCAACTTTTCATTATATTTATCAATCACTATGTTGAAGGAATAGAGAGCTGTACATCCAAGTTTGTTGAGGACACTTAGTGACTAAATTAGGTGGCACAGTAAGTAGTGTAGATGGCAGCAGAATGTTGCACAGGGATTTTGACAGAGTAAGTGAGTGGGCAAAACAGTGGCAGGTGGAGTTCAGTGTGGGGAAAGTGTGAGCTCATGTACTATGGATGTAAGAATGACAGGTTGAAATATTCTCTAGAACACGATCCGATAGGAACTGTGGAGAATTAAAGAGATTTGCGTGTCCTGGTTCACAAACAACTAAAATCTAGTAGATAGATAGAAAAAAGTAATTAAAAAAGCTAATGGAGTGTTTGCCTTTAACTCAATGAAGGTGTAATACAAAGTGGAGGAAGTTATGTTTCAAATGTATACAGTCTTGGCCAGACCCCCTCTGGAGTACTGCATTCAGTTCCAGGCACTGCACCTCACACACACTTATTTGGGAGGGGGTGCAGTTCAGAATCACCAGAATAATACATACAAACATAAGAACAATGTCAGACAGGAGACCTTCTGGTCCAAACAGCCTGTTCTACCCAACTGCAATGCCTTGTACACCACAATATATCCACTCCTCACGACATGTTATCAAACCATGTGATCTCTTCGGAGGGGTGAAAAAACAGATAAAAACCCAACGCAATTAAGGAAAAAGACTGGGAAACTCCTGTCTGACTCCCTTAGGCAATTGAACCTTGTCTCAGCGATCACTCAGGCCCTGATTAGCATTATATAGTACCTACCTCTTGGACAAGGTGATCTGCATTCCAGCCAGAAACAGGTCCAGATCTTATTTGCAGCAAATCAGCATTCACTGTTATCAGCCAGTTTAAACAGGTTAAATTATGAGAATGCGTTGAGCTTAGAAGATTGTGGGATAACTTAACCAAGCTGTTTAAAATGATAAAAGAATAATGAAGAGGTACTTGAAAGGTCGGCAGCGTTCAAAATAGAAAAATCACACGGTGCAGATGGGATGCAGCCTAGGTTACTGAGGGAAGTCAGGATGGAAATTGCAGAGGTTCTGACCACAATCATCCAATCCTCCATGGAATAGGAGGTGGTGCCAGAGGACTGTAAGGGCTGGATTTTAAGAGCTTGCCACTGATGCTCAGAAAAAGGTAGGTGCGGGCTGCATGCCAAACAGCCACCGCAATCTTAAGCAGCTCATTTAAAAAACCAAGGCAGCCTGCAACCCCCCCCACCCCCCGCAATCACATGGAGGGGACGGGCTGTCCAATCCCAGCAATGGTGTCAGCGGTCTGTGCGCAGGCACTGATGCCATTTTTAAAAGGCAGTCAGCCCTGTGGCTGATTGAAATATTTAAAGACATAGTAGGTTAAAGGGTCGGCACAACATCGTGGGCCGAAGGGCCTGTACTGTGCTGTACTGTTCTATGTTCTATGTTCTATATTCAATAAAATTAAATAAATACATTTCTTTTGCCCCCCTCCCACCACCCCACCCCATAACAATTACATTAACTATTTGCCCTTTCCCTCCAAAACATTTACCCATAGCATCTGACCTTCCCCCCCCAGAACTGCACAAAGTTTAAAGTAAAACCCTTCCCACCATCCCCTACACCCATGAAGTTTTTTTGACCACGTTTTGGTGGAGGAGCCGCCATGGTGCTTTGCCGCCACCGGAAGGATCGGGCCGGGCCCTGCCGGCGTCAAGGTCCACGGCGGGCCTCATCCAGAGCCATCTTCACTTATCCATCTGTACTTCAAGCGGATAAGACACCAGGACCAGATGAGATGCATCCAAGGATACTGAGGGAAGTGAGGGTGGAAATCACAGAGGCACTGGCCATTATTTTTCAGTCTTCCTTAGACTCGGGGGGTGGTGCCAGAGGACTGGAGAATTGCAAATATTACACCCTTGTTCAAAAAATGTGTAAAGATAAGCCCAGAAACTGCAGGCCTGTCAGTTTAATTTCGGTGATGGAGAAACCTCTAGAAAAAATAATTCGGGACAAAATCAATAGTCACATGGACAAATGTGAGTTAATAAAGGAAAGCCAGCATGGTTTTCTTAAGGGAAAATCATGTTTAATTAACTTGCTGGAGTTTTTTTGAGGAGGTAACAGAGAGGGTTGATGAGGGCAATGCTGTTGATGTGTACATGGACTTTCAAAAGGCGTCTGATACAGTGCCACACAACAGACTTGTGAGCAAACTTGTAGCTCATGGACTAAAAGGGATGGTAGCAACATGGATATGGAATTGGCTGAGTGACAGGAAACAGAGAGTAGTGGTTCATGGATGTTTCTTGGGCTGGAGGAAGGTTTGTAGTGGAGTTCCCCAGGGATCAGTGTTGGGACCCTTGCTTTTCCTGATATTAATGATCTAGATCTTGGTGTACAGGGCACAATTTCAAAGTTTGCAGATGATACAAAACTTGGAAGCATTGTGATCTGTGAGGAGGATAGTGTAGATCTTCAAAAGGACATAGACAAGTTGGTGGAATGGACAGACAGGTGGCAGATGAAGTTCAATGCAGAGAAATCTGAAGTGATTAATTTTGGTAGGAAGAACATGGAGAGACAATATAAAATAAAGGGTACAATTCTAAAGGGGGTGCAGGAGCAGAGGGACCTGGGTGTATATGTGCATAGGTCATTGAAGGTGGCAGGACAGGTTGAGAGAGTGGTTAATAAAGCAAACAGTATCCTGGGCTTTATTAATAGGGGCATAGAGCACAAGAGCAAGAAAGTTATGTTGAACTTGTATAAGATACTAATTCAGCCTCAGCTGGAGTATTGTGTCCAGTTCTGGGCGCCGCACTTGAGGAAAGATGTGAGGGCATTGGAGAGAGTCCAGAAAAGATTCATTAGAATGGTTCCAGGGATGAGGAATTTCAGTTATGAAGATAGATTGGAGAAGTTAGGACTGTTTTCCTTGGAGAAGAGAAGGCTGAGAGGTGATTTGATAGAGGTATTCAAAATCATGAGGGGTCTGGACAGAGTAGATAGAGAGAAACTGTTCCCACTCATGAAAGGATCGAGAATGAAAGGGCACAGATTTAAAGTATTTGGTAAGAGAAGCAAAAGTGACATGAGGAAAAGCTTTTTCATGCAAAGAGTGGTTAAGGTCTGGAATGTGCTGCCTGAGAATGTGGTGGAGGCAGGTTCAATTGAAGCATTTAAAAGAGAATTAGACAGTTATATGAAAAGGAAGAATGTGCAGGGTTATGGGGAAAAGGCGGGGGAATGGGACTGAGGGAATTGCTCTTTCAGAGAGCCAGTGTGGACACGATGGGCTGAATAGCCTCCTTCTGCACTGTCACAATTCTGTGATTCTGTGACTCGGGCCCCACACCCCCCCCCTCCCCACCACCCCGCCACGGATCTCGATGTCGAGGGCGGCTGAAAACCCAGCCTGAGGATTGTAAATGATTCACCCCTGTTTAAAAATGGGCAGAAGAATTCACCCGACAACTATAAGCAAGTCAGCCTAATGTCATGGTGGGGAAACTTTTAGAGACAATAATCAGAGATAAAAATAGTTGACATTTGGAAAAATCTAGCTTAATAAATGAAAACCAGCACAGATTCGTTAAAGGCAAATGATGTTTGACTAACTTGAATGAATTCTTTGATGAACTAATAGAGAAGGTTGATGAGAATAGTGTGGTGATGTTGTAAAAGGCATTTGGCAAAGTACCACATAATATGCAGAAAATGCTGGAAATGCTCAGCAGGTCGGGCAGCATCTGTAGAGAGAAAAACTTAACAATGATGAGTTATTGGCCAGGAAACTGAGGAGAACTCCCCTGCCCTTCTTTGAATAGCACTGTAGGATCTTTGTGTCTACCTGAGAGGGCAAACAGGGCCTCAGTTTAATGTTTCATCCAAAAGACCGCACCTCTGACAGTGCAGCACTCACTCAGTACTGCACTGGGAGTGCCAGACTGCATTTTTCATATGCTTATGTTTCTGGAGCGGGGGTTGAACCCATTTACCTTCTGAATGAAAGGCAAAAGTGCTACCCACTGAGTAACAACTAGGTGGTTCATGAGTAACATCAGGAAACCCTTTTCACACAAAGGGCAGCGGAAATGTGTATCGTTCTCCCCCAAAAGTCTGTGTATATTGGAGGAACAATTGAAATTTTCAAGACTGAAATCAACAGATTTTTGTTAGTTAACAGTGGCAGAAGAGATTGAATGGGGCCTCCTGTTTCTCTGGTGAAGGTTCTAAAATGAAGTTGGGATCTAGGTTTATGAGCATTGACCTCATCCCATTGCCTTACGCAAGATGGCAAGAGAGTCTAGACTGCGATTATCAGCTGATTATTGTACAAGGAGTGAGACATCACATCCAAGTAATTTCTACTCTCACTAATCCACACAGAAATACTTTCCCATAGGAGTCACTGGATAAGTATTAGGAGCAGGAATCCTGATTGATTTCACCTTGCTTCCCCAACCCAGACATTTTGAATTGCAGGTCTCTGAACGATCTAAGATCAGCTAACTCAACACAAAGCAAAGATAAAAGCTGATTCCTCCTCGGTGTAATACAAGGCAACGAATTTCCAAAGGACCCACTGGTCCCAGGAGAAACCATCCTCTGTCCACATCCCCACAGTATTTTCTCGATGGGAACTTTCCTATTTCCACATTGGGTAATAAAAACATAGAAATAGAAGTTGATTCCTGTGGATATAGGCAGCGTGCAAACTTGGTGCGCCTTCCTCATTTATCTGGTTACAGGATGGTTCGAGTGGGGCCATGCTGCTGGCTGCCTGAGTGCTTAGTAGGGGACCAAGCAGGCAATCAACCTTCTCTTCTTAAAGGCAGTCTGTCCATCTTAAAGGGAAGGTGCACTGAGTTACAGGATATTACAGCTGAATGCTTTTGCTGCAATTCTGAAGCAGAAAAGTGGAACACCTGGGCAGAGGGAGTGCTCCCAGGCTCATGGATATGGCACTGGAGGCCTTAGTCATGGAGGTGGACAGGAGGAGAGATGCCATGGTTTTGGGGAGGTGGGGCAGGAAGTCCTCAAGGACCACTCTCAGAAGGGATTATGAGCAGATGGCCAGGGCGGTGAGTTTCCTAAGTCTGGCCCTGAGGATCTGGTAACAGTCTCTAGTGACACTATGGATCTGAATTTAGGCCCATTGTATTCTATCGCTTTAAAAATTATTTGCTCTGAGCACTTACAAATGTTTTGTCGTATTGATCTGGTGACAAATGGTTTCCTGGGTCACCAAGGGTTTTATATAAATAACTACAGTGTACATTGCACTGGGACTGAAGGCAGGTTGCAGCCCTAGGACAGCATACACATGCACACTCACTGTGAGATGTGTATGACATGCATCAATGTTATAGCAATAGACCGCCAATGTACCTTCATTGAGCCCTCACAGTGTCAGCTGTGACTCAGTGGGTGGCACTCTCACCTCTGAGTCAGAGGTTGTCGGTTTAAACCCTTTAAGACTTGAGTACAAAATCTAGGCTGACGCTTCCAGTACAGGACTGAGGGAATGCTGCACTGTCAATGCTACTCTCGGTCAGGTGAGATGTTAAGCTAAGGCCCTGTCTGCCTTTTCAGGTATGCTTAAAAGATTTCGTGACACTAGAGCAGGAGAGTTCCCCGGTGTCTTGGCCAATATTTATCCCACAATCAACATCACCAAGACATTATCACATTGCTATTTATGGGAACTTGCCATGAGCAAATTGGCTGCTGTATTTCCTACATTACAACAGTGATTACACTTCATTGGCCATAAAGCAATTTGAGGGGTGATGAAAGAATGGAACACAGTCGAACACAGGAGTTTGCTTTTGAAAGCAGAGATTGTGAAAGCAAAGTGGCTTCAATGTATAGAATCATAAAATCATAGAACTGTCCAATCCCAACCCATTACTTACTAAAAAGACACTTTCTGGAATACCAGAGTATGCGATAATGGGACGGGAATCTGTGATTCCCCCACACAGTGATGGTACAGGAGTCTGTGCCTGTGATTCCCCCACACAGTGACGGGACAGGGGTCTGTGCTCCTGATTCCCCCACACAGTGACGGGACAGGGGTCTGTGCTCCTGATTCCCCTACACAGTGACGGGACAGGGGTCTGTGCTCCTGATTCCCCCAATCACTGATATACATAATCTGGGATCCTCAGGGAATGTAATACAGAACAGTGGAGTATCCAGTTAAATGTCCCTGTGATGAAAGGGCTTCTTACTCACTCACTGTGTCGATTACCCACGAATAGATCCAGAGCAGGAGCTATCATGTTGTACATCTTCCCATCTCGTTAAGGAGCAACTTTTTGTCCTTCTGTTACTATTTAGTTTTCCTTCACCCCCTCTTTCCTTTCCCTGTTCCTGAAAAGTGCTGACTTTCTGGATGATGTTTCTGGTGTTAATGGCTGTTCAGTGCCTTGCCTTGAAAACTAACATGATGAGTGTTGTCTAACAGTTCGAGGCTGGAACTGAGCCCGATCCACTCTGCACCTCAATTCCACACGGGGCATTTTCAAGCCAGTTCACTTGGCCAAGATCAATATTGGAACCTGTGTCACACAGTAAGATACCGGGCAGTGCACCTAATACACATCAGGAACCATGTGATTTATTGTTATTAATCTCTAGTTTTATGCAAATCGAGTGACAAGTCACACAAGAAGAGAAAATATGCGCCTAAGATTGTCTCTTTTTTATATCTAAATGTAAATTATTCCATTTGAGTTTCTGACAGAGAGAAACAGTTTTTTTAACAGTAAAATCAAGAGCTGCACTTGCTTTTCAATATGAGAGTTGTAATTTTTCTGTCATGTATCAGATTGTTAGGTCAGTATTGTGACTGGTTGTCAAATGGAATTTCAGTTAAAGTGGTAATTACACTCAATAATCCTGGGACAACCTGGGCTCCACTCAGCTACACAGGTATTATATTAGAAACCATTTATTCCCCAAATCATTAAATTATCACATTTTAATTCCAGCTATTTTTTCCAACCTTTTAAACCCATCCATTATATATTTGTAATTTTATTTTCTTTTTTTCATATATATATAGATACCCGACAGGCTCAATTGCAGCTGGGTTGGAAACTGGTTGCTTGTTTGCATAATTTATGCAGAAAAAACTTGAAACTGAAGCCGTTACATTGAATAAATGAAGAATGGAGAGGATGGAGTGTAAGAAATATTTCACGTGAAGCGTGTAGAACTGAGAAACCTTTAGGATCAAACACTATTCGGACCAATCAGCCTCTCTTAGATAAATCCACCCCACCTCCCCAAATTATTCCTTTTTTTATTCATTCGCTGGATGTGGGCATCGCTGGCATTTATTGTCCATCCCTAGTTACCCAGGTTTGGTGCAACTGAGTGTCTTGATGAACATCTTCATAGGGCAGTTAAAAGCCAACAGTTTTGGTGTGGGACTGGAATCACATGTACACTATACCAGGTAAGGACAGCAGGTTTTCTTCTTGAAAGGGTTATTAGTGAACCAGTTGGGTTTTTACAACAATCTGACAGCTTCAAGGTCTAAAGAAATCTTCCCTAACCAGTCTCCGCACTAACTTAATGATCACTTTAAGTTGATGACCTCTCACCAACTCCCCAGAGACAAGAAATCGTCTTTCCCTCTTCAACATATCTTTGACTCAATCCACTAACTTCATAGAATGGAATCATAGAACTGTAGCATAGAAGAAGGCCATTTGGCCCTGCTGCCAGTGCTGTCTGTTTGATAGAGTTTTCCAATTAGTTCCACTCCTGTTTCTCTTGCCCCCATTAGCTGCAATTTTTCTTTTCCCTTTTCAAGTATTTATCCAATTCCTTTTTGCAAGTTACAATTGAATCTGCTTCCTCTGTCCTTTTAGGCAGTGCATTCCAGATCACAACAACTTGCTGTGTAAAAAGGTTTCTCCTCATCTCCCCCGACATTTCTTTTTGCCAATGTTCTTAATTCTGTGCCCTTCCTGTGGAAACAGTTTCTCCCTGTTTACCCTATCAAAGCCTTTCATGATTTTGAACATCCCTATTTAATCTCCCCTTAACCGTCTCCCATCAAAGAACAATCCCAGCTTCTCCAATTTCTCCATGTAACTGAAATCCCTCGTGCCCAGTACCATTATAGTAAATCTCCTCTGAATCCATTCCAAGGTCATGACATCCTTCCTAAAGTATGATGTCCAGTATTGGACGCAATTCTCTAACCTGACCTGAAATCTTTTATAGCCTCCTTATTGCCACACTTCTTATATCAGCAAGTTTCAAGATTGTACTTCTTATGCCCAAGACCAAATATCTGTACGAAAGCACTGCCCTCTCCATATCCCCCAACCCAGGACACACCTCTTGCAACCGTTCTCCAATCCAAGGAACACTCATTTGTCCCAACCCTCTGCATCCTGACTATTAACCAACCTTCTATCCATGCTGCTTATTTCCTCTGATTCCAGACACCTGGATTTTTATAACAAGCCTCCAGTGAGACACCTTTGCAAATCCATTCTGATTTTTTGTATACACTATATTTGCTGCATTCACTTAATCTATAAAATTAGCCACTTCTCGAAAAAACATTATGAAATTTGGTAAACACAACTTCCCAATCTTAACAAATATGTGTTGGCACTCTCTGATTAATGCATGAATTTAAATTCTTCCAAATTTTATCTTTATTTATTTTGAGATACAACACTGAAACAGGCCCTTCAGCCCACCAAGTCTGTGCCAACCATCAACCACCCATTTATACCAATCCTACATTAATCCCATTACCTTCTCACATCCCCACCACCACCTACCTATACTAGGGGCAATTTATAATGGCCAATTTACCTATCAACCTACAAGTCTTTGGCTGTGGGAGGAAACCGGAGAACCCGGCGAAAACCCACGCAGTCACAGGGGGAACTTGCAGACTCTGCACAAGCAGTACCCAGACTCGAATCCGGGTCGCTGGAGCTGTGAGGCTGCAGTGCTAACCACAGCACCACTGTGCTGCCCAATCTTGGATTATTGATTGTAAAAGCTTGCCCACAACTAACCCTGACCTAATGATTGCCCAATTTATACTTCTCTCCCCAGGGTATTGTGATGTTACCTGAACTTGAAATGACAGCAGTGAGGGGATTTTCAATCTCCTCAGAACAGTTGATTCAGTGCCTTTGATGGAAATTGTTAGAGTCTGGAGCTTCTGTTTACTTTCAGCTTCTAGACCTTTCTACTGTGCCTTCTCTTGTGATACTAAGAGTTTCCATTCTGTTCTCTCCCTTACACTTCTCTATCCATTCAGGCATCTCTGCTCCCTTTTTTCAATGGTTCAAACTAGTCACAAGTCAATAATTTACTCATTCCACCAATCGTTTGTCAACAGACACCAGTTCCCCACTGTCACTGTAAAGAGTTTTCTGTACCCTTCTCTTGTTCTTGATATATTTAAAGACCATTATGTTATTGCCCTTTAGACTTCCCTCTTGAGTTCCCATTTTGCAGTTTCTTGGCCTTCCTCCGCTTGGTCCTGTCCCCTTCTGTCTCCTTCCCCGTTCATTTCAGAATTTTTTACACCCTCTCTTTTTCCCTGATATCTTCTATAATTTGCCTTTTGAAACCCATCAGGTTTTCTCTGCTATTTGGCCCTTGACTTGTTTCAGAGACTTATATATGGCACATCCACAGGGCTTCTAAGACTTAACTGGGCTATGACATCTGTTCTCCCACTGACCACAAGCACTCGTATGTCCAGCACTCGTAGCTGCAAAGAGCAGTCACAAAAGTTGCAGTTTCTCACAAGAGATACAATGAGCTGACTTCTTTCCAAATCCAGCAGCTGTGGGTTCTTCAGACTTGGGCCCAGTGCCCCTTTGACATTGTAAGAGAATGGATAGAAGAGGCAGTTCACACAGGGACAACAGCTCAACTGAGACAAGAGTCACCTCAGTCCTCAGAAGCTCCTGAGAAATTTTCCCAGCCATCCATCTTGCAATCCCACATCAGCCTGGAAACAACTCAGAGAAGTAGAAAATAGGGTAAATAAGGTTTGAAAAATAAAAGCAGAAATTGCTGGAAATAGGCAGCAGATGAGGCAACATCTGTGGAGAGAGGAACAGAGTTAACATTTTAGGCCAATGACCTTTCATCAGAACCTAATGACAAAAGGTCATCGCCCTGAAATGTTAACGTGTTTCTCTCTCCACAGAGGCTATCTGACCTGCTGAATGTTTTCCAGCATTTTCTGTTTTCATTTCAGATTTCCAGCATCCACAGGATTTTGCTTTCATTTAAGAGTGGATAAGCAATGTGGCACAAAGGGTAGACATTGTGTAAGCAAGTTAGTATTTGAAATTTGGAATTACTTGGACCATTTTTCGGGATATATTCAGTTGCTATGGTGAAATAGGAGATTTCTATTACTGTTGCAAGACACATTTCCCTTTGGAAAAGCAACTCCTTTAAGAAGGCTGTTGTGCATGTGCAGGAACTGGAGGGATTTTATTTTCCTTCTGAACTTTTATAAGTTGTAGCCACTTTTCCTTGGCTGCAGGTTGCTGTCTCTCCTGTAAATTATCCTCCTGATCTTTGGGATGAAGACCCATTTTTCTCTTCTTCATCATCATCATTCTCTTCAGCTTCAGCTTCAACACAGCTGTGTTATACAGCATATATAAGTTGTTATAATTCCGGGGACTTTGGCTAGGCTCCACCACCTTTGTCCAAGCATCTAAAATGAGACTTTGGAATGCCAGTAATTGGGCTCTATCACACTTCATGTAGTCCCATAAGCTTCATTATAATTGCTTCACTCCTCTGTGTGGAGATGCTGTACTGGAGTCATTAGCCGTCACTGCAGGGGATATCCCTGATCTCCAATCAGCCATCCTGATACATGGTTTTGTTCTATCAGGGCTGGTTAAGTGGATTAGCATGTGGTGGAAGTCTCACCACAGCTTCCTGGTGAGCAGGCATCAATGTGAAGTAGAGGGAGATTGATGGACTGAAATCTTCTTGCTAATGAAATTGATCAGTTTATCATATGGAGCTTTCAAGGCCACACATGCTCCATCTGCTCCTTGTACTTGCTGGTGCTGTGCTAGTCTGTAGAAATGGACTGCTCATTCATTCTTTAGCAGGTTCCATTGAGAAGGCAATAAAGTACAAAGATCCCCTTAATAGAATATCAATGAGTTAATTTATATATTCTTTCACTGCTGCCTGAGAAATGTGACAGAAAACTCCCAAGGCTGCCTGAAAATATCTGATGGCAAATAAAGTTCAAAGTAGTGGTCACTTACATTGCTACAGACAATGTTGTGGTCTTGGTGGATGAACTGTGGCTGATATAACTCCTCTGCAGCTTCCAGGGGATGGTGAGGGGAAGCATAGCCTTTCTGAAACATTGATGGCAAAGAAACCTAAGTAAAACTTTTGAGTCCTGTAAATACTAAATGCTAGAAAAAAGTACCTACTCTGTTGCCTCATTCTAAGTTTCCACCATCTAGCCTCGTCCATTTCCTCATCCTTCTCTTCATTACACAGGAAGAGTGGGATTTCTGTTTGAAAATCTATTTTACCAATCAAAGTTATAATGCCTCCAGTCCCCACTGCTGGGTTCCAGTTTGAATTTTGAATATTCAGCTTCATGGCAAATCCAAAATGAATGAAGCCTCAAAGCCATATCTTTTAGTTAAGAACACCATCACTCCAGAGAACTTTTATTAAATCATACTGTTTCATACTCAGACTGGTACAATAAATGTGACCCAGTTGTATGTAAATTCCCTGCTTAAAATGAGTTTGGCCAGCCTCACCCCAGTTCTATTGACCCACAGCACAAAAAGTGGCCTCCCCATTTAATATCAGCGGGCATTAAATCGACAACACCCCATTAGAAAGACTTTAGGAATGATTGGTGTGAAAAATGGGAATGTCACCCTGGCATAGCAGGAACTGCTTTGCTAAGCTTAGGGCTGAGAACTTTGTATCTAAATGACATGGAGTGCTTGATGTTAATACTGGGTGACAAAAATGGGAAAGTGCCTCATTCCCCAGAAAGAGTTTAGTGTCTGATGAGTGTTCCTTCTCTCGCCTGGATAGGGCTGGATTCTCCTCTTTGGGATGAAAAAGTGGCAGATCAGAATTTCCATCTGCCCCTTTGACTTCACCTCATCCTGAGCCATTTCCCTGGGAGGGATCGGGGGTGGGGGGAGGACACATTAGTGATACAGGGTAGGCTTCCAGCAGGATTCCTACCACCAAGCATCCTGCTACCACCTACCCAGGAACATGGGGAGGGTGCTATAAGTGGAACACCAGCTGAAGGGCCAGTCGAGTCCTGATGATGAATCTTGCTGCCCTTGACCAGGTCCTTTCCCTCAATCAGAAGATTTTAAGGGTTTTACTACTGCTACCTCAGATGCACCGCAACTTTCCATTAGCTAGTCCCAGAGAAAGGCAGTAACTAGAACAAATGAGGGGCATGTTGGGTTGTGTGCTAGGCTGTACTACTACATAGATGCAGTGAGTGGGGAAGGGTGGCAAAAGAAGGGGGAGAAGTCCAGATCAGGACGGAGACATGGCAGTATTCCTCAACACCCATTTTCCTGCCATTTCTGACGCTTTCTTACCTAAGCTCCAAATCTGGCATTCTACCTGGTGCGGGTGGCATGTTCGGGAGGGACAGGAGAGTTTGAACCTATGATTCACAAAGCTCTCCACCACTAGGGGTTTTCCTCATCTCATGCCTGGGTTAGTTGTAGACTCATTGATAGAGATTGATCATTGTGATTCGTCAATAACTCCGTTATCGTTGTATCATGTGGCTACTAGGATGGTAGAAGGTGAACTCGATGGACCCTGGTTTATTTTTGTCCAGTACTTTCGATGTTTCTATGTACCTGCTCTGCCTCCTCCTACACCCATATGGAATTGAAATCCAGCTTTAGTGTCCCTCAGTGCCCTGTTTGAGGCTGATCTTCTAAACGTGCATCCAGTTCAACATCAAAACCATTTCAATTCCACCTCCTTAATGCTGCTTACCTTAGCCCCACTCTATGGAACAGGTTTGAGGGACTGAATGAACTACTCCTGTTCCTATGTTCTGATATTCTACCTCAACTGAGACTGAAAGATTTCTCCACATCTTATTTGCTTCCAGGCTTGATACAAGAAACACAAAATTTGGGAAATGCAAACCAGAATCACAGAATCCTAGAATTGTTACAGCTCAGAAGGAGGCCATTCAGCCCATCGTCTCTCTCCAAAAGAGCAATTCACCCAATGCCATTCCTCCGCCTTCTCCCTGTAACTCTGTACATTCTCCTTTTTCATCTAACTGTCTAATTCCCTTTTGAATGCTTCAATTGAACCTACCTCCACCACACTCTCAGGCAGCACATTCCAGACCTTAACCACTCGTTACGTGACAAAGTTTTTCCTCATGTCACTTTTGCTTCTCTTACCCATTGCTTTAAATCTGTGCCCTCTCGTTCTTGATCCTTTCACGAGTAGGAGCAGTTTCTCTCCATCTACTCTGTCCAGACCCCTCATGAATTTGAACACCTCCATCAAATCACCTCTCAGCCTTCTCTTCTCCGAGGAAAACAGTCCTAACTTCTCCAATCTATCTTCATAACTGAAGTTCCTCATCCCTGGAACCATGCTTGTGAATCTTTTCTGTACTCTCTCCAATTCCCTCACACCATTCCTAAAGTGCAGCGCCCAGAACGAGACATAATGGCCAAGGCCAAGTTTCAACCCATCCTGCTTGGACAGAAAAGACAGATCAACATAGGCTGGATGTTCTACTCATTTTCTCCGAAGCTCCTTCAAACTCCAACTCATCCAGCTCTCTGCTGCCTGTATCCTAACCTGCAATAAGTTCTTTTCACCTTCCACCTTTGTCCTCACTGGTTCACCATCCTCCAGCACACTGGTATCATTCTCATTGTCTCCATGAATTTACTGGACTATGAGAGGCCAGAAGCAGAGTGAGAATATTGTGGGGGCAGGATGATTCACACAGAGACTCTCCTACTATCATTACCTGCAGGGAGATTCCTGACCTGAGCCCTGCCCATTGCTGACCTGGCGGAGATTGGGAACTCACTGCACAGGGGAACCAGAAGCACAAGGTGGGTGGCAATATCCCCAGGCTCATCACGTTTACACACTGTCCTCCTGCATGCTAGATCACCAGACGGCTGAGATAGCTTGAAAATAGTTCAGCCTTGAACACAGTGATTATTCATGGAGCAACTCAGAGCTCCAGACCCAGGAGATGTCACATGGGCTGTACTCCTGAAATAAACCAGGACAAGTGTTGACCTTCACACATACACAAGCAGATTGCTCCAGCAAGGAGGTAACCCCAGCATCAACATTGCCAAATGGGCTTGATACTGCAGAAAGCCTAGAGGAGTATAAAAAGTGTAGGGGTGAAATTAAAAAGGAAATTAAGAAAGCAAAGAGAGGGCATGAAAAAATATTGGCAAGTAAGGAAAACCCAAAGATTTATTGTAAATGCATAAACAGCAAGAGGATAGTGTCTTCTGATTTGGTCAGTGGTCAGGGACAGGAGAGTGCGTCTGCAGCTGAGGCAGGTATGGGGTCCCAGATAGCAGGAGTGCAGGAGCCTCAGCCTTTGTGATTGTCAAACAGGTTTGAGGTTCTTTCAGCTTGTTTGGATGAGAGTGGGGGCTGCAAGGTGGATGAGCAACCTGACCATGGCACCATGGTACAGGAAGCCATTCAAATGGGGGGAGACAAAAGGAATGTAGTGGTAGTAGGGGACAGTATAGTTAGGGTGATTGACACTGTTCTCTGCAGCAAAGAGCGAGAGTCCAGATGGCTGTGTTGCCTGCCCGGTGCCAGGGTTCGGGAAATCTGCTCAGGGCTGGAGAGGAACTTACAGTGGGAGGGGGAGGATCCAGTCATCTTGGTCCATGTAGGTACCAACAACAAATGCAGGACAAGAAAAGAGGTTCTCCATAGTCAGTATGAGGAACTAGGCGCCAAATTAAGAAGCAGAGCCTCAAAGGTAATAATCTCTTGATTATCACCTGAGTCATGTGCAAATTGGCATAGGGCAAATAAGATTAGAGAAATTAATGTGTGGCTCAAAGACTGGTGTGGTAGAGGTGAGTTCCAGTTCGTGGGGTACTGGCACCAGTACTGGGGAAAGTGGTGGCTGTACCGTTGGGACAGTCAACACCTGAAACGTGCAGGGGGTCGGTGTTATAGAAAGCCGCATAACTAGGGATGTAGAGAGGGTTTTAAACTGAATAGTGGGGCAAGGGATCAAATTTGGGAAGATATGGTAAATAAAGGAGTAGAGACAAGGCAAGAGAAAAAGGTATTAATATGGGAAATGATAAACAGACTGTGACAGGAAGGGACAGAGCATACAAATCTAAGAGTAAATCAACAATAAGGCTAGAGGTTACAAAAATAATAAAAGGACAAAACTAAAGGCTCGGTATCTGAATGTACGTAACATTCAAAACAAAACAGATGAATTGAGAGCGCAAATAGAAATAAATAAGTACGATCTGATAGCCATTACAGAGACATGGCTACAGGATGACATAGATTATGACCTGAATATTGAAGGATACATGGTATTTAGGAAAGACAGGAAGCTAGAAAAAGGTGGACGGATAGCTCTGTTAATTAATGATAGTATTAGCGTAATAGAGAGGGATGACCTAAGTTCAGGAGACCAGGATGTAGAAGCAGTTTGGGTAGAGATGAGAAATCATAAAGGCAAGAAGTCATTTGTGGGAGTGGTGTACTGGCCACCTAACATTAACCATACTGTAGGATGGGGTAGAAAGGAAGAAATAATGGCAGCTTGTCAGAAAGGTACAGCAATAATTATGGGGGATTTTAACCTACATATAGACAGGAAAAATCAGATGAGATAGCCTAGATGAGGAGTACATAGAATGTTTTTGGGATAATTTCTTGGAACAATAGATTCTGGAGTCTACCAGAGAGCAGACTATACTAGACCTGGTATTGTGCAACGAGATAGGATTAATTAATGACCTCATTGTGAAGGTGCCCCTAGGTAGCAGCGATCATAATATGATTGAATTTAATATTCAATTTGAGGGGGAGAAGAGTGGGTCCAAGACTAGAATTTTAAACTTAAATAAGGGCGATTATGAGGACATGAAAGCAGAGCTAGCTAAAGTGAACTGGCAAATCAGGTTAAGGGATAGGTCAATAGAGATGAAGTGGCAGACATTTAAGGGAATATTTCAGAATACACAGAATAGATACATTCCAATGAGAAAGAAAAATTCCAAGGGGGGGGGACCCAACATCCGTGGTTAACTAAAACAGTTAAAGATAGTATCAAACGTAAAGAAAAAGCCTATAATTGCGCAAAGATGGGAGGCAGGTCAGAAGATTGGACAGAATATAAAAAACCAGCAAAGAATGATTACAAGATTGATAAGGAAGGTAAAATTAGAGGAGAAGAGAAAGCTAGCTAGAAATATAAAGACAGATAATAAAAGCAAAATACTGCAGATGCTGGAAATCTGAAATTAAAACAAGAAATGCTGGAACCACTCAGCAGGTCTGGCAGCATCTGTGGAAAGAGAAGCAGAGTTAACGTTTCGGGTCAGTGACCCTTCTTCAGAACTATATTATATAAAGACAGATAGTAGGAGTTTCTGTAGATATTTTTAAAAGAAAAGTGTTAACAAAGTGAGCATTGGTCCTATAGAAAGTGAGTCTGGGGAGTTAATAATGGATAATAAGGAGATGGCAGATGAATTGCACAGATATTTTACATCGGTCTTCATTATTGAGGATACAAGTAACATCCCAGTATTAGCTGTAAATCAGGAAATGGAAGGGAGGGAGGAACACAAGAAAATTACAATCACCAGGGAAGTGGTACTGAACAAATTGTTGGAGCTGCGGGCTGACAAGTCCACGGGTCCTGATGGACTTCATCCTAGGGTGTTAAAAGAAGTGGCGAGTGAGATAGTTGAAACATTGGTTTTAATTTTCCAAAATTCCCTAGATTCGAGGAAGGTTCCGTTAGATTTGAAAATAGTGAATGTAACTCCTTTATTCAAAAAGGGAGGGAGACAGAAAGCAGGAAACTACAGGCCAGTTAGCATAACATCTGTCTTAGGAAAAATGTTAGAAGCTATTATTAAAGACATTATAGCAGGGCATTTAGAAAAATTCAAGGTAATCAGGCAGAGTCAACATGGTTTTGTGAAAGGGAAATCATGTTTAACCAATTTATTGGAGTTCTTTGAGGGAGTTACATGTGTTGTGGATGAAGGGGAACCAGTGGTAAAGGCCTGCTCAGGTTGGGAAAAAGAACCTGACCCGAACCCGACCAAACCACGATGGACCCGAGCCCGACCCGGCACGAGTCCCTCCGATTTTGCCCCGGGCCCGACCCCAACTCGACCCGAACCGTGCCCGACCCAACCATCCCTTTACTTACTTTCCTGACAACAAACCTGCAGGAAGGTGCATCGCATGCGTGGTAACGTCCTAGTGACATCACTCGCTCATTGTGCCGACTCAGTTTCATCCTGGACTCCCAGCTCAGGTAAGTTTTTTAATTTCAATACTTACCGGCTGAGCACTTACCGTGCGTGTTTCCGATCCGACCCGACCCGAGCCCAACCCAGACCCGGCCCGAACGCCGGACCCGGAAGAGGGGCCCGACATGACCCGAACCCGACACATGTCGTCGGGTTCAGGTCGGGTAGCAGGCTTTAACCAGTGGATATATTCTACTTAGATTTCCAGAAGGCGTTTGATAAGGTGCCACATCAAAGGCTATTGCAGAAAATAAAAGCTCATGGTGTAGGGGGTAACATATTGGCATGGATAGAAGATTGGTTAGCTAACAGGAAACAGAAAGTAGGCATAAATGGGTCATTTTCTGGTTGGCAAGATGTAACGAGTGGTGTGCCACAGGGATCTGTGCTGGGGTCTCAACTTTTTACAATTTATATAAATGTCTTGGATGAAAGGACCGAAGGTATGGTGGCTAAATTTGCTGATGAAACAAAGATAGGTAGGAAAGTAACTTGTGAAGAGGACATAAGGAGGCTACAAAGGGATATCGATAGGTTAAGTGATTGGGAGTAGACTTGACAAATGGAGTATAATGTGGGAAAGTATGAAATTGTCCACTTTGGCAGGAAGAATAAAAAAGAAGCATATTATCTAAATGGTGAGGGATTGCAGAGCTCTGAGATACAGAGGGATCTGGGTGTCCTAGTGCATGAATCACAAAAGGTTAGTATGCAGGTACAGCAAGTAATTAGGAAAGTTTATAGAATCTTATCATTTATCATAAGGGAAATTGAATACAAAAGTAGGGAGGTTGTGCTTCAGCTATACAGGTCATTGGTGAGACCACATCTGGAGTACTGTGTACAGTATTGGTCTCCTTACTTAAGGAAGGATGTAAATGCAGTGGAAGCAGTACAGAGAAGGTTACTAGACTAATACCTGGAATGGGCGGATTGTCTTATGAGGAAAGATTGGACAGGCTTGGCTTGTATCTGTTGGAATTTAGAAGAGTAAGCGGGGGACTTGATTGAAACATATAAGATCCTGAGGGGTCTTGACAAGGTGGATGTGGAAAGGATGTTTCCCCTTGTGGGAGAATCTAGAACTAGGGGTCACTGTTTAAAAATAAGGGGTTGCCCATTTAAGACAGAGATGAGGAAAAAAATTTTCTCTGAGAGTGTCGACTCTTTGGAATTCTCTTCCTCAAAAGGCAGTGGAAACAGAGTCTGAATATTTTTAAGGCAGAGGTAGATAGATTCTTGATAAGCAAGGGGGTGGAAGGTTATTGGGGGTAGGTGGAAATGTGGAGTAATCAGTTCAGTCATGAACTTACTGAATGGCAAAGCAGGCTCAAAGGGCCGAGTGGCCTACTTCTGCTCCTAATTCGTATGTTTGTATCACTAAAGAAAGCGTAAGACCTATTCGGAACCATCAGGGTAACCTATGTGTCGAGGCGGAGGATGTTGGTTTGGTTCTAAATGAATACTTTATGTCCCTTTTCACAAAAGAGAAGAATGATTCAAACATTTCAGTCAGGGACGAGGAGTGTGAAATATTAGATGAAATAAACATAGTGAGAGAGGAAGTATTAAGGGGTTTAACATCTTTGAAAGCGGATAAATCCCCAGACCCAGATGAAATGTATCCTATAATAAAAGCAAAATACTGCGGATGCTGGAATTCTGAAATAAAAACAAAAAATGCTGGAACCACTCAGCAGGTCTGGCAGCATCTGTGAAAAGAGAAGCAGAGTTAACGTTTCGGGTCAGTGACCCTTCATCAGGTCAGTGACCCTTCATCGGGTCACTTCATCAGGTTCCGATGAAGGGTCACTGATCCGAAACGTTATCTCTGCTTCTCTTTTCACAGATGCTGCCAGACCTGCTGAGTGGTTCCAGCATTTCTTGTTTTTATATTATATTATATTTGAAATGTAAGCTAACTGAAGCAAGGGAAGAAATAGCAAAGACTGTGACCATTCTTTTCCAATTCTCTCTGGCTACACGTGTGGTGCCAGAGAATGGGGACAAGTAACGTCGTACCATTGTTTAAAAAAGGAGAAAGGTATAAAGGGATAGACTGAGTAATTGCAGACCAGTCAGCTTGACCTCAGTGGTGGGAAAATTATTGGGAAAAATGTTTGAGAGACAGGATAAAACTCCATTTAGAAAGGCACAGATTAATCAAAGGCAGTCAGCAAGGATTGGTTAAGGGAAGGTCGTGTCTGACTAAAAATTGATTTTTTTTGAGGAGGCAACAAGGAGCGTCGATAAGGGTCGTGCATTTGATGTAGTCTATATGGATTTTAGCAAGGCATTTGATAAGGTCCCATGTGGCAGACTGGTCATGAAAGTAAAAGCCCATGGGATCCAAGGCAAAGTAGCAATTTAGATCAAAAATTGGCCCAGAGGCAGGAAGCAAAGGGTAATGATCAATGGGTGTTCTTGTGACTGGAAGGTTGTTTCTAGTGGGGTTCCGCAGAGCTCAGTACTGGGTCCCTTGTGTTTCATAGAGTCACATAGAGTCACTTATGACATAAAAGGTGGCCATTCAGACCATCAAGTCCATTGGGGCTCTCTGCAGAACAATCCAGTCAGTCCCAGTCCCCCCACTTCATCTCCATATCACTGAAAGTTTATTTCCCTCAAGTGTCCATCCAATTTCCTTTTGAAATCATTGATTGTCTCCGCTTTCACCTCCTCGTGAGCAGTGAGTTCCAGGTCATTACCACTCACTGATTAAAAAAGTTCTTCCTCACATTCCCCCTGCATCTCTTGCCCAAAAGCCTTCAATCTGTGTCTCCTGGTCCTTTTATCATCAGTTAATGGGAACAGATTTTCCTTGTCTAACTTATCTAAACCTGTCATAATCGTGTACATCTCTATCAAATCTCCCCTCAATCTCCTTTGCTCCAGGGAGAACAACTTCAGCTTCTCCAATCTAACCTTGTAGCTAAATTCCCTCATCACTGGAACCATTCTGGTAAATCTCCTCTGCTCCCTCCCAAGGACTCTCACATCCTTCCTAAAGTGTGGTTTCCAGAACTGGACACAATACTCTAGTTGGGGCCTAACCAGAGCTTTATAAAGGTCAGAATAACCTCCCTGCTTTTGTACTCAATGCCTCTATTTTTGAAGCCAAAGATCCCATATGTTTTACTAATCACTCTCTCACTATGTCCCACCAGCTTCAAAGATTGATGCCCATGAACCCCTCCCCCTACCACCCACCACCCACCCCCCGCCCCCAGGTCCCTGCACACTCTTTAGAACTGTGCCATTTAGACTATATTGCCTCTCTCTATCCCTTCTGACAAAATGCATCATCTCACACTTCTCTGTATTAAATTCCGTCTGCTACCTGTCTGCCCATTCTGCTAGTCTATCTACATCCTGTTGCAGGCTGTTCATATCATCCTCACTGTTTGCCACTCTTCCAAGTTTGGTATCACCAGTAAATTTTGAAACTCTATTCTGTATTCCAGGATCCAAGTCATTTATGTATAGCAAAAAAAGCAGTGGTCCTAGACCCTTGGGGAACACCACTGTCTTATCATCCTCCTGTCTGAAAAGCAACCATTTACCATGACTTACTGTTTTCGGTCCTCAAGCCAAGTTTTTATCCAATTGGACACTGACCCTCTTATTCCATGAGCCTCGGTTTTGTTAACCAGCCTTTTATGTGGTACTTTATCAGACACTTTCTTAAAATGCATATAAACAACATCCACCACATTCCCTTTATCAATCTTCTCTGTTTTTTTTGTGGTATATATCAATGATTTGGACTTGAATGTAGGGGTATGATTAAGAAGTTTGCAGAGGATACAAAATTGGCCACGTGGTTGATAATGAAGAAGAAAGCTGTAGACTGCAGCAAGATATCAATTGATTAATCATGTGGGCAGAACAGTGGCAAATGGAGTTCAATCCAGAGAAGTGTGAGGTAATGCATTTGGGGAAGGCTAACAAGGCAAGGGAATACACAATAAATGGTAGGATACTGAGAAGTGTTGTCGAACAGAGGGACCTTAGAGTGTATGTCCACAGATCACTGAAGGTGGCTGGACAGGTAGATTAGATGGTCAAGAAAGCATATGGGATACTTGCCTTTATTAACTGAGGCATAGAATATAAGAGCAGGACGGTTACGCTGGAACTGAATTAAACACTAGTTAGGCCACAGCTGGAGTAGTGCGTGCAGTTCTGGTCACCGGACGATAGGAAAGATGTGATTGCACTGGAGAGAGTACAGAGGAGATTTACGAGGATGTTGCTTGGACTGGAGAATTTTAGTTATGAGGAAAGATTGGATAGGCTTGGGTTGTTTTCTTGGGAACAGAGGAGGCTGTTGGGAGACCTAAATGAAGCGTATAAAATTATGAGGCGTCTCGATAGAGTGGATAGAAAGCCCTATTCCCCTTGGTCGAGGAATCCATAACTAGGAGGCATAGATTTCGGGTAAGAGGTAGGAGGTTTAGAGGGGTGTTGAATGGAAAATTTTCCACCCAGAGGGTGATGTGGCTTTGGAACTCACTGCCTGAAAGGATAGTAGAAGCAAAAACCCTTATAACATTTAAAAAGTACTTGGATATGCACTTGAAGCACCAAAACCTACAAGGCTACGGACCAAGAGCTGGAAAGTGGGTTTAGACTGGATGGCTCCGTGTCGACTGGCACAGACACAATGGGCCGAATGGCCTAGTTCTGTGCTGTAAATTTCTATGATACTGTGATTTCTATGTTGATATGAATGGCAGTCTCTGTATCGATGATTCTAAATCAAGATGGATGACTGGTGGCTGGGCAGTGTGTAGACACTCTGATCCACAGGAGGTTGGCTTGTGCCATTGTGTTTGCAGTTCCCACCATTGCACAACCCCAGGCTTAGCGTTCTTCATGTCCAATTCCTGCTTCCTTTCCCTCATCTCTCCACATGGAAGCCAGACTCTCAGATCTCTGACCTGCTAAGTATTGTAGCTTCAGTCCTCTGTCTCCAGATGGATCCCTTTTTGTCAGTTAATTTACACTAAATCTAAAATCAACCAAGCATTGATTTTTCTGATGGACTCTCTATAAAAGTCAGCCCAAGTCCAGGGAGATCTTGACTTTGCTGAGTTTGTGAATTTGTGAAATAACTAAAAGTGTCAATGTGAAATAGTGATATTGCAGATGGATTCTGCTGACTGGTCAATCCTTCCTTATTTGCTCAATATTTTCTGTACGTTTCTGTATATAAATGTGTGTGTATATATATATATATATATATATATATATGTGTGTGTGTGTATATATATATGTATATATCTTTGTGTATATATATCTGTGTGGGTATATATGTATCTGTGTTTACATATATATATATCTGTGTGTATATATCTGTGCGTGTATACATATATATATATATATATATGTATATATATCTGTCTGTATAGTATGTTTGTGCATGTGTTTGTTTCTGTGTGTGTCTGTGTTTGGGTGGTCAGTACATTGTGCCTGTGTGGGCATATGCGCATGTCTGTGTGTGCGTTTGTGTATGTGTGTGTGTTTGTGTGTCTGTGCATATATCTGTGTGTGTTTCTGTGCATATGTGTGATTGTGTGTGTGTGTGTGAATGTGTGTGTGTTTGTGTGAGTCTGTGTCTGTGCCCATGTATGTGTATGTGTGTGCGTTTGTGTGCCTATGTATGTATGTGTCAGTGTGTATGCATTTATGTCTGTGTGTGTTTCAATGTGTGTGTTTCAATGTGTGTGTATATGTATGTGCGTGTAAGTGTGCGTGGGAGCATGTCTCTGTGAGTATCTGTGTGAATGTGAATGTGTGAGTGTGTAAGTGTGAATGTGTCTGTCTGTGTGTGCATGTATGTGTGAGTGTGTTTGTGTCAGTGTGTGTCTGTGTGTGAGAGTGAGTATGTAAAAGTGTGTGTGTATATTACTCGTTCATAGTCCTTTCTCTTTCCTTTCCCTTCCTTCCACCAACTGCTTCTCTCTCTGATTCCCTGAACTCTGTGATGCTTTTGTTCTGCCACATCTTACTGTTATATTTTTAAATCCTTTTCCCTTTTGTCCGACTCAAATTGATGCCCTAGTTCAGATAACTCTTTCACTGGGACAAAGCGGCAATCAGCTCCTATCATCTGTTGTGTGACTCTTGGTCCTTCTGCGGCAGTCCGTGTTATGAAGGTATAATACACCCTACTGCAACATCATAACTCCAATCTCTGGGAGGCAATAGACAGAATCAAATGAAAAGATGAAACTTTTCTGCTTTGTACTCAAGTATAATTCTCCTTCTCTCTGCCTTGACACATTCATTTTATTTTTCTATACACAACACGCAATAAGTTTTTTTTCTTATCTTGCTCGGATTGGCAATATTCAACCCCCATTTCTCCTTCAATATCTCTGAACTCCCAAGGTCACCGCGGACAAACAATGCCACTGGTGCCTTCTTGAAATGTAAGCGCTATTTGCGACCAATGACTTTATTACCATGGCAACACACTAACCATTAATTTTCAATTAAGGCAGACAAAAAGATGACAGCCTGAGGTCTATGAAAGATGTCAAGAATCTATATTAATATACAACAAGTGAGCATAATTGTATGTCCATCTTCACTGCTCAGCGACACCCTCCACAGAATACGAATGTGGATAATTTTAGATGAAAACATTGTCTCGCTCGATTCCTTTAAATATTTTCTTTCCCACCCTTTTTCATTTTAATCTTTTCATTTTTTTCTATGCTGTTGCTTGAGTTTAAATAAAAATAAAACAATTTGATTGCTTTTTTTCAGAATCTTGTGAGAATGTTCAAAAGGCCCTCAATAATTTGAAATAAATATTTACCATGCTTGCTTTGTTTGTGGGTTGGGAAGAGGCTGAATTCAGTTCCCTCCTGTCCTGAAGGCATTAACTCACCTGGGACTATGGTTCACAGGTGCAGGGCATTCTCCAGGATCTCAGCCAGGTGACCCTTCATCAGCCATGAGACTGGTCAGTGACATTCACACGATACTTGACCATGAGAGCTCATCAGAGCTGAATCCAAACCTATGCTTTTGGGCAGAGACCACTGAGAGGATGAGGAATCCTGGCTATGTGAGCCCAAATCATGTTCCACCAATTGCAGCAACACTAGTAATTTCCTGGTTGAGATTAGCTAGCTCAGTACAGATGGGAATTGGTACCTTCCAGAGACAACACAGTGCAGGAAAACATTGGAGAAATACCATTGTTAATTCAACGATCGGGAAGCTGGATAGCTGCTTTTTCCAATAGTAACAACAGCTTGCACTTATAAAACACCTTAAACATATAAAAAATCCAAGGAACTTTAGCAAGAGAGGGAGAAAATAATAACAATCAAAAAGAGAACAGACGTTGAATCATGGGGGGGGTGCAATTTGGAGGGGTGGCCAAACGTTGGGTTAAAAAGATAGGGTTTGCCAAGATTTTTAGAGAGAATCATAGAGTTTTGCATTTCAGAAGGATGCCATTCATCCATCATGCTGGTTCTTTGAAAAACTATTCAATTACCCCCATTCCCCTGCTCTTTCCCTATAGCCCTGCAGAGAAGAGATGGAAGATTTAAAAGAGGGAATTCCAGAGATTAGAGTTGAGCCAACAAAAAGATTTGCTCCAAAAGTGGAGAAAAGCGAGATGTTCAAAAAGCCAGGCTTGGAGGACTGAAGGCTGGAGGAGGGTGAGGACATAGGAAATGGAAAAGCTATGATTAGAATTGAAGATGAGGACAGGAATTTAACATTTTACTTTGTAAGGGGGATTGTGAGCCAATGTAGGTCAGCGAGGATGGAGTAGTGAGCAAATGAACAAGGTACGGACCAGATGGAGTTTATGGAGGATGGCAGACCAGTGAAGGAGACATTAGAATAATGACATTTAGAGTTGGACAAACACATGGGAAAGGGTTTAATTGTTGGAGAAGTTGTGATAGGACAGAGGTAGTCCTGGTAATGGGTAGTATGTGAGGTTTGATGTTGAGTTCAGGATTGTGAAAGGCACTGAGGTTTAGTATTGGCTGCTTCAGCCTGGCAGAGTGGATGGAAGAAGTGGGGTCATGGCAGATGTTAGTTTGAAGAAGCTGGGGTTGTCCTCCCTGGAGAAAAGGAGATTGAAGAGAGATTTGATGGAGGTGTACAAGATTATGACAGGTTTAGATAAGGTAGACAAAGAAAAGAAGTTCCCATTAGTTGATGGTACAAGGATTGGGGAACACAGATTGAAGGTTTTGGGCAAGAGATGCAGGGGGGATATGAGGAAGAACTTTTTACACAGTGAATGGTAATGACCTGGAGCTCACTGCCTACAAGGGTGGTGGAAGCAGAGACGATGAATGATTTCAAAAGGAAATTGGATGGACACTTGAGGGAAATAAACTTTCAGGGCTACAGGATAGAATGGGGGAATGGGACTTACTGGATCAGTCTACAGAGAGCTGGCATGGACTAGATAGGCCGAATGACCTTCTTCTATGTCATAATGACTCTATGACTCTAAGCAATGGAATCAGTCACCTCCATGGATAGCTGGAGAAAATTGTATCTCAACCAAGACCTGATATCTAATGAGAAGTTTGGCAGTGCAAAGCTGGACCTGGACACAAGAGGCAGGGCAGTGCGGGAGATGCTGATGCCAGCACAAGGGATTTGAAGGTGGACATCTGTGACCCTAGTGGGACCAGCTGTGGCACAGCCAATAGGAATGCTGCTTTACCCACAATACCAGAGAGAAGGACACCAGCAGAAATTTATTGAAGCGAACCTATTATTTTATTGCTTTAACACTGTTGAAATCTTTCACTCTCTCCCATCGGTCTGTATTTATTCCAATCTTTGAATGTTGTTTCATCACCTGTTTCTGATGGGTAAGAAACTTGAAATAATTCATTGAGAAATTTAAATGAAGCTAAGATCCTTGCCAACCTCAGAACATTTTTGTCAAGGCTTTGTAAAGTGGAAGATGTTTAAATGCAAGGCCAGGAGTGAATTGTTTTGATAGAGCTGTTATTTTTTACGATGAAGGAGGCCAGGTGGATGGCTGAGACCCAAAGCGCAAGACAACTAGGTTTGAGATTAGGAACAACAAGTTTAGGATCAAGCATCAGCACATTGTAGGAGGTTTAGGAAGAATGAGGTGAGGAGTTGAATACTTTTAAGATCCTGGGAAATGAAGAGTTAGAGTAGGAGAGTGACTAATCATAGTTTCAACGCAGTGGGGATGCAGGAAAGAGAAAGAGTAAGTGGAACAGGAGATTCAAAGCTTAAGGGAGAGGAAAATTCAGAGAAGAAGTTATCCTAGTATTATTGATAAAATAAAGATAAAAGAGGTTCTGATAGAGAAAGAGGTTGACAGAAGGAGAGAATGGTCATAAATAGAATGAAACAAGCCCAGGCACCACGGGAAGTATTGAGCATGTTTTAAAGTAGTTACATTTCTTTATCAACAATTACCAAAGTCTACAAAGGGTTAACCTAACTCAACTTCTTTGTTTGAATTTTAGTGAGAGAAAAAAAAGCAAAGACCAGCATAATGTATCTTCTGAAGCGAATTCTGGGTTGTGTTGTCCTCCTTCTAACCTTAATCCTTTCCTCTGAGTTTCAGGAGCTTGCTGTTCCATTTCTGATATTGCTGCAGGCAGACTTAGCATTCAGGTCCCTCAGATCTACTGTCTCCAGGGGACCTTAAAGAGAGCTTAGAGAATCCAGTACTGATGTGTGTCCAAGCATTCAGCCTCAGGAAAAGCAATGGATCTTTACAGGGAAAGGATTCATAACTTTTATGGGGTCCGAAATACAGGGAATCAAATCTGTGGCATCAGAAAGAAGGTAAAATAATCATTCAATGTAATAATAATTATTGGAAATTTATTAGAATGATTCTCCTCATCCTGGCATGATTGTTTATTCGCCTGTAAACTCAGCTGCTTCAGTTTTTGTGCTTTTAATTTTATATTTTTGTTATTTCTGTGTACATTGAGCAAAGGATATCATTGATAAGAAATAGGCCATGTCTCCATGTTTGATAATCAATATCAGCATCCAGCAATCCCAGGCCAAGTGCAGAATCAGGGTTCCACTTTATCCAAAGTGTGCTCAGTCAGAGGTCTATGGTTCGGGTGTCCCTCAATCATTGACAAACTGACCTTGAGACCCAGGAGATTCTGTCCTGCTTGTCTTTATATTGTTCAGGTCCTGGCTTGTCCTGAAGATTTGAAAAGGGCTGTTCTTAGAGTTGTTACTTCAGTCAGGATAAATCTCAAACCAGAACACCAAGATCTATTCGAATCGGCAACTAAGGAAACTAATAGCAACTGGGATTTAAACTTTATAGAGGGAGTTTTAACTCTCTGTGATTGGCAGAAATGGAGTGAGGGAGAGGTAAGAATGGAATAGCTCCATTTCAAAATAGTGCTGTGAAATCTTTTACATCCACCTGAGAGGGCAGACAGGGCCTTGGTTTAACATGTCATTGAAAGATATTCCACAGTATGGACATATTCCTGAACATAAGATGTTGTGTTCACTTACAGAGTGACCAGTACCATTGCGTCCAAGTGGATATCTGAGGCGGACCCGAATTTGTAACAAACCCTCAGTACACAAATATATAACAGATGCACCTCACTGAACTTATATCTGACAAAGTAGAACATTTTCACTTCACACAGTCATAGAATGATACAATACAGAATGTGATCATTCGGCCCATCATGCCTGTGCTTGCTCTTTAAAAGAGCGATCCAATTAATCCCACTCTGCCCTGCTCTTTCCCCATAGCCCTACAATTATTTCCCATCAGGTATCCAAATTCCTTTTGAAAGCTATTATTGAATCTGCTTCCACTACCCTTTCAGGCAGTGCATTCCAGATCATAAAAACATTCTCCTTATTCTCTGGTTCTTTTGGTCATTATTTTAAATCTGTGTCCTCTGTTTACTGACCTTCCTGCCACTGCAAACAGTTTCTCCTTATTTACTCCATCAAAACCCTTCATAATTTTGAACACCTCTAGTAAATCTCCTTTCAATCTTCTCTGCTCTAAGGAGAACAATCCCAGCTTCTCCAATCTCTCCATATAACTGAAGTCCCTCATCCCAGGAACCATTCCAGTAAATCTCCTCCTCACCCTCTCCAAGGCCTTGACATCCTTCCTAAAACGTGGCAACCAGAATTGGGAACAATACTCTACTCCCGCAGAGGCCTGACCAGTGATTTACTTGAAACTAAAATTTTCTTGGGCGGCACAGTGGCGCAGTGGTTAGCACCGCAGCCTCACAGCTCCAGCGACCCGGGTTCAATTCTGGGTACTGCCTGTGTGGAGTTTGCAAGTTCTCCCTGCGTGGGTTTCCTCCGGGTGCTCCAGTTTCCTCCCACATGCCAAAGACTTGCAGGTTGATAGGTAAATTGGCCATTATAAATTGCCCCTAGTATAGGTAGGTGGTAGGGGAATATAGGGACAGGTGGGGATGTGGTAGGAATATGGAATTAGTGTAGGATCAGTATAAATGGGTGGTTGATGGTTGGCACAGACTTGGTGGGCCGTAGGGCCTGTTTCAGTGCTGTATCTCTAAATAAAAAAATAAAAAAAATATTTCTCATTATAAAATCTAACAGCATGTGGCAGGACAGCTGACAGAAGGCAGTCTAACTTGCTTACAAAGAAAATGATGGGACCCACATAGCCTTCCTTAATCAGAGAATGGACTGATGTTGGTCAGTCCATGTTGGTGTCAGGTGACTGGTGCAAATTTCCAAAACTACAACATTTCCTCATGTGAGTGGTTGAGATTTTCATTGCGCCTAATGCCTTCATGTTGAGATGTTACTGAGGACAGAAGGTTCCTGTTGCAAACATTTCCTATTTACTCAGTTCCCTTCTACACCCAAAATAAACGCCTTGACTCAGAATTGAGTTGATTGATACAAAACTGTTATTTGTATCTGCAACAGGAAGTGCCTGCCTAAGGAACTTCCTGTCTTTCTCGCTGTCCCCCAGAGTAGAGTATGCGATGGAAACCTGGTTGTCATGGAAATCGTGAACAGACTGTATACAATTTTCAATGACCAGCTGATCAATTAATATTTACCCAGATGTTAAGTGACCTTTCAGTTGACTCACAGTTAATCTAAGATGCCACTTTTTTTCCAAATAGAAACCAGATGGGGGCAGGCTAGGAAGGGAATCACGGTTTAAGTTCTGCTGTTTATTTTGCTACTGATGAACATCCATCGAAAATTGTACAAAGCTTAAAAATGAATCGCTCCCTAATGCAGGGCACAGAATTAACAGGAAACAAACTTCTGTTTTGTTTTCAAATAAAACAAGTCTTTTTGGAGTAAAACTTCATTAACCCCAGTTTTAGGCAGGAAGGTATCTAACATTGATCACCTGACTAGTGAATCAAATATCAAAAGAAAGCCCCTCTGACAGTGCAGCACCCCTTCAGTGAGCCTGGATTTGTCCCTCAAGTCCTGACAGTGGGACTTGAACTCACAAACTTGACTTAGGGATGAGAGTGATGCTGTCAAACCATGGCTGGTACTTGAAAACGGTGGAATCCCTCCCCTCCCTCAGGCTTTGCTTTCTCCTATAAACCTACAGGCTTTGAAAACTCAAGGTTGATATCACTGAACCACTTCTTCCCGATTTGCCCAAGCTTTTCTCCTGCTTTCTTCCATCCTTCACCATGTCGGCTATGTAGAATTTAAAATCAAGTATGAGGCCCTTGTAAGGATCAATGTCAGTAAACTACTGAGATTAGATGGTGTTGGCACCACCTGTAATTTAAAGAGAAAAGTATTAAACTTCTGCTGTTACTTTTTGATATTTAGCTTTTCGCTTTTAAAAAAGGAAGACTTGCATTTCTATAGCATCGTTCACAACTGCAGGACATTCCAAAGTGCTTTACAGTCAATGAAGCATTTTTTGAAGTGTAGTCACTGTTGTAATGTAGGAAACAGCAGCCAATTTGTGCACAGCAAGATTCCACAAACAGCAATGTGGTCATGGCCAGATAATCTACATCAGTACTGCACTGGAGTGTCAGCTATATTTTTGTGCTCGAGTCTCTGGAGTGGAGCTCAAACCCACAACCTTCTGACCCAGAGGTGAGAATGAACCACAGCTGATATTGGGGCAGAAGTTTGTGTGTTCAAGTCCCCCTCCAGGCACTTGAGCACAAAATCCAGGCTGACACTTCCAGTGCAGTACTGAAGGAGTGCCGCACTGTTGGAGGTGCCATCTTTCAGATGAGATGTTAAACCAAAGCTGTGTCTGACCTCTCAAATGGAATAAAGAGATCCCATGGCACAATTTGGAAGAACAGCAGGGGAGTTCTCCCCGGTCTCCTGGCCAATGTTTATCCCTAAATCAACACCTGAAAACAAATGAGCTGGTTGGTATTACATTGCTGCTTGTGGGATCTTGCTGTGCTCTAATTGGCTGGCATGTTTCCTACATTACAACAGCGACTACACTTCAAAAGAACTTCATTGGCTGTGGAGCACTTTGGGATATCCTGAGGTCATGAAAGACGCTACAGAAATGCAAATCTTTCTTATCTTTTATTTCAGCCTCTTTCTATTTTCTAAGCACATCCAGACTTTTGGAGTCACGATTCTCAGGATGCGGACATTGCTGGCAAGGTCAGTATTTATTGCCCATTCCTAGATGCTCTAATAATGTGGTAATACAACTGAGTGTCTTGCTAGGCCAATTCAGAGTGTAGTGAAGAGTCAACTACACTGGTATAGGACTGGAGTCACATTTAGAGCCAGAGTAGGTAAGGACGACAAGTTTCCTTCCTTGAACGATATTAATAAATCAATTGGGTTTTTAAAACAGTCCAACAGCTTCATGGTCACTTTTACTGTACCAGCTTTATATTTCCAGCTATTTAAATCTGAATTCAAATTCTCAAATTGCTATAGTTGGATTTAAACGGGTTTTCTCGATTATGAGTCTAGTACAGATGTGCTACAATACTGTACACTTATGGAATGTTTTACTTTTTCCAATTACCATTTTGTTTGATATGATTTTTCTTTAATCTCTTCCTCTGATTCTTTTTAATTATCTAAATCAGAAGAAATGACTCCTTTTTTCACTAAACGAGTATAACTTGACATCGTTTAATGAATTGCGCTTTTATACAACAGCGACCCAGATTCAAGCAAAGCAAAAGCAAAATGTGTCTCGAACGGGGACTTGTGCCTCAGCTGACTTCATACAGAATGTTGTTAGCACTGTATACAGGCTGCTCCTGCAACACACAGGCCACATTCATAGATCAAACCTCTCAGCCTGGTGATTTCCACCTGACACTGCCAAGGACCTCGGGTCAGAGGGGGGTTTCCTAACTTACAATTTACTGATGGGCATCTGCTGGAATTGGGAGTGAGGTGGGGTTGGCTAATTCTCTCAGCCTATCAGACAGCCAGCATGTTACAGGCCAGAACCAAGGATATCCCTGACCTTCAGAATTCCGAGACATTCCCCTTCTGATTTCTGGAGTTATGTTTGAGCAGAAGGATACTCCACTCAGAAAAGGCTCCAGAAACTTCTAGCAGAGTCTAAGACCTGGGTATCTAGGATTTAGCAAAATTCTCGGGATCTCCACTGTATCACCAGCTAAATTATAAGCGGGAAACACTGGAAAGGTTGCCAGAAACCTGAGGCTGTTCAGAAAAATATGTCCACTTAAGGGAGAAGTAGAAGCCAAACTTCATTAATATCAGATATTTTTCTTGAAAAAAAATGATTTTTGTTGTTTGAACTTTAAGCACAAAGTGAGGATGAGGAATATCAGGAATTAAATCTGATACTTTGAGCATCCACTGTCCCATCAAACTCTCCCAGGACAGGTACAGCACGGGGGTTAGATACAGAGTAAAGCTCCCTCTACACTGTCCCCATCAAACACTCCCAGGACAGGTACAGCACGGGGGTTAGATATAGAGTAAAGCTCCCTCTACATTGTCCCCATCAAACACTCCCAGGACAGGTACAGCACAGGGCTAGATATAGAGTAAAGCTATCTCTACACTGTCTCATCAAACACTCCCAGGACAGGTACATCACAGGGTTAGATACAGAGTAAAGCTCCCTCTACACTGTCCCCATCAAACACTCCCAGGGCAGGTACAGCACGAGATTAGATACAGAGTAAAAAATATATTTGTGCATGGGAGGTGGGCATCGCTGGCTATGCCTGCATTTATTGCCCATCCCTTATTGCCATTGAGAAGGTGGTGATGAACCATCAACTTGAACCATTGCAGTCCTTGGGTGTAGGGCCACACACAGTGCTGTTAGCAAGGGAGTTCCAGGATTTTGACCCAGCAACAATGAAGGAATGGCAATATAGTTCCAAGTCAGGATGGTTAGTGGTTTGGAGGGAAACTTACAGGTGGTGGTGTTCCCATGCACCTGCTGCCCTTGTCCTCCTAGGTGGTAGAGGTCGTGGGTTTGGAAGGTGCTGCCTAAGGAGCCTTGGTGAGTTACTGCAGTGTATCTTGTAGATGGTACACACTGCTGCCACTGTCTGTCGGTGGTGGAGGGAGTGAATGTTAAAGGTGGTGGATGGGGTGAATGTTTGTGGATGAGTTGCCAATCAAGCGGGCTGCTTTGTTCTGGATGGTTTTTTTTTAGATTAGAGATACAGCAGTGAAACAGGCCCTTCGGCCCACCGAGTCTGTGCCGAACATCAACCACCCATTTATACTAATCCTACACTAATCCCATATTCCTACCAAACATCCCCACCTGTCCCTATATTTCCCTACCACCTACCTATACTAGTGACAATTTATAATGGCCAATTTACCTATCAACCTGCAAGTCTTTTGGTGTCGAGCTTCTTGAGTGTTTTTGGAGCTGCACCCATCCAGGCAAGTGGAGAGTATTCCAACACAGTCCTGACTTGTGCTTTTTAGATTATGGACAGGCTTTGGGGAGATGGCATTTATGTGGCTACTCCAGTTCAGTTTCTGGTCAATGGTAACCCCCAGGATATTGATAGTCGGGGATTCAGCGATGATAATGCCATTGAATGTCAAGGGGAGATGGTTAGATTCTCTCTTGTTGGAGATGGTCTTTGCCTGGCACTTGTGTAGCGCGAATGTTACTTTCCCCTTATCAGCCCAAGCCTGGATGTTGTCCAGGTCTTGTTGCATCTAGTCATGGGCTGCTTCAGTATCTGAGGAGTCACGAATGGTGCTGAACATTGTGCAATCATCAGCGAACATCCCCACTTCTGACCTTATGATTGTGGGAAGGTCATTGATGAAGCAGCTGAAGATGGTTGGGCCTAGGACACTACCCTGAGGGACTCCTGCAGTGACGTCCTGGGACTGAGATGATTGACCTCCAACATCCACAATCATTTTCCTTTGAGCAAATACTGCTTGATAGCACTGTCAACAACTCCTTCCATCACTTTACTGATGATTGAGAGTAGACTGATGGGGCGGTAATTGGCCGGGTTGGATTTCTGCTGCTTTTTGTGAACAGGACATATCTGGGCAATTTTCCGCATTACCGGGTAGATGCCAGTGTTGTAGCTGTACTGGAACAGCTTGGCTAGGGGCGCAGCAAGTTTGGGAGCACAGGTCTTCAGTACTTTTGCCAGAATGTTGTCAGGGCCCATAGTTTTTGCAGTATCCAGTGCTTTCTGTCGTTTCTTGATATCATATGGAGTGAACTGGATTGGCTGAAGACTGGAATCTGTGATAGAGGCACAGAGTTATACAGTTATACAGCATAGAAACAGGCCCTTTGGCCCATCGTGTCTGTGCTGGCCATCAAGCACCAAACTATTCTAATCCCATTTTCCAGCACTTGGCCCGTCGTATGCTATGGCGTTTCAAGTGCTCATCTAAATACTTCTTAAATGTTGTGAGGGTTCCTGCCTCAACCACCTCTTCAGGCAGTGTGTTCCAGATTCCAACCATGCTCTGAGTAAAAAAATTTTCCTCAACTCACTTCTAATCCTCCTGCCCCTTACCTTAAATCTATGCCCCCTGGTTATTGATCCCTCCGCTAAGGGAAAAAGTTTCTTCCTATCTATCCTATCTCTGCACCTCATAATTTTGTATACCTCAATCATGTCCCCCCTCAGCCTTCTCTGTTCCAAGGAAAACAACCCTAGCCTATCCAGTCTCTCTTCATAGCTGAAATGCTCCAGCCCAGGCAACATCCTGGTGAATCTCCTCTGCACCCTCTCCAGTGCAATCACATCCTTCCTATAGTGTGGTGACCAGAACTGTACACAGTACTCCAGCTATGGCCTAACTAGCGTTTTATACAGTTCCATCATAACCTCCCTGCTCTTATATTCTATGCCTCGGCTAATAAAGACGTGTCCCATATGCCTTCCTAACCACCTTATCTACCTGTGCTGCTGCCTTCAGTGATCTATGGACAAGTACACCAAGGACTCTCTGACCTTCTGTACTTCCTCGGGTCCTACCATCCATTGCATATTCCCTTGCCTTGTTAGTCCTCCCAAAATGCATCAACTCACACTTCTCAGGATTAAATTCCATTTGCCACTGCTCCACCCATCTTACCAGCCCATCTATATTGTCCTGTAATCTAAGGATTTCCTCCTCACTATTTACGACACCACCAATTTTAATGTCATCTGCGAACTTACTGATAATACCACCTACATTCACATCTAAATCATTAATGTACACTATAAACAGCAAGGGTCCCAGCACCGATCCCTGTGGTACACCACTGGTCACAGGCTTCCAATCGCAAAAACAGCTCTCGACCATTACCCTCTGCCTTCTGTCGCTAAGCCAATTTTGGATCCAATTTGCCAAATTGCCTGGATCCAATTTGTCAAATTGCCCTAGATCCCATGGGCTCTTCCCTTCTTAACCAATCTCCCATGCGGGACCTATCAAAAGCCTTACTGAATTCCATGTAGACTACATCAACTGCTTTACCCTCATCTACACATCTAGTCACTGCCTCGAAAAATTCAATCAAGTTAGTTAGACACGATCTCCCCCTAACAAAGCCATGCTGACTATTTCTGATTAATCCCTGCCTCTCCAAATGGAGATTAATCCTGTCCCTCAGAATTTTTTCCAATAGTTTCTCAACCACTGATGTTAGACCAGTGGGAGTCATGTTAGCCTGTAATTACCTGGTTTATCCTTGATACCCTTCTTGAATAATGGTACCACATTCACTCCAGTCCTCTGGCACCTCTCCTGTGGCCACAGAGGATTTGAAAATTTGTGTCAGAGCCCCTGCTATCTCCTCCCTTACCTCACATAACAGCCTGGGATACATCTCATCTGGGCCTGGGATTTATCTACTTTCAAGCCCACTAAATCAGCTAATACTTCCTCCCTTTCAATGCTAATATGTTCAAGTATATCACAAATCCCTCCCTAATCTCGACACCTACATCGTCCTTCTCCATAGTGAACACAGATGAAAAGTAAGAATTTAAAACCTCACCTATGTCCTCCGGCTCCACACACAGATTGCCACTTTGGTCCCTAATGGGCCCTCCTCTTTCCCTGGTTATCCTCTTACCCTTAATAAAGTTATAAAACGCCTTAGGATTTTCCTTTATCTTGCCCGCCAGTGTTTTTTCATGTCCCCTCTTCGCTCTCCTAATTACTTTTTTAAGTACCGCCACCACCCCCCCCCCCCCCCCTACTCTATCTATACTCCTCTAGGGCCTCAGCTGTTTTCAGTGCTCTGAATCTGCCATAAGCCTCCTTTTTTTCCCTGATCCAATCCTCTATACCCCTTGACATCCAGGGTTCCCTGGACTTGTTGGCCCTACCCTTCATCTTAACAGGTACATGTTGGCTCTGAACTCTCACTATTTCCTTTTTGAATGACTCCCACTGGTCTGATGTAAACATTCCTACAAGTAGCTGCTCCCAGTTTGGCCAGATTCTGTTCTTTCATATTGAAATTGGCCTTCCCCCAATTCAGTACCTTTATTTCCAGACCATCTTTGTCCTTTTCCATAAATACCTTAAATCCTGCAGAGTTATGGTCACTATCCCTGAAATGCTCCCCCACTGACACTTCTACCACTTGTCAGGCTTCATTCCCTAGGATTAGGTCCAGTACTGCCCCTTCTCTTGTAGGACTTTATACGCACTGGCTCAAAAAGCTCTCCTATATGCACTTTAAGAATTCTGCCCCCTTTAAGCCTTTTGCACTAAGACTATCCCAGTTGATACTGGAGAAGTTGAAATCCTCTACTATTATTACCCTATTATTTTTACACCTCTCTGAGATTTGCCTGCATATCGGCTCCTCTATCTCTCCCTGACTGTTTGGAGGACTGTAGTACTCTCCCAGCCAAGTGATTGCCCCCTTTCTGTTTTTACGTTCTACCCATATGGCCTCATTTGAGGAACTTTCTAAGCTATCATCCCTCCTTACTGCAGTAATTGACTCCTTGAGCAACAGTGCAATGCCACCTCCTCTTTTACACCCTCCCCTGTCTCGCCTGTAGATTCTATACCCTGGAATATACAAAGAACAGAACAGGAACAGGCCCTTCGGCCCTCCAAGCCTGCGCCGATCCAGATCCTCTATCTAAACATGTCGCCTATTTTCTAAGGGTCTGTATCTCTTTGCTTCCTGCCCATTCATGTATCTGTCTAGATATTGAGCTTCCGGTCCTGCCCCCCCCCCCCCCCCCCCCCTCAACCATGTCTCTGTGATAGCAATAATATCATAATCCCATGTGTTAACCATCACCCTTAATTCATCTGCCTTACTAGAAAGACTCCTTGCATTAAAATGGATGCAATCCAGCCTTGCATTATTCGCTTGTGCCTTAACAGGTCTATATTTGCTCTGTCTTCCGGACTGTCTCAGTTTCTCTTCTATATTTGACTGTGCATCTCCCCCTACTCTACCTCCACTCTGTATCCCATCCCACTGCCAAATTAGTTTAACCACCCCCCCCACCCCCCAACAGCACTAGCAAACCTCCCTGCAATGATGTTGGTCCTGTTCCGGTTCAGGTGCAACCCGTCCAACTTGTACAGGTCCCACCTTTGCCAGAAACAGACCTAGTGATCCAGGAAACTAAAACCCTCCCTCCTGCACCATCTCCTCAGCCACACATTCATCTGCTCTATCCTCCTATTTCTAAACTCACTAGTACGTGGCACTGGGAGTAATCCAGAGATTACAACCTTAGAGGTCCTGCTTTTTAATCTGCTACCTAGCTCCCTAAATTCTTGTTGCAGGACCTCATCCCTCTTTCCACCTTTATCCTTTGTACCAATGTGTACCACGACCTCTGACTGTTCACCCTCCTCCTTCAGAATGTCCTGCAGCCGCTTCGTGGCATCCTTGACCCTAGCACCAGGGAGGCAACATATCATCCTGGAGTCACGTTTGCAGCTACAGAAGCGCCTATCTGCACCCCTTACAATAGAATCCCCTTTCACTATAGCTCTTCCACTCCTTTTTCCTTCCCTCCTGTGCAGCTGAGCCACTCATGGTGCCACAGACTTGGCTCTTGCTGCATTCCCCTGAGAAACTATCACCCCCAAAAGTATCCAAAGTGGAAAATCTGTTAGAGAGGAAGATGGACCCAGGGGACTCCTGTACTACCTGCCTAGTACTTCTACTCTGCCTGGCGGTCACCAATTCCCTTTCTGCCTGAGCAGTCTTTACCTGCGGTGTGACCACCTCCCTGTACGTGCTATCCACGATTATCTCAGCCTCACGGATGCTCCACAGTGTCTCCAGCCACCACTCCAGATCTGAAACGTGGATTTCGAGTAGCTGCAGCTGGAGACACTTCCTGCACATGCGTTCACCCTGAACACTGGAAGTGTCCCTGACTTCCCACATTGCACAGGAGGAGCACTCCACGCTGCCGAGCTGCCCTGCCATGACTTACCCTTAATTTATCCCTTTAAATTACCCAAAAATTAGATTATTTACACTAGGGACCTTGATTCCCCCCAAAGAAACTACCAACTATATTATAAAACTGTAGACCTTTCTCTTTACTTTTAGTTACTTACCCAGCTATTTAGAGTTATTCCCTATCAGCAGTTACTCAACAACCAATCACCATGTAGCTTTCCTGTGATGTCACTGTTCACTTTGTTTTCAAACTCCGGCACGCCTGGACTGCTCTCCGCTCCACTCCCGGAAAGTAAGTGACTGGGCCTCGATCCTCGGGCTCAATTTATCAGCTCCGCTCTCGGCGTTCTCCCTACAGGTCCGCTCCGCTCCCGGAAGGTAAGTGACTGGGCCTCGATCTTCGAGCTCAATTTATCGGCTCCGCTCTCGGCGTTCTCCTCACAGATCCGCTCCGCTCCCGGAAAGTAAGTGACTGGGTCTCAATCCTCGGGCTCAATTTATCGGCTCCGCTCTCGGCGTTCTCCTCACAGATCCGCTCCGCTCGCGGAAGGTAAGGATGCTGGGGACCTCCTCAGGAGGTGGCCGAGATAGATCATCCACTCAGCACTTCTGGCTGAAGATAGATGCAAATGCTTCAACCTTATAATTTGCACTGATGTTGAGGATGGGGATATTTGTGGAGTCTCCTCCTCCTGCCAGTTGTTTAATTGTCCACCACCATTGATGTGGCAGGACTGCAGAGCTTAGATCTGATCCGTTGGTTGTGGGATCGCTTAGCCCTGTCTATCGCATGCTGCCTATGCTGTTTGGCATGCTAGTAGTAGCTTCTCCAGGCTGATACCACATATTTGCTTATGCATGCTGCTGCTCCTGGCATGCCCTCCTGCACTCTTCTTGTGGTTGAATACAGTTCTGTTGCTGCTGATGCCCCACAGCGCCTCATGGATGCCCAGTTTTAAGTTGCTAGATCTGTTTGAAACCTGCCCCATTTAGCACAGTGGTAGTGCCACACAACACAATGGTGGGTATCCTCAATGTGAAGACGGGACTTCATCTCCACAAGGACTGTGCAGTGGCCACTCCTACCAATACTGTCATCAACAGATGCATCTGCGACAGGGACAATGGTAAGGACGAGGTCAAGTAGGTTTTTCCCTCTTATAGGAGCTGCTGCTACACTGTCCCATCAAACACTCCCAGGGCAAGTACAGCACGGACTGGATACAGGATAAAACTCCCTGTACACTGTCCCATTAAGGTTTCCCAGTGAGAACTGCAAAGGGCAGGCACTTAATCCACTAGTGTAATATTTATCAGTCCCCTCAGCAGCTGGATTAGGGATAGTTTATGCCGTGAATCCATCTGACCTTGGAATTGGAATCAGACAGAGAGTGGAAGGTCATCAAAAGTGATCTATAATCTCCCCTAGCTTTTTTCTCTGGATTAATATGTCACAATCTGAACCCCCCAATATGTAAGAATGCAACAATTTATTGTCCGATCAATCTTTGAAAAACATTCATCTTCCATTCTTTAGTCCAGCCTTGTCTCAGTTCGAAGCTCTCTAACCTTTGGGTCAGAGGGATGTATTACCATTCACAGCAAACCTTAAGCTCATAATCCTGATTGCAACTCCAACACAGTACTGAGGGAGTGCTGCACTGTTAGAGGGTCAGTACTGAAGGAGTGCTGCACTGTTGGAGGGTCAGTACTGAGGGAGTGCTGCACTGTCAGAGAGTCAGTACTGAGGGAGTGCTGCACTGTCGGAGGGTCAGTACTGAGGGAGTGCTGCACTGTCAGAGAGTCAGTACTGAGGGAGTGCTGCACTGTCAGAGAGTCAGTACTGAGGGAGTGCTGCACTGTCGGAGGGTCAGTACTGAGGGAGTGCTGCACTGTCAGAGAGTCAGTACTGAGGGAGTGCTGCACTGTCAGAGAGTCAGTACTGAGGGAGTGCTGCACTGTCGGAGGGTCAGTACTGAGGGAGTGCTGCACTGTCGGAGGGTCAGTACTGAGGGAGTGCTGCACTGTCGGAGGGTCAGTACTGAGGGAGTACTGCACTGTCAGAGAGTCAGTACTGAGGGAGTGCTGCACTGTCGGAGGGTCAGTACTGAGGGAGTGCTGCACTGTCGGAGGGTCAGCACTGAGGGGCTGCTGCACTGTCGGAGGGTCAGCACTGAAAGAGTGCTGCACTGTCGGAGGGTCAGCACTGAGGGAGTGCTGCACTGTCGGAGGGTCAGTACTGAGGGAGTGCTGCACTGTCGGAGGGTCAGTACTGAGGGAGTTTTGCGCTGTCAGATGTTGTCTTTTGGTTGAGATCAAGGGTCCACCTGCCTATTCTGATAGTTCAGGCCAACTATAAAGATCCCTTCCCCTGTCAGCATTCCGAAGGGATCGTTCCCACCACGATACCCTGGTCCACTCCTCCATTACCCCCACCACCTCGTCCCCGTCCCAGGGCACCTTCCCCTGCAATCGCAGGAGGTGTAATACCTACCCATTTACCTCCTCTCTCCTCACTATCTCAGGCCCCAAACACTCCTTTCAGGTGAAGCAGTGATTTACTTGTACTTCTTTCAATGTAGTATACTGTATTCGCTGCTCACAATGTGGTCTCCTCTACATTGGGGAGACCAAGCGCAGACTGGGTGACCGCTTTGCGGAACATCTCCGCTCAGTCCGCAAGCAGGACCCTGAGCTTCCGGTTGCTTGCCATTTCAACACTCCCCCCTGCTCTCATGCTCACATCTCTGTCCTGGGATTGCTGCAGTGTTCCAGTGAACATCAACGAAAGCTCGAGGAACAGCATCTCATTTACTGATTAGGCACACTACAGCCTGCCGGACTGAACATTGAGTTCAATAATTTCAGAGCATGACAGCCCCCCGTTTTACTTTCATTTTTAGTCATTTTTTCTTCCTTTTTAAAAAATTTTTTTACAATCTTTTTTTTTTTGCATTTATTTCATTTCATCTTAGTTTGTTCAGTTTGCTTACCCACTATTTTTTTTCAGGTTTGCACTTGCTGTTCAATATTCAGTATATTCACACCTAATCTGCACTAATGCTTTGTCTTTCAACACACCATTAACATATTGTTTGCCTTTGCTCCGTGACCTTTTGGTCAGCTATGTGGCCCGGTCCAATCTACACCTTCTCCTTTGTTATCTCTTGCCCCACCCCCACCTCACTTGCTTATAACCTGTGACTTTTCTAATATTTGTCAGTTCCGATGAAGGGTCACTGACCCGAAACGTTAACTTTGCTTCTCTTTCCACAGATGCTGCCAGACCTGCTGAGTGGTTCCAGCATTTCTTGTTTTTATATTATATAAAGATCCCTTGATCGGAAAACAATTACAGATGAGGGAAACGATTCGGTCCATCTTAATTCATCCATCTAGAACTATCTGAACATTTCACTCCACACCAATTGTAATATTAACACTTTTTAAATGATTCCAGAATTATTGCCTCCTCTCCTTGACGTGGAAATGTATTCCAGACGTTGAACACGCTTTGTGTGAAGAGTGTGAAGAGCAAGGCATTCCCATGGTGTTCTCGCCAACATTCCTTCATCACCCAACACCAACAAACAGATTTAAGCGATCATTCATCTCGGCTGTTTGTGGGAGCTTGCTGTGTGCTAACTAGCTGCCTGTTTGTCTGGATGGCAACAATTGTTGCACTTCAAAATAATTCATGGGAATATCTCCAGGAGACACAATGAGGAGTTGTATCTAGATCCAAGTCTATCATTTTTGGCAGAACATATTTTCAATAGATATTGGGAAATATTTTGCACGGTGCATCATTAAGTGATGAATGAGCGATGAATCCAGTTCCCATCGGTGTTGTTCTTCTATTCGTCACCCTCAAATATTTGATTAAAAGGAACAATAATAGTTTACTGTTTGTTACTAATAGTCTGAGATGGCACAGCACAGTAAGCAAACTTTAATACTTGGCTCTGAGTTGCACTTTCAGCAGATTTTACTTTGATGAAAATCACTGCATCCTCGATGGAACATTTATTTCACTCATTGTTGTAGCACGTTGTAGTAGACCTGTTCTCTTCCACACCAGTCAGCGGAGAGAATTGAGTCGAAACCATTTAACTGGACTTTTCCTGTTGGGGTCAGTTTCATGCTCGGTGATTGGCTGCTCCCAGAGTTGGCAAGCTTCATGTTTCAGCTGAGGCAATAATGTTCGGTGGGGAATTTGCACATGGGGGGGACATCCAACCCGAATCCACCATCCTGCACTTTCCAATAGAAATCACTGAATAGTGATCAGGACAAAGAACCTTCGCAGATTTCCCATTCCTGATCCCAGGGGCACAAGGTCAGCGGACAGAGATGGAGCATTCTATAGGACAAGGGCAGCAGTGGAAGATCAGCATGGAAAACTTTATCAGTGGTGATTATCTTTGAGGATTAAGGGTATTTCTGTAAAACATTTCTGCAGGAGATAAAATGGTTGTGCTGGAACTCATGAGGTCAAAAGAAACAAAGACTTGCATTTCCACAGCGAATTTCACAAGCTCAAGATATCCGAAAGTGTTTTACAATCAATGAGGTACTTTTGAACTGTAGTCACTGCTGTAACATTGGGAAACGTGACAACTGATTTGTGTACAGCAAGATCCCACGAACAGCAACATGACCATCACCAGGTTATCTACTTTTTAGTAATGTCAATTAAGGACACCAGGAAGAACACCCCAGCTCCAACAGTGCAGCACTCCCTCAGCACTGACTCTCTGACAAAGCAGCACTCCCTCAGTATTGACTCTCCGACAATGCAGCACTCCCTCAGGACTGACTCTCCAACAACGCAGCACTCCCTCAGCACTGACTCTCTGACAAAGCAGCACTCCCTCAGTATTGACTCTCCGACAATGCAGCACTCCCTCAGGACTGACTCTCCAACAACGCAGCACTCCCTCAGTACTGACTCTCTGACAATGCAGCACTCCCTCAGTACTGACTCTCTGACAATGCAGCACTCCCTCAGTACTGACTCTCTGACAATGCAGCACTCCCTCAGTACTGACTCTCTGACAATTCAGCACTCCCTCAGTACTGACTCTCTGACAAAGCAGCACTCCCTCAGTATTGACTCTCCGACAATGCAGCAATCCCTCAGGACTGACTCTCCAACAACGCAGCACTCCCTCAGCACTGACTCTCTGACAAAGCAGCACTCCCTCAGTATTGACTCTCCGACAATGCAGCACTCCCTCAGGACTGACTCTCCAACAACGCAGCACTCCCTCAGTACTGACTCTCTGACAATGCAGCACTCCCTCAGTACTGACTCTCTGACAATGCAGCACTCCCTCAGTACTGACTCTCCAACAACGCATCACTCCCTCAGTACTGACTCTCCGACAATGCAGCACTCCCTCAGTACTGACTCTCCGACAATGCTGCACTCCCTCAGTACTGACCCTCCGAAAGTGCAGGATTCCCTCAGTACTGACCCTCCAACAGTGCAGCGCTCCCTCAGTACTGATCCTCCAAAAGTGCAGCAGCACTCCCTCAGTACTGACCCTCTGACAGTGCAGCACTCCCTCAGTATTGACTCTCCAACAATGCAGCACTCCCTCAGTACTACCCTCCGAAAGTGCAGCACTCCCTCAGTATGGACCCTCCGACAGTGCAGCATTCCCTCAGTACTCACCCTCCGACAGTGCAGCCCTCCCTCAGTACTGACCCTCTGACAGTGCAGCCCTCCCTCAGTACTGACCCTCTGACAGTGCAGCACTCCCTCAGTACGGACCCTCCGACAGTGCAGCACTCCCTCAGTACTGACCCTCCGACAGTGCAGCGCTCCCTCAGTACTGATCCTCCAAAAGTGCAGCAGCACTCCCTCAGTACTGACCCTCTGACAGTGCAGCACTCCCTCAGTATTGACTCTCCAACAATGCAGCACTCCCTGAGTACTACCCTCCGAAAGTGCAGCACTCCCTCAGTATGGACCCTCCGACAGTGCAGCATTCCCTCAGTACTCACCCTCCGACAGTGCAGCCCTCCCTCAGTACTGACCCTCTGACAGTGGAAATAGTTTCTCCTGATTGACACTATCAAAACACCTTTGAACACCTCTCTTAAACCTCCCTTAAGTTCTCCACTCTAAGGACAATAACCCAACTTCTCTAATCCCTTCACATAACAGAAGTCCCTCATCCGTGGGACCCTTCTGGACATTCGCCTCCACACCTGCTCCAAGACCTTGACATCCTTCCCAAAGTGTGCTGCCGAACATTGGACACAATACTCCAGCTGAGGGCAAACTACAGATATTAGCATAACTTCCCAGTGTTTGCACTCCTTTCTTCTATCTATAAAGGCAAAGATCCCATATGCTTTTTTAACAGTTTCATGAATTGCTCTGTCACCGACAAAGCGGTGGAATTGATGGGTTCAATATGCTCACAGCTTTTAGAAAGGTGTAACAGTTCATGAAGACATTGATCAGAACTTCAGTTGAACACAACACACACACTCAAGATCCAGACAGCCACATCAAGAGTAACTTCAGGAACTGTATCCCAGTGAGAGTCAGCACCTTCAGGAACTGTATCCAGTGAGAGTCAGCACCTTCAGGAACGTTATACCAGTGAGTATCAGCACCTTCAGGAACTGTATCCCAGTGAAAGTCAGCACCTTCAGGAACGGTATCCCAGTGAGAGTCAGCACCTTCAGGAAATGTATCCCAGTGAGAGTGAGCACCTTCAGGAACTGTATCCCAGTGAGAGTCAGCACCTTCAGGAACTGTATCCCAGTGAGAGTCAGCACCGTCAGGAACTGTATCCCAGTGAAAGTCAGCACCTTCAGGAACTGTCCCCCAGTGAGAGTCAGCACCTTCAGGAAATGTATCCCAGTGAGAGTCAGCACCTTAAGGAACTGTATCCCAGTGAGAGTCAGCACCTTCAGGAACTGTATCCCAGTGAGTGTCAGCACCTTCAGGAACTGTATCCCAGTGAGAGTCAGCACCTTCAGGAACTGTATCCCAGTGAGAGTCAGCACTTTCAGGAACTGTGTCCCAGTGAGTCTCAGCACCTTCAGGAACTGTATCCCAGTGAAAGTCAGCACCTTCAGGAACTGTATCCCAGTGAGAGTCAGCACCTTCAGGAACTGTATCCCAGTGAGTGTCAACACCTTCAGGAACTGTATCCCAGTGAGAGTCAGCACCTTCAGGAACTGTATCCCAGTGAGTGTCAGCAACTTCAGGAACTGTATCCCAGTGAGAGTCAGCACCTTCTGGAACTGTATCCCAATGAGAGTCAGCACCTTCAGGAACGTTATCCCAGTGAGTATCAGCACCTTCAGGAACTGTATCCCTGTGAGAGTCAGCACCTTCAGGAACTGTATCCCAGTGAGTGTCAGCACCTTCAGGAACTGTATCCCAGTGAGAGTCAGCACCTGCTGGAAATGTATCCCAGTGAGAGTCATCACCTTCAGGAACTGTATCCCAGTGAGTGTCAGCACCTTCAGGAACTGTATCCCTGTGAGAGTCAGCACCTTCAGGAACTGTATCCCAGTGAGAGTCAGCACCTTCAGGAACTGTATCCCAGTGAGAGTCAGCACCTTCAGGAACTATATCCCAGTGAGTGTCAGCACCTTCTGGAACAGTATCCCAGTGAGAGTCAGCACCTTCAAGAACTGTGCCCCAGTGAGAGTCAGCACCTTCATGAACTGTATCCCAGTTATTGTCAGCACCTTCAGGAACTGTGTCCCAGTGAGTATCAGCACCTTCAGGAACTGTGTCCCAGTGAGAGTCAGCACCTTCAGGAACTGTATCCCAGTGAAAGTCAGCAACTTCAGGAACTGTAACCCAGTGAGAGTCAGCACCTTCAGGAACTGTGTCCCAGTGAGAGTCAGCACCTTCAGGAACTGTATCCCAGTGAAAGTCAGCACCTTCAGGAACTGTATCCCAGTGAGAGTCAGCACCTTCAGGAACTGTGTCCCAGTGAGAGTCAGCACCTTCAGGAACTGTATCCCAGTGAAAGTCAGCACCTTCAGGAACTGTATCCCAATGAGAGTCAGCTCCTTCAGGAACGTTATCCCAGTGAGAGTCAGCACATTCAGGAAATGTATTCCATGAGAGTCAGCACCTTCAGGAACTGTCTCCCAATGAGAGTCAGCACATTCAGGAAATATATCCCAGTGAGATTCAGCACCTTCAGGAACTGTATCCCAGTGAGAGTCAGCACCTTCAGGATCTGTATCCCAGTGACAGACATCACCGTCAGGAACTGTATCCCAGTGAGTGTCAGCACCTTCAGGAACTGTATCCCAGTGAGAATCAGCACCTTCTGGATCTGTATCCCAGTGACAGACACCAACTTCAGGAACTGTATCCCAGTGAGTGTCAGCACCTTCAGGAACTGTATCCCAGTGAGAGTCAGCACCTTCAGGAACTGTCCCCCAGTGAGACTCAGCACCTTCAGGAAATGTATCCCAGTGAGAGTCAGCAACTTCAGGAACTGTATCCCAGTGAGAGTCAGCACCTTCAGGAACTGTATCCCAGTGAGAATCAGCACCTTCAGGAACTGTATCCCAGTGAAAGTCAGCACCTTCAGGAACGGTATCCCAGTGAGAGTCAGCACCTTCAGGAAATGTATCCCAGTGAGAGTCAGCACCTGAAGGAACTGTATCCCAGTGAGAGTCAGCACCTTCAGGAACTGTATCCCAGTGAGTGTCAGCAGCTTCAGGAACTGTATCCCAGTGAGAGTCAGCACCTTCAGGAACTGTATCCCAGTGAGAGTCAGCACTTTCAGGAACTGTGTCCCAGTGAGTCTCAGCACCTTCAGGAACTGTATCCCAGTGAAAGTCAGCACCTTCAGGAACTGTATCCCAGTGAGAGTCAGCACCTTCAGGAACTGTATCCCAGTGAGTGTCAACACCTTCAGGAACTGTATCCCAGTGAGAGTCAGCACCTTCAGGAACTGTATCCCAGTGAGTGTCAGCACCTTCAGGAACTGTATCCCAGTGAGAGTCAGCACCTGCTGGAAATGTATCCCAATGAGAGTCATCACCTTCAGGAACGTTATCCCAGTGAGTATCAGCACCTTCAGGAACTGTATCCCAGTGAAAGTCAGCACCTTCAGGAACGGTATCCCAGTGAGAGTCAGCACCTTCAGGAACTGTATCCCAGTGAGAGTCAGCACCTTCAGGAACTGTATCCCAGTGAGAGTCAGCACCTGCTGGAAATGTATCCCAGTGAGAGTCATCACCTTCAGGAACTGTATCCCAGTGAGTGTCAGCACCTTCAGGAACTGTATCCCTGTGAGAGTCAGCACCTTCAGGAACTGTATCCCAGTGAGAGTCAGCACCTTCAGGAACTGTATCCCAGTGAGAGTCAGCACCTTCAGGAACTATATCCCAGTGAGTGTCAGCACCTTCTGGAACAGTATCCCAGTGAGAGTCAGCACCTTCATGAACTGTGCCCCAGTGAGAGTCAGCACCTTCATGAACTGTATCCCAGTTATTGTCAGCACCTTCAGGAACTGTGTCCCAGTGAGTATCAGCACCTTCAGGAACTGTGTCCCAGTGAGAGTCAGCACCTTCAGGAACTGTATCCCAGTGAAAGTCAGCACCTCCAGGAACTGTGTCCCAGTGAGAGTCAGCACCTTCAGGAACTGTGTCCCAGTGAGAGTCAGCACCTTCTGGAACAGTATCCCAGTGAGAGTCAGCACCTTCATGAACTGTATCCCAGTTATTGTCAGCACCTTCAGGAACTGTGTCCCAGTGAGTATCAGCACCTTCAGGAACTGTGTCCCAGTGAGAGTCAGCACCTTCAGGAACTGAATCCCAGTGAAAGTCAGCAACTTCAGGAACTGTAACCCAGTGAGAGTCAGCACCTTCAGGAACTGTGTCCCAGTGAGAGTCAGCACCTTCAGGAACTGTATCCCAGTGAAAGTCAGCACCTTCAGGAACTGTATCCCAGTGAGAGTCAGCACCTTCAGGAACTGTATCCCAGTGAAAGTCAGCACCTTCAGGAACTGTATCCCAATGAGAGTCAGCTCCTTCAGGAACGTTATCCCAGTGAGAGTCAGCACATTCAGGAAATGTATTCCATGAGAGTCAGCACCTTCAGGAACTGTATCCCAATGAGAGTCAGCACATTCAGGAAATATATCCCAGTGAGATTCAGCACCTTCAGGAACTGTATCCCAGTGAGAGTCAGCACCTTCAGGATCTGTATCCCAGTGACAGACATCACCGTCAGGAACTGTATCCCAGTGAGTGTCAGCACCTTCAGGAACTGTATCCCAGTGAGAATCAGCACCTTCTGGATCTGTATCCCAGTGACAGACACCAACTTCAGGAACTGTATCCCAGTGAGTGTCAGCACCTTCAGGAACTGTATCCCAGTGAGAGTCAGCACCTTCAGGAACTGTCCCCCAGTGAGACTCAGCACCTTCAGGAAATGTATCCCAGTGAGAGTCAGCACCTTCAGGAACTGTATCCCAGTGAGAGTCAGCACCTTCAGGAACTGTATCCCAGTGAGAGTCAGCACCTTCAGGAACTGTATCCCAGTGAAAGTCAGCACCTTCAGGAACGGTATCCCAGTGAGAGTCAGCACCTTCAGGAAATGTATCCCAGTGAGAGTCAGCACCTGAAGGAACTGTATCCCAGTGAGAGTCAGCACCTTCAGGAACTGTATCCCAGTGAGTGTCAGCAGCTTCAGGAACTGTATCCCAGTGAGAGTCAGCACCTTCAGGAACTGTATCCCAGTGAGAGTCAGCACTTTCAGGAACTGTGTCCCAGTGAGTCTCAGCACCTTCAGGAACTGTATCCCAGTGAAAGTCAGCACCTTCAGGAACTGTATCCCAGTGAGAGTCAGCACCTTCAGGAACTGTATCCCAGTGAGTGTCAACACCTTCAGGAACTGTATCCCAGTGAGAGTCAGCACCTTCAGGAACTGTATCCCAGTGAGTGTCAGCACCTTCAGGAACTGTATCCCAGTGAGAGTCAGCACCTTCTGGAACTGTATCCCAATGAGAGTCATCACCTTCAGGAACGTTATCCCAGTGAGTATCAGCACCTTCAGGAACTGTATCCCAGTGAAAGTCAGCACCTTCAGGAACGGTATCCCAGTGAGAGTCAGCACCTTCAGGAACTGTATCCCAGTGAGAGTCAGCACCTGCTGGAAATGTATCCCAGTGAGAGTCATCACCTTCAGGAACTGTATCCCAGTGAGTGTCAGCACCTTCAGGAACTGTATCCCAGTGAGAGTCAGCACCTTCAGGAACTGTATCCCAGTGAGAGTCAGCACCTTCAGGAACTATATCCCAGTGAGTGTCAGCACCTTCTGGAACAGTATCCCAGTGAGAGTCAGCACCTTCATGAACTGTGCCCCAGTGAGAGTCAGCACCTTCATGAACTGTATCCCAGTTATTGTCAGCACCTTCAGGAACTGTGTCCCAGTGAGTATCAGCACCTTCAGGAACTGTGTCCCAGTGACAGTCAGCACCTTCAGGAACTGTATCCCAGTGAAAGTCAGCACCTTCAGGAACTGTATCCCAGTGAGAGTCAGCACCTTCAGGAACTGTGTCCCAGTGAGAGTCAGCACCTTCAGGAACTGTATCCCAGTGAAAGTCAGCACCTTCAGGAACTGTATCCCAATGAGAGTCAGCTCCTTCAGGAACGTTATCCCAGTGAGAGTCAGCACATTCAGGAAATGTATTCCATGAGAGTCAGCACCTTCAGGAACTGTATCCCAATGAGAGTCAGCACATTCAGGAAATATATCCCAGTGAGATTCAGCACCTTCAGGAACTGTATCCCAGTGAGAGTCAGCACCTTCAGGATCTGTATCCCAGTGACAGACATCACCGTCAGGAACTGTATCCCAGTGAGTGTCAGCACCTTCAGGAACTGTATCCCAGTGAGAATCAGCACCTTCTGGATCTGGATCCCAGTGACAGACACAAACTTCAGGAACTGTATCCCAGTGAGTGTCAGCACCTTCAGGAACTGTATCCCAGTGAGAGTCAGCACCTTCAGGAACTGTCCCCCAGTGAGACTCAGCACCTTCAGGAAATGTATCCCAGTGAGAGTCAGCACCTTCAGGAACTGTATCCCAGTGAGAGTCAGCACCTTCAGGAACTGTATCCCAGTGAGTGTCAGCACCTTCAGGAACTGTATCCCAGTGAGAGTCAGCACCTTCAGGAACTGTATCCTAGTGAGAGTCAGCACCTTCCGAAACTGTATCCCAATGAGAGTCAGCACTTTCAGGAACTGTGTCCCAGTGAGTCTCAGCACCTTCAGGAACTGTATCCCAGTGAAAGTCAGCACCTTCAGGAACTGTATCCCAGTGAGAGTCAGCACCTTCAGGAACTGTATCCCAGTGAGTGTCAACACCTTCAGGAACTGTATCCCAGTGAGAGTCAGCACCTTCAGGAACTGTATCCCAGTGAGTGTCAGCACCTTCAGGAGCTGTATCCCAGTGAGAGTCAGCACCTTCAGGAAATGTATCCCAGTGAGAGTGAGCACCTTCAGGAACTGTATCCCAGTGAGAGTCAGCACCTTCAGGAACTGTATCCCAGTGAGAGTCAGCACCGTCAGGAACTGTATCCCAGTGAAAGTCAGCACCTTCAGGAACGGTATCCCAGTGAGATTCAGCACCTTCAGGAAATGTATCCCAGTGAGAGTCAGCACCTTAAGGAACTGTATCCCAGTGAGAGTCAGCACCTTCAGGAACTGTATCCCAGTGAGTGTCAGCACCTTCAGGAACTGTATCCCAGTGAGAGTCAGCACCTTCAGGAACTGTATCCCAGTGAGAGTCAGCACCTTCCGAAACTGTATCCCAATGAGAGTCAGCACTTTCAGGAACTGTGTCCCAGTGAGTCTCAGCACCTTCAGGAACTGTATCCCAGTGAAAGTCAGCACCTTCAGGAACTGTATCCCAGTGAGAGTCAGCACCTTCAGGAACTGTATCCCAGTGAATGTCAACACCTTCAGGAACTGTATCCCAGTGAGAGTCAGCACCTTCAGGAACTGTATCCCAGTGAGTGTCAGCAACTTCAGGAACTGTATCCCAGTGAGAGTCAGCACCTTCTGGAACTGTATCCCAATGAGAGTCAGCACCTTCAGGAACGTTATCCCAGTGAGTATCAGCACCTTCAGGAACTGTATCCCTGTGAGAGTCAGCACCTTCAGGAACTGTATCCCAGTGAGAGTCAGCACCTTCAGGAACTGTATCCCAGTGAGTGTCAGCACCTTCAGGAACTGTATCCCAGTTGGAGTCAGCACCTGCTGGAAATGTATCCCAGTGAGAGTCATCACCTTCAGGAACTGTATCCCAGTGAGAGTCAGCACCTTCAGGAACTGTATCCCTGTGAGAGTCAGCACCTTCAGGAACTGTATCCCAGTGAGAGTCAGCACCTTCAGGAACTATATCCCAGTGAGTGTCAGCACCTTCTGGAACAGTATCCCAGTGAGAGTCAGCACCTTCATGAACTGTGCCCCAGTGAGAGTCAGCACCTTCAGGAACTGTATCCCAGTTATTGTCAGCACCTTCAGGAACTGTGTCCCAGTGAGTATCAGCACCTTCAGGAACTGTGTCCCAGTGAGAGGCAGCACCTTCAGGAACTGTATCCCAGTGAGTGTCAACACCTTCAGGAACTGTATCCCAGTGAGAGTCAGCACCTTCACGAACTGTATCCCAGTGAGTGTCAGCACCTTCAGGAACTGTATCCCAGTGAGAGTCAGCACCTTCTGGAACTGTATCCCAATGAGAGTCAGCACCTTCAGGAACGTTATCCCAGTGAGAGTCAGCACCTTCAGGAACTGTATCCCAGTGAAAGTCAGCACCTTCAGGAACGGTATACCAGTGAGAGTCAGCACCTTCAGGAACTGTATCCCAGTGAGAGTCAGCACCTTCAGGAACTGTATCCCAGTGAGAGTCAGCACCTGCTGGAAATGTATCCCAGTGAGAGTCATCACCTTCAGGAACTGTATCCCAGTGAAAGTCAGCACCTTCAGGAACTGTATCCCTGTGAGAGTCAGCACCTTCAGGAACTGTATCCCAGTGAGATTCAGCACCTTCAGGAACTGTATCCCAGTGAGAGTCAGCACCTTCAGGAACTATATCCCAGTGAGTGTCAGCACCTTCTGGAACAGTATCCCAGTGAGAGTCAGCACCTTCATGAACTGTGCCCCAGTGAGAGTCAGCACCTTCATGAACTGTATCCCAGTTATTGTCAGCACCTTCAGGAACTGTGTCCCAGTGAGTATCAGCACCTTCAGGAACTGTGTCCCAGTGAGAGTCAGCACCTTCAGGAACAGTATCCCAGTGAAAGTCAGCACCTTCAGGAACTGTATCCCAGTGAAAGTCAGCACCTTCAGGAACTGTGTTCCAGTGAGAGTCAGTACCTTCAGGAACGTTATCCCAGTGAGAGTCAGCACCTTCAGGAACTGTATCCCAGTGACAGACATCACCGTCAGGAACTGTATCCCAGTGAGTGTCAGCACCTTCAGGAACTGTATCCCAGTGAGAATCAGCACCTTCTGGATCTGTATCCCAGTGAAAGTCAGCACCTTCAGGAACTGTATCCCAGTGAGAGTCAGCACCTTCAGGAACTGTATCCCAGTGAAAGTCAGCACCTTCAGGAACTGTATCCCAGTGAGAGTCAGCACCTTCAGGAACTGTATCCCAGTGAGTGTCAACACCTTCAGGAACTGTATCCCAGTGAGAGTCAGCACCTTCAGGAACTGTATCCCAGTGAGTGTCAGCACCTTCAGGAACTGTATCCCAGTGAGAGTCAGCACCTTCTGGAACTGTATCCCAATGAGGGTCAGCACCTTCAGGAACGTTATCCCAGTGAGTATCAGCACCTTCAGGAACTGTATCCCAGTGAAAGTCAGCACCTTCAGGAACGGTATCCCAGTGAGAGTCAGCACCTTCAGGAACTGTATCCCAGTGAGAGTCAGCACCTTCAGGAACTGTATCCCAGTGAGAGTCAGCACCTTCAGGAACTGTATCCCAGTGAGAGTCAGCACATTCAGGAAATGTATTCCATGAGAGTCAGCACCTTCAGGAAATATATCCCAGTGAGATTCAGCACCTTCAGGAACTGTATCCCAGTGACAGACATCACCGTCAGGAACTGTATCCCAGTGAGTGTCAGCACCTTCAGGAACTGTATCCCAGTGAGAATCAGCACCTTCTGGATCTGTATCCCAGTGAAAGTCAGCACCTTCAGGAACTGTATCCCAGTGAGAGTCAGCACCTTCAGGAACTGTATCCCAGTGAAAGTCAGCACCTTCAGGAACTGTATCCCAGTGAGAGTCAGCACCTTCAGGAACTGTATCCCAGTGAGTGTCAACACCTTCAGGAACTGTATCCCAGTGAGAGTCAGCACCTTCAGGAACTGTATCCCAGTGAGTGTCAGCAACCTCAGGAACTGTATCCCAGTGAGAGTCAGCACCTTCTGGAACTGTATCCCAATGAGAGTCAGCACCTTCAGGAACGTTATCCCAGTGAGTATCAGCACCTTCAGGAACTGTATCCCTGTGAGAGTCAGCACCTTCAGGAACTGTATCCCAGTGAGAGTCAGCACCTTCAGGAACTGTATCCCAGTGAGTGTCAGCACCTTCAGGAACTGTATCCCAGTTGGAGTCAGCACCTGCTGGAAATGTATCCCAGTGAGAGTCATCACCTTCAGGAACTGTATCCCAGTGAGAGTCAGCACCTTCAGGAACTGTATCCCTGTGAGAGTCAGCACCTTCAGGAACTGTATCCCAGTGAGAGTCAGCACCTTCAGGAACTATATCCCAGTGAGTGTCAGCACCTTCTGGAACAGTATCCCAGTTATTGTCAGCACCTTCAGGAACTGTGTCCCAGTGAGTATCAGCACCTTCAGGAACTGTGTCCCAGTGAGAGTCAGCACCTTCAGGAACTGTATCCCAGTGAGTGTCAACACCTTCAGGAACTGTATCCCAGTGAGAGTCAGCACCTTCACGAACTGTATCCCAGTGAGTGTCAGCACCTTCAGGAACTGTATCCCAGTGAGAGTCAGCACCTTCTGGAACTGTATCCCAATGAGAGTCAGCACCTTCAGGAACGTTATCCCAGTGAGAGTCAGCACCTTCAGGAACTGTATCCCAGTGAAAGTCAGCACCTTCAGGAACGGTATACCAGTGAGAGTCAGCACCTTCAGGAACTGTATCCCAGTGAGAGTCAGCACCTTCAGGAACTGTATCCCAGTGAGAGTCAGCACCTGCTGGAAATGTATCCCAATGAGAGTCAGCACCTTCAGGAACGTTATCCCAGTGAGAGTCAGCACCTTCAGGAACTGTATCCCAGTGAAAGTCAGCACCTTCAGGAACGGTATACCAGTGAGAGTCAGCACCTTCAGGAACTGTATCCCAGTGAGAGTCAGCACCTTCAGGAACTGTATCCCAGTGAGAGTCAGCACCTGCTGGAAATGTATCCCAGTGAGAGTCATCACCTTCAGGAACTGTATCCCAGTGAGTGTCAGCACCTTCAGGAACTGTATCCCTGTGAGAGTCAGCACCTTCAGGAACTTTATCCCAGTGAGAGTCAGCACCTTCAGGAAATATATCCCAGTGAGTGTCAGCACCTTCTGGAACAGTATCCCAGTGAGAGTCAGCACCTTCATGAACTGTGCCCCAGTGAGAGTCAGCACCTTCATGAACTGTATCCCAGTTATTGTCAGCACCTTCAGGAACTGTGTCCCAGTGAGTATCAGCACCTTCAGGAACTGTGTCCCAGTGAGAGTCAGCACCTTCAGGAACAGTATCCCAGTGAAAGTCAGCACCTTCAGGAACTGTATCCCAGTGAAAGTCAGCACCTTCAGGAACTGTGTTCCAGTGAGAGTCAGTACCTTCAGGAACGTTATCCCAGTGAGAGTCAGCACATTCAGGAAATGTATTCCATGAGAGTCAGCACCTTCAGGAAATATATCCCAGTGAGATTCAGCACCTTCAGGAACTGTATCCCAGTGACAGACATCACCGTCAGGAACTGTATCCCAGTGAGTGTCAGCACCTTCAGGAACTGTATCCCAGTGAGAATCAGCACCTTCTGGATCTGTATCCCAGTGAAAGTCAGCACCTTCAGGAACTGTATCCCAGTGAAAGTCAGCACCTTCAGGAACTGTATCCCAGTGAGAGTCAGCACCTTCAGGAACTGTATCCCAGTGAAAGTCAGCACCTTCAGGAACTGTATCCCAGTGAGAGTCAGCACCTTCAGGAACTGTATCCCAGTGAGTGTCAACACCTTCAGGAACTGTATCCCAGTGAGAGTCAGCACCTTCAGGAACTGTATCCCAGTGAGTGTCAGCACCTTCAGGAACTGTATCCCAGTGAGAGTCAGCACCTTCTGGAACTGTATCCCAATGAGGGTCAGCACCTTCAGGAACGTTATCCCAGTGAGTATCAGCACCTTCAGGAACTGTATCCCAGTGAAAGTCAGCACCTTCAGGAACGGTATCCCAGTGAGAGTCAGCACCTTCAGGAACTGTATCCCAGTGAGAGTCAGCACCTTCAGGAACTGTATCCCAGTGAGAGTCAGCACCTTCAGGAACTGTATCCCAGTGAGTGTCAGCACTTTCAGGAACTGTGTCCCAGTGAGTCTCAGCACCTTCAGGAACTGTATCCCAGTGAAAGTCAGCACCTTCAGGAACTGTATCCCAGTGAGAGTCAGCACCTTCAGGAACTGTATCCCAGTGAATGTCAACACCTTCAGGAACTGTATCCCAGTGAGAGTCAGCACCTTCAGGAACTGTATCCCAGTGAGTGTCAGCAACTTCAGGAACTGTATCCCAGTGAGAGTCAGCACCTTCTGGAACTGTATCCCAATGAGAGTCAGCACCTTCAGGAACGTTATCCCAGTGAGTATCAGCACCTTCAGGAACTGTATCCCTGTGAGAGTCAGCACCTTCAGGAACTGTATCCCAGTGAGAGTCAGCACCTTCAGGAACTGTATCCCAGTGAGTGTCAGCACCTTCAGGAACTGTATCCCAGTTGGAGTCAGCACCTGCTGGAAATGTATCCCAGTGAGAGTCATCACCTTCAGGAACTGTATCCCAGTGAGAGTCAGCACCTTCAGGAACTGTATCCCTGTGAGAGTCAGCACCTTCAGGAACTGTATCCCAGTGAGAGTCAGCACCTTCAGGAACTATATCCCAGTGAGTGTCAGCACCTTCTGGAACAGTATCCCAGTGAGAGTCAGCACCTTCATGAACTGTATCCCAGTTATTGTCAGCACCTTCAGGAACTGTGTCCCAGTGAGTATCAGCACCTTCAGGAACTGTGTCCCAGTGAGAGTCAGCACCTTCAGGAACTGTATCCCAGTGAGTGTCAACACCTTCAGGAACTGTATCCCAGTGAGAGTCAGCACCTTCACGAACTGTATCCCAGTGAGTGTCAGCACCTTCAGGAACTGTATCCCAGTGAGAGTCAGCACCTTCTGGAACTGTATCCCAATGAGAGTCAGCACCTTCAGGAACGTTATCCCAGTGAGAGTCAGCACCTTCAGGAACTGTATCCCAGTGAAAGTCAGCACCTTCAGGAACGGTATACCAGTGAGAGTCAGCACCTTCAGGAACTGTATCCCAGTGAGAGTCAGCACCTTCAGGAACTGTATCCCAGTGAGAGTCAGCACCTGCTGGAAATGTATCCCAGTGAGAGTCAGCACCTTCAGGAACTGTATCCCAGTGAGTGTCAGCACCTTCAGGAACTGTATCCCTGTGAGAGTCAGCACCTTCAGGAACTGTATCCCAGTGAGATTCAGCACCTTCAGGAACTGTATCCCAGTGAGAGTCAGCACCTTCAGGAACTATATCCCAGTGAGTGTCAGCACCTTCTGGAACAGTATCCCAGTGAGAGTCAGCACCTTCATGAACTGTGCCCCAGTGAGAGTCAGCACCTTCATGAACTGTATCCCAGTTATTGTCAGCACCTTCAGGAACTGTGTCCCAGTGAGTATCAGCACCTTCAGGAACTGTGTCCCAGTGAGAGTCAGCACCTTCAGGAACAGTATCCCAGTGAAAGTCAGCACCTTCAGGAACTGTATCCCAGTGAAAGTCAGCACCTTCAGGAACTGTGTTCCAGTGAGAGTCAGTACCTTCAGGAACGTTATCCCAGTGAGAGTCAGCACATTCAGGAAATGTATTCCATGAGAGTCAGCACCTTCAGGAAATATATCCCAGTGAGATTCAGCACCTTCAGGAACTGTATCCCAGTGACAGACATCACCGTCAGGAACTGTATCCCAGTGAGTGTCAGCACCTTCAGGAACTGTATCCCAGTGAGAATCAGCACCTTCTGGATCTGTATCCCAGTGAAAGTCAGCACCTTCAGGAACTGTATCCCAGTGAGAGTCAGCACCTTCAGGAACTGTATCCCAGTGAAAGTCAGCACCTTCAGGAACTGTATCCCAGTGAGAGTCAGCACCTTCAGGAACTGTATCCCAGTGAGTGTCAACACCTTCAGGAACTGTATCCCAGTGAGAGTCAGCACCTTCTGGAACTGTATCCCAATGAGGGTCAGCACCTTCAGGAACGTTATCCCAGTGAGAGTCAGCACCTTCAGGAAATGTATCCCAGTGAGAGTCAGCACCTTCAGGAACTGTATCCCAGTGAGAGTCAGCACCTTCAGGAACTGTATCCCAGTGAGAGTCAGCACCTTCAGGAACTGTATCCCAGTGAAAGTCAGCACCTTCAGGAACGGTATCCCAGTGAGAGTCAGCACCTTCAGGAAATGTATCCCAGTGAAAGTCAGCACCTTCAGGAACGGTATCCCAGTGAGAGTCAGCACCTTCAGGAAATGTATCCCAGTGAGAGTCAGCACCTTCAGGAACTGTATCCCAGTGAGAGTCAGCACCTTCTGGAACTGTATCCCAATGAGGGTCAGCACCTTCAGGAACGTTATCCCAGTGAGTATCAGCACCTTCAGGAACTGTATCCCAGTGAAAGTCAGCACCTTCAGGAACGGTATCCCAGTGAGAGTCAGCACCTTCAGGAAATGTATCCCAGTGAGAGTCAGCACCTTCAGGAACTGTATCCCAGTGAGAGTCAGCACCTTCAGGAACTGTATCCCAGTGAAAGTCAGCACCTTCAGGAACGGTATCCCAGTGAGAGTCAGCACCTTCAGGAAATGTATCCCAGTGAGAGTCAGCACCTTCAGGAACTGTATCCCAGTGAGTGTCAGCACCTTCAGGAACTGTATCCCAGTGAGAGTCAGCACCTTCAGGAACTGTATCCCAGTGAGAGTCAGCACCTTCCGAAACTGTATCCCAATGAGAGTCAGCACTTTCAGGAACTGTGTCCCAGTGAGTCTCAGCACCTTCAGGAACTGTATCCCATTGAAAGTCAGCACCTTCAGGAACTGTATCCCAGTGAGAGTCAGCACCTTCAGGAACTGTATCCCAGTGAGTGTCAACACCTTCAGGAACTGTATCCCAGTGAGAGTCAGCACCTTCAGGAACTGTATCCCAGTGAGTGTCAGCACCTTCAGGAACTGTATCCCAGTGAGAGTCAGCACCTTCAGGAACTGTATCCCAGTGAGAGTCAGCACCTTCAGGAACTGTATCCCAGTGAGAGTCAGCACCTTCAGGAACTGTATCCCAGTGAAAGTCAGCACCTTCAGGAACGGTATCCCAGTGAGAGTCAGAACCTTCAGGAAATGTATCCCAGTGAGAGTCAGCACCTTCAGGAACTTTATCCCAGTGAGTGTCAGCACCTTCAGGAACTGTATCCCAGTGAGAGTCAGCACCTTCAGGAACTGTATCCCAGTGAGAGTCAGCACCTTCCGAAACTGGATCCCAATGAGAGTCAGCACTTTCAGGAACTGTGTCCCAGTGAGTCTCAGCACCTTCAGGAACTGTATCCCAGTGAAAGTCAGCACCTTCAGGAACTGTATCCCAGTGAGAGTCAGCACCTTCAGGAACTGTATCCCAGTGAGTGTCAACACCTTCAGGAACTGTATCCCAGTGAAAGTCAGCACCTTCAGGAACAGTATCCCAGTGAGAGTCAGCACCTTCAGGAACTGTATCCCAGTGAGTGTCAACACCTTCAGGAACTGTATCCCAGTGAGAGTCAGCACCTTCAGGAACTGTATCCCAGTGAGTGTCAGCACCTTCAGGAACTGTATCCCAGTGAAAGTCAGCACCTTCAGGAACGGTATCCCAGTGAGAGTCAGCACCTTCAGGAAATGTATCCCAGTGAGAGTCAGCACCTTCAGGAACTGTATCCCAGTGAGAGTCAGCACCTTCAGGAACTGTATCCCAGTGAAAGTCAGCACCTTCAGGAACGATATCCCAGTGAGAGTCAGCACCTTCAGGAAATGTATCCCAGTGAGAGTCAGCACCTTCAGGAACTGTATCCCAGTGAGTGTCAGCACCTTCAGGAACTGTATCCCAGTGAGAGTCAGCACCTTCAGGAACTGTATCCCAGTGAGAGTCAGCACCTTCCGAAACTGTATCCCAATGAGAGTCAGCACTTTCAGGAACTGTGTCAAAGTGAGTCTCAGCACCTTCAGGAACTGTATCCCAGTGAAAGTCAGCACCTTCAGGAACTGTATCCCAGTGAGAGTCAGCACCTTCAGGAACTGTATCCCAGTGAGTGTCAACACCTTCAGGAACTGTATCCCAGTGAGAGTCAGCACCTTCAGGAACTGTATCCCAGTGAGTGTCAGCACCTTCAGGAACTGTATCCCAGTGAGAGTCAGCACCTTCTGGAACTGTATCCCAATGAGAGTCAGCACCTTCAGGAACGTTATCCCAGTGAGTATCAGCACCTTCAGGAACTGTATCCCAATGAAAGTCAGCACCTTCAGGAACGGTATCCCAGTGAGAGTCAGCACCTTCAGGAAATGTATCCCAGTGAGAGTCAGCACCTTCAGGAACTGTATCCCAGTGAAAGTCAGCACCTTCAGGAACGGTATCCCAGTGAGAGTCAGCACATTCAGGAAATGTATCCCAGTGAGAGTCAGCACCTTCAGGAACTGTATCCCAGTGAGTGTCAGCACCTTCAGGAACTGTATCCCAGTGAGAGTCAGCACCTTCAGGAACTGTATCCCAGTGTGAGTCAGCACCTTCCGAAACTGTATCCCAATGAGAGTCAGCACTTTCAGGAACTGTGTCCCAGTGAGTCTCAGCACCTTCAGGAACTGTATCCCAGTGAAAGTCAGCACCTTCAGGAACTGTATCCCAGTGAGAGTCAGCACCTTCAGGAACTGTATCCCAGTGAGTGTCAACACCTTCAGGAACTGTATCCCAGTGAGAGTCAGCACCTTCAGGAACTGTATCCCAGTGAGTGTCAGCACCTTCAGGAACTGTATCCCAGTGAGAGTCAGCACCTTCTGGAACTGTATCCCAATGAGAGTCAGCACCTTCAGGAACGTTATCCCAGTGAGTATCAGCACCTTCAGGAACTGTATCCCAGTGAAAGTCAGCACCTTCAGGAACGGTATCCCAGTGAGAGTCAGCACCTTCAGGAACTGTATCCCAGTGAGAGTCAGCACCTTCAGGAACTGTATCCCAGTGAGAGTCAGCACCTGCTGGAAATGTATCCCAGTGAGAGTCATCACCTTCAGGAACTGTATCCCAGTGAGTGTCAGCACCTTCAGGAACTGTATCCCTGTGAGAGTCAGCACCTTCAGGAACTGTATCCCAGTGAGAGTCAGCACCTTCAGGAACTGTATCCCAGTGAGAGTCAGCACCTTCAGGAACTGTATCCCAGTGAGAGTCAGCACCTTCATGAACTGTGCCCCAGTGAGAGTCAGCACCTTCATGAACTGTGCCCCAGTGAGAGTCAGCACCTTCATGAACTGTATCCAAGTTATTGTCAGCACCTTCAGGAACTGTGTCCCAGTGAGTATCAGCACCTTCAGGAACTGTGTCCCAGTGAGAGTCAGCACCTTCAGGAACTGTATCCCAGTGAAAGTCACACCTTCAGGAACTGTAACCCATTGAGAGTCAGCACCTTCAGGAACTGTGTCCCAGTGAGAGTCAGCACCTTCAGGAACTGTATCCCAGTGAAAGTCAGCACCTTCAGGAACTGTATCCCAATGAGAGTCAGCACCTTCAGGAACTGTGTCCCAGTGAGAGTCAGCACCTTCAGGAATTGTATCCCAGTGAAAGTCAGCACCTTCAGGAACGGTATCCCAGTGAGAGTCAGCACCTTCAGGAACTGTATCCCAGTGAGAGTCAGCACCTTCAGGAACTGTATCCCAGTGAGAGTCAGCACCTGCTGGAAATGTATCCCAGTGAGAGTCATCACCTTCAGGAACCGTATCCCAGTGAGTGTCAGCACCTTCAGGAACTGTATCCCTGTGAGAGTCAGCACCTTCAGGAACTGTATCCCAGTGAGAGTCAGCACCTTCAGGAACTGTATCCCAGTGAGAGTCAGCACCTTCAGGAACTATATCCCAGTGAGTGTCAGCACCTTCTGGAACAGTATCCCAGTGAGAGTCAGCACCTTCATGAACTGTGCCCCAGTGAGAGTCAGCACCTTCATGAACTGTATCCAAGTTATTGTCAGCACCTTCAGGAACTGTGTCCCAGTGAGTATCAGCACCTTCAGGAACTGTGTCCCAGTGAGAGTCAGCACCTTCAGGAACTGTATCCCAGTGAAAGTCACACCTTCAGGAACTGTAACCCATTGAGAGTCAGCAGCTTCAGGAACTGTGTCCCAGTGAAAGTCAGCACCTTCAGGAACTGTGTCCCAGTGAGAGTCAGCACCTTCAGGAACTGTATCCCAGTGAAAGTCAGCACCTTCAGGAACTGTATCCCAATGAGAGTCAGCACCTTCAGGAACTGTGTCCCAGTGAGAGTCAGCACCTTCTGGAACTGTATCCCAATGAGAGTCAGCACCTTCAGGAACGTTATCCCAGTGAGTATCAGCACCTTCAGGAACTGTATCCCAGTGAAAGTCAGCACCTTCAGGAACGGTATCCCAGTGAGAGTCAGCACCTTCAGGAAATGTATCCCAGTGAGAGTCAGCACCTTCAGGAACTGTATCCCAGTGAAAGTCAGCACCTTCAGGAACGGTATCCCAGTGAGAGTCAGCACATTCAGGAAATGTATCCCAGTGAGAGTCAGCACCTTCAGGATCTGTATCCCAGTGAGTGTCAGCACCTTCAGGAACTGTATCCCAGTGAGAGTCAGCACCTTCAGGAACTGTATCCCAGTGAGAGTCAGCACCTTCCGAAACTGTATCCCAATGAGAGTCAGCACTTTCAGGAACTGTGTCCCAGTGAGTCTCAGCACCTTCAGGAACTGTATCCCAGTGAAAGTCAGCACCTTCAGGAACTGTATCCCAGTGAGAGTCAGCACCTTCAGGAACTGTATCCCAGTGAGTGTCAACACCTTCAGGAACTGTATCCCAGTGAGAGTCAGCACCTTCAGGAACTGTATCCCAGTGAGTGTCAGCACCTTCAGGAACTGTATCCCAGTGAGAGTCAGCACCTTCTGGAACTGTATCCCAATGAGAGTCAGCACCTTCAGGAACGTTATCCCAGTGAGTATCAGCACCTTCAGGAACTGTATCCCAGTGAAAGTCAGCACCTTCAGGAACGGTATCCCAGTGAGAGTCAGCACCTTCAGGAACTGTATCCCAGTGAGAGTCAGCACCTTCAGGAACTGTATCCCAGTGAGAGTCAGCACCTGCTGGAAATGTATCCCAGTGAGAGTCATCACCTTCAGGAACTGTATCCCAGTGAGTGTCAGCACCTTCAGGAACTGTATCCCTGTGAGAGTCAGCACCTTCAGGAACTGTATCCCAGTGAGAGTCAGCACCTTCAGGAACTGTATCCCAGTGAGAGTCAGCACCTTCAGGAACTGTATCCCAGTGAGAGTCAGCACCTTCATGAACTGTGCCCCAGTGAGAGTCAGCACCTTCATGAACTGTGCCCCAGTGAGAGTCAGCACCTTCATGAACTGTATCCAAGTTATTGTCAGCACCTTCAGGAACTGTGTCCCAGTGAGTATCAGCACCTTCAGGAACTGTGTCCCAGTGAGAGTCAGCACCTTCAGGAACTGTATCCCAGTGAAAGTCACACCTTCAGGAACTGTAACCCATTGAGAGTCAGCACCTTCAGGAACTGTGTCCCAGTGAGAGTCAGCACCTTCAGGAACTGTATCCCAGTGAAAGTCAGCACCTTCAGGAACTGTATCCCAATGAGAGTCAGCACCTTCAGGAACTGTGTCCCAGTGAGAGTCAGCACCTTCAGGAATTGTATCCCAGTGAAAGTCAGCACCTTCAGGAACGGTATCCCAGTGAGAGTCAGCACCTTCAGGAACTGTATCCCAGTGAGAGTCAGCACCTTCAGGAACTGTATCCCAGTGAGAGTCAGCACCTGCTGGAAATGTATCCCAGTGAGAGTCATCACCTTCAGGAACCGTATCCCAGTGAGTGTCAGCACCTTCAGGAACTGTATCCCTGTGAGAGTCAGCACCTTCAGGAACTGTATCCCAGTGAGAGTCAGCACCTTCAGGAACTGTATCCCAGTGAGAGTCAGCACCTTCAGGAACTATATCCCAGTGAGTGTCAGCACCTTCTGGAACAGTATCCCAGTGAGAGTCAGCACCTTCATGAACTGTGCCCCAGTGAGAGTCAGCACCTTCATGAACTGTATCCAAGTTATTGTCAGCACCTTCAGGAACTGTGTCCCAGTGAGTATCAGCACCTTCAGGAACTGTGTCCCAGTGAGAGTCAGCACCTTCAGGAACTGTATCCCAGTGAAAGTCACACCTTCAGGAACTGTAACCCATTGAGAGTCAGCAGCTTCAGGAACTGTGTCCCAGTGAAAGTCAGCACCTTCAGGAACTGTGTCCCAGTGAGAGTCAGCACCTTCAGGAACTGTATCCCAGTGAAAGTCAGCACCTTCAGGAACTGTATCCCAATGAGAGTCAGCACCTTCAGGAACTGTGTCCCAGTGAGAGTCAGCACCTTCAGGAATTGTATCCCAGTGAAAGTCAGCACCTTCAGGAACTGTGTCCCAGTGAGAGTCAGCACCTTCAGGAACTGTATCCCAGTGAAAGTCAGCACCTTCAGGAACTGTATCCCATTGAGAGTCAGCACCTTCAGGAACTGTGTCCCAGTGAGAGTCAGCACCTTCAGGAACTGTATCCCAGTGAAAGTCAGCACCTTCAGGAACTGTATCCCAATGAGAGTCAGCACCTTCAGGAACGTTATCCCAGTGAGAGTCAGCACCTTCAGGATCTGTATCCCAGTGACAGACATCACCGTCAGGAACTGTATCCCAGTGAGTGTCAGCACCTTCAGGAACTGTATTCCAGTGAGAGTCAGCACCTTCTGGATCTGTATCCCAGTGACTGACAACACCTTCAGGAACTGTATCCCAGTGAGTGTCAGCACCTTCAGGAACTGTATCCCAGTGAGAGTCAGCACCTTCAGGAACTGTATCCCAGTGAGACTCAGCACCTTCAGGAAATGTATCCCAGTGAGAGACAGCACCTTAAGGAACTGTATCCCAGTGAGAGTCAGCACCTTCAGGAACTGTATCCCAGTGAGTGTCAGCACCTTCAGGAACTGTATCCCAGTGAGAGTCAGCACCTTCAGGAACTGTATCCCAGTGAGAGTCAGCACCTTCCGAAACTGTATCCCAATGAGTGTCAGCACTTTCAGGAACTGTGTCCCAGTGAGTCTCAGCACCTTCAGGAACTGTATCCCAGTGAAAGTCAGCACCTTCAGGAACTGTATCCCAGTGAGAGTCAGCACCTTCAGGAACTGTATCCCAGTGAGTGTCAACACCTTCAGGAACTGTATCCCAGTGAGAGTCAGCACCTTCAGGAACTGTATCCCAGTGAGTGTCAGCACCTTCAGGAACTGTATCCCAGTGAGAGTCAGCACCTTCTGGAACTGTATCCCAATGAGTGTCAGCACCTTCAGGAACGTTATCCCAGTGAGTATCAGCACCTTCAGGAACTGTATCCCAGTGAAAGTCAGCACCTTCAGGAACGGTATCCCAGTGAGAGTCAGCACCTTCAGGAACTGTATCCCAGTGAGACTCAGCACCTTCAGGAACTGTATCCCAATGAGAGTCAGCACATTCAGGAAATGTATCCCAGTGAGTGTCAGCACCTTCAGGAACTGTATCCCAATGAGAGTCAGCACCTTCAGGAACTGTATCCCAGTGAGAGTCAGCACATTCAGGAACTGTATCCCAATGAGAGTCAGCACCTTCAGGAACTGTATCCCAGTGAGAGTCAGCACCTTCAGGAACTGTATCCCAGTGAGAGTCAACACCTTCAGGAACTGTATCCCAGTGAGAGTCAGCACCTTCAGGAACTGTATCCCAGTGAGAGTCAGCACCTTCAGGAACTGTATCCCAGTGAGAGTCAGCACATTCAGGAAATGTATCCCCGTGAGTGTCAGCACCTTCAGGAACTATATCCCAGTGAGAGTCAGCACCTTCCGAAACTGTATCCCAATGAGAGTCAGCACCTTCAGGAACTGTCCCCCAGTGAGAGTCAGCACCTTCATGAACTGTATCCCAGTGAGTGTCAGCACCTTCAGGAACTGTGTCCCAGTGAGAGTCAGCACCTTCAGGAACTGTATCCCTGTGAGAGTCAGCACATTCAGGAAATGTATCCCCGTGAGTGTCAGCACCTTCAGGAAATGTATCCCAGTGAGAGTCAGCGCCTTCAGGAACTGTATCCCAGTGAGTGTCAGCACCTTCAGGAACTGTATCCCAGTGAGAGTCAGCACCTTCAGGAACTGTACCCCAGTGAGAGTCAGCAGCTTCAGGAAATGTATCCCAGTGAGTGTCAGCACCTTCAGGAACTGTATCCCAGTGAGTGTCAGCACCTTCAGGAACTGTATCCCAGTGAGAGTCAGCACCTTCTGGAACTGTATCCCAGTGACTGTCAGCCCCTTCCGGAACTGTATCCCAGTGAGAGTCAGCACCTTCAGGAACTGTATCCCAATGAGAGTCAGCACCTTCAGGAACTGTATCCCAGTGAGAGTCAGCAGATTCAGGAAATGTATCCCAGTGAGTGTCAGCACCTTCAGGAACTGTATCCCTGTGAGTGTCAGCACCTTCAGGAACTGTATCCCAGTGAGAGTCAGCACCTTCAGGAACTGTATCCCAGTGAGACTCAGCACCTTCAGGAAATGTATCCCAGTGAGAGTCAGCACCTTAAGGAACTGTATCCCAGTGAGAGTCAGCACCTTCAGGAACTGTATCCCAGTGAGTGTCAGCACCTTCAGGAACTGTATCCCAGTGAGAGTCAGCACCTTCAGGAACTGTATCCCAGTGAGAGTCAGCACCTTCCGAAACTGTATCCCAATGAGAGTCAGCACTTTCAGGAACTGTGTCCCAGTGAGTCTCAGCACCTTCAGGAACTGTATCCCAGTGAAAGTCAGCACCTTCAGGAACTGTATCCCAGTGAGAGTCAGCACCTTCAGGAACTGTATCCCAGTGAGTGTCAACACCTTCAGGAACTGTATCCCAGTGAGAGTCAGCACCTTCAGGAACTGTATCCCAGTGAGTGTCAGCACCTTCAGGAACTGTATCCCAGTGAGAGTCAGCACCTTCTGGAACTGTATCCCAATGAGTGTCAGCACCTTCAGGAACGTTATCCCAGTGAGTATCAGCACCTTCAGGAACTGTATCCCAGTGAAAGTCAGCACCTTCAGGAACGGTATCCCAGTGAGAGTCAGCACCTTCAGGAACTGTATCCCAGTGAGACTCAGCACCTTCAGGAACTGTATCCCAATGAGAGTCAGCACATTCAGGAAATGTATCCCAGTGAGTGTCAGCACCTTCAGGAACTGTATCCCAATGAGAGTCAGCACCTTCAGGAACTGTATCCCAGTGAGAGTCAGCACATTCAGGAACTGTATCCCAATGAGAGTCAGCACCTTCAGGAACTGTATCCCAGTGAGAGTCAGCACCTTCAGGAACTGTATCCCAGTGAGAGTCAACACCTTCAGGAACTGTATCCCAGTGAGAGTCAGCACCTTCAGGAACTGTATCCCAGTGAGAGTCAGCACCTTCAGGAACTGTATCCCAGTGAGAGTCAGCACATTCAGGAAATGTATCCCCGTGAGTGTCAGCACCTTCAGGAACTATATCCCAGTGAGAGTCAGCACCTTCCGAAACTGTATCCCAATGAGAGTCAGCACCTTCAGGAACTGTCCCCCAGTGAGAGTCAGCACCTTCATGAACTGTATCCCAGTGAGTGTCAGCACCTTCAGGAACTGTGTCCCAGTGAGAGTCAGCACCTTCAGGAACTGTATCCCTGTGAGAGTCAGCACATTCAGGAAATGTATCCCCGTGAGTGTCAGCACCTTCAGGAAATGTATCCCAGTGAGAGTCAGCGCCTTCAGGAACTGTATCCCAGTGAGTGTCAGCACCTTCAGGAACTGTATCCCAGTGAGAGTCAGCACCTTCAGGAACTGTACCCCAGTGAGAGTCAGCAGCTTCAGGAAATGTATCCCAGTGAGTGTCAGCACCTTCAGGAACTGTATCCCAGTGAGTGTCAGCACCTTCAGGAACTGTATCCCAGTGAGAGTCAGCACCTTCTGGAACTGTATCCCAGTGACTGTCAGCCCCTTCCGGAACTGTATCCCAGTGAGAGTCAGCACCTTCAGGAACTGTATCCCAATGAGAGTCAGCACCTTCAGGAACTGTATCCCAGTGAGAGTCAGCAGATTCAGGAAATGTATCCCAGTGAGCGTCAGCACCTTCAGGAACTGTATCCCAGTGAGAGTCAGCACCTTCAGGAACTGTATCCCAATGAGAGTCAGCACCTTCAGGAACTGTATCCCAGTGAGAGTCAGCAGATTCAGGAAATGTATCCCAGTGAGAGTCAGCACCTTCAGGAACTGTATCCCAGTGAGAGTCAGCACATTCAGGAACTGTATCCCAGTGAGAGTCAGCACATTCAGGCACTGTATCAGAGTGAGAGTCAGCAGCTTCAGGACATGTCCCCCAGTGAGAGTCAGCACCTTCCGGAACTGTATCCCAGTGAGAGTCAGCACCTTCAGGAACTGTATCCCAATGAGAGTCAGCAGATTCAGGAAATGTATCCCAGTGAGAGTCAGCACATTCAGGCACTGTATCCCAGTGAGAGTCAGCACCTTCAGGACCTGTCGCCCAGTGAGAGTCAGCACCTTCAGGGACTGTATCCCAGTGAGAGTCAGCACCTTCAGGAACTTTATCCCAGTGAGAGTCAGCACCTTCAGGGACTGTATCCCAGTGAGAGTCAGCACCTTCCGAAACTGTATTCCAATGAGAGTCAGCACCTTCAGGAACTGTCCCCCAGTGAGAGTCAGCACCTTCAGGACCTGTCCCCCAGTGAGAGTCAGCACCTTCAGGGACTGTATCCCAGTGAGAGTCAGCACCTTCAGGAACTTTATCCCAGTGAGAGTCAGCACCTTCAGGGACTGTATCCCAGTGAGAGTCAGCACCTTCAGGAACTGTATCCCAGTGAGAGTCAGCACCTTCAGGAACTGCATCCCAGTGAGAGTCAGCACCTTCATGAACTGTATCCCAGTGAGAGTCATGCACCTTCAGGAACTGTATCCCAGTCAGAGTCATCACCTTCGGGAACTGTATCCCAGTGAGTGTCAGCACCTTCAGGAACTATATCCCAGTTTGAGTCAGCACTTTCAGGGACTGTATCCCAGTGAGAGTCAGCACCTTCCGAAACTGTATCCTGATGAGAGTCAGCACCTTCAGGAAATGTATCCCAGTGAGAGTCAGCACCTTCAGGGATTGTATCCCAGTGAGAGTCAGCACCTTCATGAACTGTCCCCCAGTGAGAGTCAGCACCTTCAGGAACTGTCCCCCAGTGAGAGTCAGCACCTTCAGGAACTGTATCCCAATGAGAGTCAGTACCTTCATGAACTGTATCCCATTGACAGTCAGCACCTTCAGGAACTGTATCCCAGTGAGAGTCAGCACCTTCAGGAACTGTATCCCAGTGAGAGTCAGCACCTTCATGAACCGTATCCCAGTGAGTGTCAGCACCTTCAGGAACTGTATCCCATTGACAGTCAGCACCTTCAGGAACTGTATCCCAGTGAGAGTCAGCACCTTCAGGAACTGTATCCCAGTGAGAGTCAGCACGTTCAGGAACTGTATCCCAGTGAGGGTCAGCACCTTCAGGAACTGTATCCCAATGAGAGTCAGTACCTTCAGGAACTGTATCCCAGTGAGAGTCAGCACCTTCAGGAACTGTATCCCAGTGAGAGTCAGCACCTTCAGGAACTGTATCCCAGTGAGAGTCAGCACCTTCAGGAACTGTATCCCAGTGAGAGTCAGCACCTTCAGGAACTGTATCCCAATGAGAGTCAGTACCTTCAGGAACTGTATCCCAGTGAGAGTCAGCACCTTCAGGAACTGTATCCCAGTGAGTATCAGCACCTTCAGGAACTGTATCCCAGTGAGAGTCAGCACCTTCAGGAACTGTATCCCAGTGAGAGTCAGCACCTTCAGGAACTGTATCCCAGTGAGAGTCAGCACCTTCAGGAACTGTATCCCAGTGAGAGTCAGCACCTTCAGGAACTATATCCCAGTGAGTGTCAGCACCTTCAGGAACTGTATCCCAGTGAGAGTCAGCACCTTCTGGAACTGTATCCCAGTGACTGTCAGCACCTTCAGGAACTGTATCCCAGTGAGAGTCAGCACCTTCAGGAACTGTATCCCAGTGAGTGTCAGCACCTTCAGGAACTGTCCCCCAGTGAGAGTCAGCACCTTCAGGAACTGTATCCCAGTGAGAGTCAGCACCTTCTGGAACTGTATCCCAGTGAGAGTCAGCAGCTTCAGGAAATGTATCCCAGTGAGAGTCAGCACCTTCTGGAACTGTATCCCACTGAGAGTCAGCACCTTCAGGAACTGTATCCCAGTGACTGTCAGCACCTTCAGGAACTGTATCCCAATGAGAGTCAGCACCTTCAGGAACTGTATCCCAGTGAGTTTCAGCAGCTTCAGGAAATGTATCCCAGTGAGAGTCAGCACCTTCAGGAACTGTATCCCAGTGAGTGTCAGCACCTTCAGGAACTGTTTCCCAGTGGGAGTCAGCACCTTCAGGGACTGTATCCCTGTGAGAGTCAGCACCTTCAGGAACTGTATCCCAGTGAGAGTCAGTACCTTCAGGACCTGTCCCCCAGTGAGAGTCATCACCTTCAGGAACTGTATCCCAGTGAGTGTCAGCACCTTCAGGAACTGTATCCCTGTGAGAGTCAGCACCTTCAGGAACTGTATCCCAGTGAGAGTCAGCACCTTCAGGAACTGTATCCCAGTGAGAGTCAGCACCTTCAGGAACTATATCCCAGTGAGTGTCAGCACCTTCTGGAACAGTATGTCAGTGAGAGTCAGCACCTTCAGGAACTGTATCCCAGTGAGAGTCAGCACCTTCAGGAACTGTATCCCAGTGAGAGTCAGCACCTTCATGAACTGTGCCCCAGTGAGAGTCAGCACCTTCATGAACTGTATCCAAGTTATTGTCAGCACCTTCAGGAACTGTGTCCCAGTGAGTATCAGCACCTTCAGGAACTGTGTCCCAGTGAGAGTCAGCACCTTCAGGAACTGTATCCCAGTGAAAGTCAGCACCTTCAGGAACTGTAACCCATTGAGAGTCAGCAGCTTCAGGAACTGTGTCCCAGTGAAAGTCAGCACCTTCAGGAACTGTATCCCAATGAGAGTCAGCACCTTCAGGAACTGTGTCCCAGTGAGAGTCAGCACCTTCAGGAACTGTGTCCCAGTGAGAGTCAGCACCTTCAGGAACTGTATCCCAGTGAAAGTCAGCACCTTCAGGAACTGTATCCCAATGAGAGTCAGCACCTTCAGGAACTGTGTCCCAGTGAGAGTCAGCACCTTCAGGAATTGTATCCCAGTGAAAGTCAGCACCTTCAGGAACTGTGTCCCAGTGAGAGTCAGCACCTTCAGGAACTGTATCCCAGTGAAAGTCAGCACCTTCAGGAACTGTATCCCAGTGAGAGTCAGCACCTTCAGGAACTGTATCCCAGTGAGTGTCAACACCTTCAGGAACTGTATCCCAGTGAGAGTCAGCACCTTCAGGAACTGTATCCCAGTGAGTGTCAGCACCTTCAGGAACTGTATCCCAGTGAGAGTCAGCACCTTCAGGAACTGTACCCCAGTGAGAGTCAGCAGCTTCAGGAAATGTATCCCAGTGAGTGTCAGCACCTTCAGGAACTGTATCCCAGTGAGTGTCAGCACCTTCAGGAACTGTATCCCAGTGAGAGTCAGCACCTTCTGGAACTGTATCCCAGTGACTGTCAGCCCCTTCCGGAACTGTATCCCAGTGAGAGTCAGCACCTTCAGGAACTGTATCCCAATGAGAGTCAGCACCTTCAGGAACTGTATCCCAGTGAGAGTCAGCAGATTCAGGAAATGTATCCCAGTGAGTGTCAGCACCTTCAGGAACTGTATCCCTGTGAGTGTCAGCACCTTCAGGAACTGTATCCCAGTGAGAGTCAGCACCTTCAGGAACTGTATCCCAGTGAGACTCAGCACCTTCAGGAAATGTATCCCAGTGAGAGTCAGCACCTTAAGGAACTGTATCCCAGTGAGAGTCAGCACCTTCAGGAACTGTATCCCAGTGAGTGTCAGCACCTTCAGGAACTGTATCCCAGTGAGAGTCAGCACCTTCAGGAACTGTATCCCAGTGAGAGTCAGCACCTTCCGAAACTGTATCCCAATGAGAGTCAGCACTTTCAGGAACTGTGTCCCAGTGAGTCTCAGCACCTTCAGGAACTGTATCCCAGTGAAAGTCAGCACCTTCAGGAACTGTATCCCAGTGAGAGTCAGCACCTTCAGGAACTGTATCCCAGTGAGTGTCAACACCTTCAGGAACTGTATCCCAGTGAGAGTCAGCACCTTCAGGAACTGTATCCCAGTGAGTGTCAGCACCTTCAGGAACTGTATCCCAGTGAGAGTCAGCACCTTCTGGAACTGTATCCCAATGAGTGTCAGCACCTTCAGGAACGTTATCCCAGTGAGTATCAGCACCTTCAGGAACTGTATCCCAGTGAAAGTCAGCACCTTCAGGAACGGTATCCCAGTGAGAGTCAGCACCTTCAGGAACTGTATCCCAGTGAGACTCAGCACCTTCAGGAACTGTATCCCAATGAGAGTCAGCACATTCAGGAAATGTATCCCAGTGAGTGTCAGCACCTTCAGGAACTGTATCCCAATGAGAGTCAGCACCTTCAGGAACTGTATCCCAGTGAGAGTCAGCACATTCAGGAACTGTATCCCAATGAGAGTCAGCACCTTCAGGAACTGTATCCCAGTGAGAGTCAGCACCTTCAGGAACTGTATCCCAGTGAGAGTCAACACCTTCAGGAACTGTATCCCAGTGAGAGTCAGCACCTTCAGGAACTGTATCCCAGTGAGAGTCAGCACCTTCAGGAACTGTATCCCAGTGAGAGTCAGCACATTCAGGAAATGTATCCCCGTGAGTGTCAGCACCTTCAGGAACTATATCCCAGTGAGAGTCAGCACCTTCCGAAACTGTATCCCAATGAGAGTCAGCACCTTCAGGAACTGTCCCCCAGTGAGAGTCAGCACCTTCATGAACTGTATCCCAGTGAGTGTCAGCACCTTCAGGAACTGTGTCCCAGTGAGAGTCAGCACCTTCAGGAACTGTATCCCTGTGAGAGTCAGCACATTCAGGAAATGTATCCCCGTGAGTGTCAGCACCTTCAGGAAATGTATCCCAGTGAGAGTCAGCGCCTTCAGGAACTGTATCCCAGTGAGTGTCAGCACCTTCAGGAACTGTATCCCAGTGAGAGTCAGCACCTTCAGGAACTGTACCCCAGTGAGAGTCAGCAGCTTCAGGAAATGTATCCCAGTGAGTGTCAGCACCTTCAGGAACTGTATCCCAGTGAGTGTCAGCACCTTCAGGAACTGTATCCCAGTGAGAGTCAGCACCTTCTGGAACTGTATCCCAGTGACTGTCAGCCCCTTCCGGAACTGTATCCCAGTGAGAGTCAGCACCTTCAGGAACTGTATCCCAATGAGAGTCAGCACCTTCAGGAACTGTATCCCAGTGAGAGTCAGCAGATTCAGGAAATGTATCCCAGTGAGCGTCAGCACCTTCAGGAACTGTATCCCAGTGAGAGTCAGCACCTTCAGGAACTGTATCCCAATGAGAGTCAGCACCTTCAGGAACTGTATCCCAGTGAGAGTCAGCAGATTCAGGAAATGTATCCCAGTGAGAGTCAGCACCTTCAGGAACTGTATCCCAGTGAGAGTCAGCACATTCAGGAACTGTATCCCAGTGAGAGTCAGCACATTCAGGCACTGTATCAGAGTGAGAGTCAGCAGCTTCAGGACATGTCCCCCAGTGAGAGTCAGCACCTTCCGGAACTGTATCCCAGTGAGAGTCAGCACCTTCAGGAACTGTATCCCAATGAGAGTCAGCAGATTCAGGAAATGTATCCCAGTGAGAGTCAGCACATTCAGGCACTGTATCCCAGTGAGAGTCAGCACCTTCAGGACCTGTCGCCCAGTGAGAGTCAGCACCTTCAGGGACTGTATCCCAGTGAGAGTCAGCACCTTCAGGAACTTTATCCCAGTGAGAGTCAGCACCTTCAGGGACTGTATCCCAGTGAGAGTCAGCACCTTCCGAAACTGTATTCCAATGAGAGTCAGCACCTTCAGGAACTGTCCCCCAGTGAGAGTCAGCACCTTCAGGACCTGTCCCCCAGTGAGAGTCAGCACCTTCAGGGACTGTATCCCAGTGAGAGTCAGCACCTTCAGGAACTTTATCCCAGTGAGAGTCAGCACCTTCAGGGACTGTATCCCAGTGAGAGTCAGCACCTTCAGGAACTGTATCCCAGTGAGAGTCAGCACCTTCAGGAACTGCATCCCAGTGAGAGTCAGCACCTTCATGAACTGTATCCCAGTGAGAGTCATGCACCTTCAGGAACTGTATCCCAGTCAGAGTCATCACCTTCGGGAACTGTATCCCAGTGAGTGTCAGCACCTTCAGGAACTATATCCCAGTTTGAGTCAGCACTTTCAGGGACTGTATCCCAGTGAGAGTCAGCACCTTCCGAAACTGTATCCTGATGAGAGTCAGCACCTTCAGGAAATGTATCCCAGTGAGAGTCAGCACCTTCAGGGATTGTATCCCAGTGAGAGTCAGCACCTTCATGAACTGTCCCCCAGTGAGAGTCAGCACCTTCAGGAACTGTCCCCCAGTGAGAGTCAGCACCTTCAGGAACTGTATCCCAATGAGAGTCAGTACCTTCATGAACTGTATCCCATTGACAGTCAGCACCTTCAGGAACTGTATCCCAGTGAGAGTCAGCACCTTCAGGAACTGTATCCCAGTGAGAGTCAGCACCTTCATGAACCGTATCCCAGTGAGTGTCAGCACCTTCAGGAACTGTATCCCATTGACAGTCAGCACCTTCAGGAACTGTATCCCAGTGAGAGTCAGCACCTTCAGGAACTGTATCCCAGTGAGAGTCAGCACGTTCAGGAACTGTATCCCAGTGAGGGTCAGCACCTTCAGGAACTGTATCCCAATGAGAGTCAGTACCTTCAGGAACTGTATCCCAGTGAGAGTCAGCACCTTCAGGAACTGTATCCCAGTGAGAGTCAGCACCTTCAGGAACTGTATCCCAGTGAGAGTCAGCACCTTCAGGAACTGTATCCCAGTGAGAGTCAGCACCTTCAGGAACTGTATCCCAATGAGAGTCAGTACCTTCAGGAACTGTATCCCAGTGAGAGTCAGCACCTTCAGGAACTGTATCCCAGTGAGTATCAGCACCTTCAGGAACTGTATCCCAGTGAGAGTCAGCACCTTCAGGAACTGTATCCCAGTGAGAGTCAGCACCTTCAGGAACTGTATCCCAGTGAGAGTCAGCACCTTCAGGAACTGTATCCCAGTGAGAGTCAGCACCTTCAGGAACTATATCCCAGTGAGTGTCAGCACCTTCAGGAACTGTATCCCAGTGAGAGTCAGCACCTTCTGGAACTGTATCCCAGTGACTGTCAGCACCTTCAGGAACTGTATCCCAGTGAGAGTCAGCACCTTCAGGAACTGTATCCCAGTGAGTGTCAGCACCTTCAGGAACTGTCCCCCAGTGAGAGTCAGCACCTTCAGGAACTGTATCCCAGTGAGAGTCAGCACCTTCTGGAACTGTATCCCAGTGAGAGTCAGCAGCTTCAGGAAATGTATCCCAGTGAGAGTCAGCACCTTCTGGAACTGTATCCCACTGAGAGTCAGCACCTTCAGGAACTGTATCCCAGTGACTGTCAGCACCTTCAGGAACTGTATCCCAATGAGAGTCAGCACCTTCAGGAACTGTATCCCAGTGAGTTTCAGCAGCTTCAGGAAATGTATCCCAGTGAGAGTCAGCACCTTCAGGAACTGTATCCCAGTGAGTGTCAGCACCTTCAGGAACTGTTTCCCAGTGGGAGTCAGCACCTTCAGGGACTGTATCCCTGTGAGAGTCAGCACCTTCAGGAACTGTATCCCAGTGAGAGTCAGTACCTTCAGGACCTGTCCCCCAGTGAGAGTCATCACCTTCAGGAACTGTATCCCAGTGAGTGTCAGCACCTTCAGGAACTGTATCCCTGTGAGAGTCAGCACCTTCAGGAACTGTATCCCAGTGAGAGTCAGCACCTTCAGGAACTGTATCCCAGTGAGAGTCAGCACCTTCAGGAACTATATCCCAGTGAGTGTCAGCACCTTCTGGAACAGTATGTCAGTGAGAGTCAGCACCTTCAGGAACTGTATCCCAGTGAGAGTCAGCACCTTCAGGAACTGTATCCCAGTGAGAGTCAGCACCTTCATGAACTGTGCCCCAGTGAGAGTCAGCACCTTCATGAACTGTATCCAAGTTATTGTCAGCACCTTCAGGAACTGTGTCCCAGTGAGTATCAGCACCTTCAGGAACTGTGTCCCAGTGAGAGTCAGCACCTTCAGGAACTGTATCCCAGTGAAAGTCAGCACCTTCAGGAACTGTAACCCATTGAGAGTCAGCAGCTTCAGGAACTGTGTCCCAGTGAAAGTCAGCACCTTCAGGAACTGTATCCCAATGAGAGTCAGCACCTTCAGGAACTGTGTCCCAGTGAGAGTCAGCACCTTCAGGAACTGTGTCCCAGTGAGAGTCAGCACCTTCAGGAACTGTATCCCAGTGAAAGTCAGCACCTTCAGGAACTGTATCCCAATGAGAGTCAGCACCTTCAGGAACTGTGTCCCAGTGAGAGTCAGCACCTTCAGGAATTGTATCCCAGTGAAAGTCAGCACCTTCAGGAACTGTGTCCCAGTGAGAGTCAGCACCTTCAGGAACTGTATCCCAGTGAAAGTCAGCACCTTCAGGAACTGTATCCCATTGAGAGTCAGCACCTTCAGGAACTGTGTCCCAGTGAGAGTCAGCACCTTCAGGAACTGTATCCCAGTGAAAGTCAGCACCTTCAGGAACTGTATCCCAATGAGAGTCAGCACCTTCAGGAACGTTATCCCAGTGAGAGTCAGCACCTTCAGGATCTGTATCCCAGTGACAGACATCACCGTCAGGAACTGTATCCCAGTGAGTGTCAGCACCTTCAGGAACTGTATTCCAGTGAGAGTCAGCACCTTCTGGATCTGTATCCCAGTGACTGACACCACCTTCAGGAACTGTATCCCGGTGAGTGTCAGCACCTTCAGGAACTGTATCCCAGTGAGAGTCAGCACCTTCAGGAACTGTATCCCAGTGAGACTCAGCACCTTCAGGAAACGTATCCCAGTGAGAGTCAGCACCTTAAGGAACTGTATCCCAGTGAGAGTCAGCACCTTCAGGAACTGTATCCCAGTGAGTGTCAGCACCTTCAGGAACTGTATCCCAGTGAGAGTCAGCACCTTCAGGAACTGTATCCCAGTGAGAGACAGCACCTTCCGAAACTGTATCCCAATGAGAGTCAGCACTTTCAGGAACTGTGTCCCAGTGAGTCTCAGCACCTTCAGGAACTGTATCCCAGTGAAAGTCAGCACCTTCAGGAACTGTATCCCAGTGAGAGTCAGCACCTTCAGGAACTGTATCCCAGTGAGTGTCAACACCTTCAGGAACTGTATCCCAGTGAGAGTCAGCACCTTCAGGAACTGTATCCCAGTGAGAGTCAGCACCTTCAGGAACTGTATCCCAGTGAGGGTCAGCACCTTCAGGAACTGTATCCCAATGAGAGTCAGTACCTTCAGGAACTGTATCCCAGTGAGAGTCAGCACCTTCAGGAACTGTATCCCAGTGAGAGTCAGCACCTTCAGGAACTGTATCCCAGTGAGAGTCAGCACCTTCAGGAACTGTATCCCAGTGAGAGTCAGCACCTTCAGGAACTGTATCCCAATGAGAGTCAGTACCTTCACGAACTGTATCCCAGTGAGAGTCAGCACCTTCAGGAACTGTATCCCAGTGAGTATCAGCACCTTCAGGAACTGTATCCCAGTGAGAGTCAGCACCTTCAGGAACTGTATCCCAGTGAGAGTCAGCACCTTCAGGAACTGTATCCCAGTGAGAGTCAGCACCTTCAGGAACTGTATCCCAGTGAGAGTCAGCACCTTCAGGAACTATATCCCAGTGAGTGTCAGCACCTTCAGGAACTGTATCCCAGTGAGAGTCAGCACCTTCTGGAACTGTATCCCAGTGACTGTCAGCACCTTCAGGAACTGTATCCCAGTGAGAGTCAGCACCTTCAGGAACTGTATCCCAGTGAGAGTCAGCACCTTCAGGAACTGTATCCCAGTGAGAGTCAGCACCTTCTGGAACTGTATCCCAGTGAGAGTCAGCAGCTTCAGGAAATGTATCCCAGTGAGAGTCAGCACCTTCTGGAACTGTATCCCACTGAGAGTCAGCACCTTCAGGAACTGTATCCCAGTGACTGTCAGCACCTTCAGGAACTGTATCCCAATGAGAGTCAGCACCTTCAGGAACTGTATCCCAGTGAGTTTCAGCAGCTTCAGGAAATGTATCCCAGTGAGAGTCAGCACCTTCAGGAACTGTATCCCAGTGAGTGTCAGCACCTTCAGGAACTGTTTCCCAGTGGGAGTCAGCACCTTCAGGGACTGTATCCCTGTGAGAGTCAGCACCTTCAGGAACTGTATCCCAGTGAGAGTCAGTACCTTCAGGACCTGTCCCCCAGTGAGAGTCATCACCTTCAGGAACTGTATCCCAGTGAGTGTCAGCACCTTCAGGAACTGTATCCCTGTGAGAGTCAGCACCTTCAGGAACTGTATCCCAGTGAGAGTCAGCACCTTCAGGAACTGTATCCCAGTGAGAGTCAGCACCTTCAGGAACTATATCCCAGTGAGTGTCAGCACCTTCTGGAACAGTATCCCAGTGAGAGTCAGCACCTTCATGAACTGTGCCCCAGTGAGAGTCAGCACCTTCATGAACTGTATCCAAGTTATTGTCAGCACCTTCAGGAACTGTGTCCCAGTGAGTATCATCACCTTCAGGAACTGTGTCCCAGTGAGAGTCAGCACCTTCATGAACTGTATCCAAGTTATTGTCAGCACCTTCAGGAACTGTGTCCCAGTGAGTATCATCACCTTCAGGAACTGTGTCCCAGTGAAAGTCAGCACCTTCAGGAACTGTAACCCATTGAGAGTCAGCACCTTCAGGAACTGTATCCCATTGAGAGTCAGCACCTTCAGGAACTGTGTCCCAGTGAGAGTCAGCACCTTCAGGAACTGTATCCCAGTGAAAGTCAGCACCTTCAGGAACTGTATCCCAATGAGAGTCAGCACCTTCAGGAACTGTGTCCCAGTGAGAGTCAGCACCTTCAGGAACTGTGTCCCAGTGAGAGTCAGCACCTTCAGGAACTATATCCCATTGAGAGTCAGCACCTTCAGGAACTGTGTCCCAGTGAGAGTCAGCACCTTCAGGAACTGTATCCCATTGAGAGTCAGCACCTTCAGGAACTGTGTCCCAGTGAGAGTCAGCACCTTCAGGAACTGTATCCCAGTGAAAGTCAGCACCTTCAGGAACTGTATCCCAATGAGAGTCAGCACCTTCAGGAACTGTGTCCCAGTGAGAGTCAGCACCTTCAGGAATTGTATCCCAGTGAAAGTCAGCACCTTCAGGAACTGTGTCCCAGTGAGAGTCAGCACCTTCAGGAACTGTATCCCAGTGAAAGTCAGCACCTTCAGGAACTGTATCCCATTGAGAGTCAGCACCTTCAGGAACTGTGTCCCAGTGAGAGTCAGCACCTTCAGGAACTGTATCCCAGTGAAAGTCAGCACCTTCAGGAACTGTATCCCAATGAGAGTCAGCACCTTCAGGAACGTTATCCCAGTGAGAGTCAGCACCTTCAGGATCTGTATCCCAGTGACAGACATCACCGTCAGGAACTGTATCCCAGTGAGTGTCAGCACCTTCAGGAACTGTATTCCAGTGAGAGTCAGCACCTTCTGGATCTGTATCCCAGTGACTGACACCACCTTCAGGAACTGTATCCCAGTGAGTGTCAGCACCTTCAGGAACTGTATCCCAGTGAGAGTCAGCACATTCAGGAACTGTATCCCAGTGAGACTCAGCACCTTCAGGAAACGTATCCCAGTGAGAGTCAGCACCTTAAGGAACTGTATCCCAGTGAGAGTCAGCACCTTCAGGAACTGTATCCCAGTGAGTGTCAGCACCTTCAGGAACTGTATCCCAGTGAGAGTCAGCACCTTCAGGAACTGTATCCCAGTGAGAGTCAGCACCTTCCGAAACTGTATCCCAATGAGAGTCAGCACTTTCAGGAACTGTGTCCCAGTGAGTCTCAGCACCTTCAGGAACTGTATCCCAGTGAAAGTCAGCACCTTCAGGAACTGTATCCCAGTGAGAGTCAGCACCTTCAGGAACTGTATCCCAGTGAGTGTCAACACCTTCAGGAACTGTATCCCAGTGAGAGTCAGCACCTTCAGGAACTGTATCCCAGTGAGTGTCAGCACCTTCAGGAACTGTATCCCAGTGAGAGTCAGCACCTTCTGGAACTGTATCCCAATGAGAGTCAGCACCTTCAGGAACGTTATCCCAGTGAGTATCAGCACCTTCAGGAACTGTATCCCAGTGAAAGTCAGCACCTTCAGGAACGGTATCCCAGTGAGAGTCAGCACCTTCAGGAACTGTATCCCAGTGAGAGTCAGCACATTCAGGAAATGTATCCCAGTGAGTGTCAGCACCTTCAGGAACTGTATCCCAATGAGAGTCAGCACCTTCAGGAACTGTATCCCAGTGAGAGTCAGCACATTCAGGAACTGTATCCCAATGAGAGTCAGCACCTTCAGGAACTGTATCCCAGTGAAGTCAGCACATTCAGGAAATGTATCCCAGTGAGAGTCAGCACCTTCAGGAACTGTATCCCAGTGAGAGTCAGCACCTTCAGGAACTGTATCCCAGTGAGAGTCAGCACATTCAGGAAATGTATCCCCGTGAGTGTCAGCACCTTCAGGAACTATATCCCAGTGAGAGTCAGCACCTTCCGAAACTGTATCCCAATGAGAGTCAGCACCTTCAGGAACTGTCCCCCAGTGAGAGTCAGCACCTTCATGAACTGTATCCCAGTGAGTGTCAGCACCTTCAGGAACTGTGTCCCAGTGAGAGTCAGCACCTTCAGGAACTGTATCCCTGTGAGAGTCAGCACATTCAGGAAATGTATCCCCGTGAGTGTCAGCACCTTCAGGAAATGTATCCCAGTGAGTGTCAGCACCTTCAGGAACTGTATCCCAGTGAGAGTCAGCACCTTCAGGAACTGTACCCCAGTGAGAGTCAGCAGCTTCAGGAAATGTATCCCAGTGAGTGTCAGCACCTTCAGGAACTGTATCCCAGTGAGAGTCAGCACCTTCTGGAACTGTATCCCAGTGACTGTCAGCCCCTTCCGGAACTGTATCCCAGTGAGAGTCAGCACCTTCAGGAACTGTATCCCAATGAGAGTCAGCACCTTCAGGAACTGTATCCCAGTGAGAGTCAGCAGATTCAGGAAATGTATCCCAGTGAGCGTCAGCACCTTCAGGAACTGTATCCCAGTGAGAGTCAGCACCTTCAGGAACTGTATCCCAATGAGAGTGAGCACCTTCAGGAACTGTATCCCAGTGAGAGTCAGCAGATTCAGGAAATGTATCCCAGTGAGAGTCAGCACCTTCAGGAACTGTATCCCAGTGAGAGTCAGCACATTCAGGAACTGTATCCCAGTGAGAGTCAGCACATTCAGGCACTGTATCCCAGTGAGAGTCAGCACCTTCAGGACCTGTCGCCCAGTGAGAGTCAGCACCTTCAGGGACTGTATCCCAGTGAGAGTCAGCACCTTCAGGAACTTTATCCCAGTGAGAGTCAGCACCTTCAGGGACTGTATCCCAGTGAGAGTCAGCACCTTCCGAAACTGTATTCCAATGAGAGTCAGCACCTTCAGGAACTGTATCCCAGTGAGAGTCAGCACATTCAGGAAATGTATCCCAGTGAGAGTCAGCACCTTCAGGAACTGTATCCCAGTGAGAGTCAGCACCTTCAGGAACTGTATCCCAGTGAGAGTCAGCACATTCAGGAAATGTATCCCCGTGAGTGTCAGCACCTTCAGGAACTATATCCCAGTGAGAGTCAGCACCTTCCGAAACTGTATCCCAATGAGAGTCAGCACCTTCAGGAACTGTCCCCCAGTGAGAGTCAGCACCTTCATGAACTGTATCCCAGTGAGTGTCAGCACCTTCAGGAACTGTGTCCCAGTGAGAGTCTGCACCTTCAGGAACTGTATCCCTGTGAGAGTCAGCACATTCAGGAAATGTATCCCCGTGAGTGTCAGCACCTTCAGGAAATCTATCCCAGTGAGTGTCAGCACCTTCAGGAACTGTATCCCAGTGAGAGTCAGCACCTTCAGGAACTGTACCCCAGTGAGAGTCAGCAGCTTCAGGAAATGTATCCCAGTGAGTGTCAGCACCTTCAGGAACTGTATCCCAGTGAGAGTCAGCACCTTCTGGAACTGTATCCCAGTGACTGTCAGCCCCTTCCGGAACTGTATCCCAGTGAGAGTCAGCACCTTCAGGAACTGTATCCCAATGAGAGTCAGCACCTTCAGGAACTGTATCCCAGTGAGAGTCAGCAGATTCAGGAAATGTATCCCAGTGAGCGTCAGCACCTTCAGGAACTGTATCCCAGTGAGAGTCAGCACCTTCAGGAACTGTATCCCAATGAGAGTGAGCACCTTCAGGAACTGTATCCCAGTGAGAGTCATCAGATTCAGGAAATGTATCCCAGTGAGAGTCAGCACCTCCAGGAACTGTATCCCAGTGAGAGTCAGCACATTCAGGAACTGTATCCCAGTGAGAGTCAGCACCTTCAGGAACTTTATCCCAGTGAGAGTCAGCACCTTCAGGGACTGTATCCCAGTGAGAGTCAGCACCTTCCGAAACTGTATTCCAATGAGAGTCAGCACATTCAGGAACTGTATCCCAGTGAGAGTCAGCACATTCATGAACTGTCTCCCAGTGAGAGTCAGCACCTTCAGGACCTGTCCCCCAGTGAGAGTCAGCACCTTCAGGGACTGTATCCCAGTGAGAGTCAGCACCTTCAGGAACTTTATCCCAGTGAGAGTCAGCACCTTCAGGGACTGTATCCCAGTGAGAGTCAGCACCTTCAGGAACTGTATCCCAGTGAGAGTCAGCACCTTCAGGAACTGCATCCCAGTGAGAGTCAGCACCTTCATGAACTGTATCCCAGTGAGAGTCATGCACCTTCAGGAACTGTATCCCAGTCAGAGTCATCACCTTCGGGAACTGTATCCCAGTGAGTGTCAGCACCTTCAGGAACTATATCCCAGTTTGAGTCAGCACCTTCAGGGACTGTATCCCAGTGAGAGTCAGCACCTTCCGAAACTGTATCCTGATGAGAGTCAGCACCTTCAGGAAATGTATCCCAGTGAGAGTCAGCACCTTCAGGGATTGTATCCCAGTGAGAGTCAGCACCTTCATGAACTGTCCCCCAGTGAGAGTCAGCACCTTCAGGAACTGTCCCCCAGTGAGAGTCAGCACCTTCAGGAACTGTATCCCAATGAGAGTCAGTACCTTCATGAACTGTATCCCATTGACAGTCAGCACCTTCAGGAACTGTATCCCAGTGAGAGTCAGCACCTTCAGGAACTGTATCCCAGTGAGAGTCAGCACCTTCATGAACCGTATCCCAGTGAGTGTCAGCACCTTCAGGAACTGTATCCCATTGACAGTCAGCATCTTCAGGAACTGTATCCCAGTGAGAGTCAGCACCTTCAGGAACTGTATCCCAGTGAGAGTCAGCACCTTCAGGAACTGTATCCCAATGAGAGTCAGTACCTTCATGAACTGTATCCCATTGACAGTCAGCACCTTCAGGAACTGTATCCCAGTGAGAGTCAGCACCTTCAGGAACTGTATCCCAGTGAGAGTCAGCACCTTCAGGAACTGTATCCCAGTGAGAGTCAGCATCTTCAGGAACTGTATCCCAGTGAGAGTCAGCACCTTCAGGAACTATATCCCAGTGAGTGTCAGCACCTTCAGGAACTGTATCCCAGTGAGAGTCAGCACCTTCTGGAACTGTATCCCAGTGACTGTCAGCACCTTCAGGAACTGTATCCCAGTGAGAGTCAGCACCTTCAGGAACTGTATCCCAGTGAGTGTCAGCACCTTCAGGAACTGTCCCCCAGTGAGAGTCAGCACCTTCAGGAACTGTATCCCAGTGAGAGTCAGCACCTTCAGGAACTGTATCCCAATGAGAGTCAGCACCTTCAGGAACTGTATCCCAGTGAGAGTCAGCAGATTCAGGAAATGTATCCCAGTGAGCGTCAGCACCTTCAGGAACTGTATCCCAGTGAGAGTCAGCACCTTCAGGAACTGTATCCCAATGAGAGTCAGCACCTTCAGGAACTGTATCCCAGTGAGAGTCAGCAGATTCAGGAAATGTATCCCAGTGAGAGTCAGCACCTTCAGGAACTGTATCCCAGTGAGAGTCAGCACATTCAGGAACTGTATCCCAGTGAGAGTCAGCACATTCAGGCACTGTATCCCAGTGAGAGTCAGCACCTTCAGGACCTATCGCCCAGTGAGAGTCAGCACCTTCAGGGACTGTATCCCAGTGAGAGTCAGCACCTTCAGGAACTTTATCCCAGTGAGAGTCAGCACCTTCAGGGACTGTATCCCAGTGAGAGTCAGCACCTTCCGAAACTGTATTCCAATGAGAGTCAGCACATTCAGGAACTGTATCCCAGTGAGAGTCAGCACCTTCAGGAACTGTATCCCAGTGAGAGTCATCACCTTCAGGAACTGTATCCCAGTGAGAGTCAGCACCTTCAGGAACTGTATCCCAGTCAGAGTCATCACCTTCGGGAACTGTATCCCAGTGAGTGTCAGCACCTTCAGGAACTATATCCCAGTTTGAGTCAGCACCTTCAGGGACTGTATCCCAGTGAGAGTCAGCACCTTCCGAAACTGTATCCTGATGAGAGTCAGCACCTTCAGGAAATGTATCCCAGTGAGAGTCAGCACCTTCAGGGATTGTATCCCAGTGAGAGTCAGCACCTTCATGAACTGTCCCCCAGTGAGAGTCAGCACCTTCAGGAACTGTCCCCCAGTGAGAGTCAGCACCTTCAGGAACTGTATCCCAATGAGAGTCAGTACCTTCATGAACTGTATCCCATTGACAGTCAGCACATTCAGGAACTGTATCCCAGTGAGAGTCAGCACCTTCAGGAACTGTATCCCAGTGAGAGTCAGCACCTTCATGAACCGTATCCCAGTGAGTTTCAGCACCTTCAGGAACTGTATCCCATTGACAGTCAGCACCTTCAGGAACTGTATCCCAGTGAGAGTCAGCACCTTCAGGAACTGTATCCCAGTGAGAGTCAGCACCTTCAGGAACTGTATCCCAATGAGAGTCAGTACCTTCATGAACTGTATCCCATTGACAGTCAGCACCTTCAGGAACTGTATCCCAGTGAGAGTCAGCACCTTCAGGAACTGTATCCCAGTGAGAGTCAGCACCTTCAGGAACTGTATCCCAGTGAGAGTCAGCACCTTCAGGAACTGTATCCCAGTGAGAGTCAGCACCTTCAGGAACTATATCCCAGTGAGTGTCAGCACCTTCAGGAACTGTATCCCAGTGAGAGTCAGCACCTTCTGGAACTGTATCCCAGTGACTGTCAGCACCTTCAGGAACTGTATCCCAGTGAGAGTCAGCACCTTCAGGAACTGTATCCCAGTGAGTGTCAGCACCTTCAGGAACTGTCCCCCAGTGAGAGTCAGCACCTTCAGGAACTGTATCCCAGTGAGAGTCAGCACCTTCTGGAACTGTATCCCAGTGAGAGTCAGCAGCTTCAGGAAATGTATCCCAGTGAGAGTCAGCACCTTCTGGAACTGTATCCCACTGAGAGTCAGCACCTTCAGGAACTGTATCCCAGTGACTGTCAGCACCTTCAGGAACTGTATCCCAATGAGAGTCAGCACCTTCAGGAACTGTATCCCAGTGAGTTTCAGCAGCTTCAGGAAATGTATCCCAGTGAGAGTCAGCACCTTCAGGAACTGTATCCCAGTGAGTGTCAGCACCTTCAGGAACTGTATCCCTGTGAGAGTCAGCACCTTCAGGAACTGTATCCCAGTGAGAGTCAGCACCTTCTGGAACTGTATCCCAGTGACTGTCAGCACCTTCAGGAACTGTATCCCAGTGAGAGTCAGCACCTTCAGGAATTATATCCCAGTCAGTGTCAGCACCTTCAGGAACTGTATCCCAGTGAGAGTCAGCACCTTCTGGAACTTATTCCAGTGACTGTCAGCACCTTCAGGAACTGTATCCCAGTGAGAGTCAGCACCTTCAGGACCTGTCCCCCAGTGAGAGTCAGCACCTTCAGGAACTGTTTCCCAGTGGGAGTCAGCACCTTCAGGGACTGTATCCCTGTGAGTGTCAGCACCTTCAGGAACTGTCCCCCAGTGAGAGTCAGCACCTTCAGGAACTGTATCCCAGTGAGAGTCAGCACCTTCAGGAACTGTATCCCAATGAGAGTCAGCACCTTCAGGAACTGTATCCCAGTGAGAGTCAGCAGATTCAGGAAATGTATCCCAGTGAGCGTCAGCACCTTCAGGAACTGTATCCCAGTGAGAGTCAGCACCTTCAGGAACTGTATCCCAATGAGAGTCAGCACCTTCAGGAACTGTATCCCAGTGAGAGTCAGCAGATTCAGGAAATGTATCCCAGTGAGAGTCAGCACCTTCAGGAACTGTATCCCAGTGAGAGTCAGCACATTCAGGAACTGTATCCCAGTGAGAGTCAGCACATTCAGGCACTGTATCCCAGTGAGAGTCAGCACCTTCAGGACCTGTCGCCCAGTGAGAGTCAGCACCTTCAGGGACTGTATCCCAGTGAGAGTCAGCACCTTCAGGAACTTTATCCCAGTGAGAGTCAGCACCTTCAGGGACTGTATCCCAGTGAGAGTCAGCACCTTCCGAAACTGTATTCCAATGAGAGTCAGCACATTCAGGAACTGTATCCCAGTGAGAGTCAGCACATTCATGAACTGTCTCCCAGTGAGAGTCAGCACCTTCAGGACCTGTCCCCCAGTGAGAGTCAGCACCTTCAGGGACTGTATCCCAGTGAGAGTCAGCACCTTCAGGAACTTTATCCCAGTGAGAGTCAGCACCTTCAGGGACTGTATCCCAGTGAGAGTCAGCACCTTCAGGAACTGTATCCCAGTGAGAGTCAGCACCTTCAGGAACTGCATCCCAGTGAGAGTCAGCACCTTCATGAACTGTATCCCAGTGAGAGTCATGCACCTTCAGGAACTGTATCCCAGTCAGAGTCATCACCTTCGGGAACTGTATCCCAGTGAGTGTCAGCACCTTCAGGAACTATATCCCAGTTTGAGTCAGCACCTTCAGGGACTGTATCCCAGTGAGAGTCAGCACCTTCCGAAACTGTATCCTGATGAGAGTCAGCACCTTCAGGAAATGTATCCCAGTGAGAGTCAGCACCTTCAGGGATTGTATCCCAGTGAGAGTCAGCACCTTCATGAACTGTCCCCCAGTGAGAGTCAGCACCTTCAGGAACTGTCCCCCAGTGAGAGTCAGCACCTTCAGGAACTGTATCCCAATGAGAGTCAGTACCTTCATGAACTGTATCCCATTGACAGTCAGCACCTTCAGGAACTGTATCCCAGTGAGAGTCAGCACCTTCAGGAACTGTATCCCAGTGAGAGTCAGCACCTTCATGAACCGTATCCCAGTGAGTGTCAGCACCTTCAGGAACTGTATCCCATTGACAGTCAGCACCTTCAGGAACTGTATCCCAGTGAGAGTCAGCACCTTCAGGAACTGTATCCCAGTGAGAGTCAGCACCTTCAGGAACTGTATCCCAATGAGAGTCAGTACCTTCATGAACTGTATCCCATTGACAGTCAGCACCTTCAGGAACTGTATCCCAGTGAGAGTCAGCACCTTCAGGAACTGTATCCCAGTGAGAGTCAGCACCTTCAGGAACTTTATCCCAGTGAGAGTCAGCACCTTCAGGAACTGTATCCCAGTGAGAGTCAGCACCTTCAGGAACTATATCCCAGTGAGTGTCAGCACCTTCAGGAACTGTATCCCAGTGAGAGTCAGCACCTTCTGGAACTGTATCCCAGTGACTGTCAGCACCTTCAGGAACTGTATCCCAGTGAGAGTCAGCACCTTCAGGAACTGTATCCCAGTGAGTGTCAGCACCTTCAGGAACTGTCCCCCAGTGAGAGTCAGCACCTTCAGGAACTGTATCCCAGTGAGAGTCAGCACCTTCTGGAACTGTATCCAAGTGAGAGTCAGCAGCTTCAGGAAATGTATCCCAGTGAGAGTCAGCACCTTCAGGAACTGTATCCCAGTGACTGTCAGCACCTTCAGGAACTGTATCCCAATGAGAGTCAGCACCTTCAGGAACTGTATCCCAGTGAGTTTCAGCAGCTTCAGGAAATGTATCCCAGTGAGAGTCAGCACCTTCAGGAACTGTATCCCAGTGAGTGTCAGCACCTTCAGGAACTGTATCCCTGTGAGAGTCAGCACCTTCAGGAACTGTATCCCTGTGAGAGTCAGCACCTTCAGGAACTGTATCCCTGTGAGAGTCAGCACCTTCAGGAACTGTATCCCAGTGAGAGTCAGCACCTTCAGGAACTGTATCCCAGTGAGAGTCAGCACCTTCAGGAATTATATCCCAGTCAGTGTCAGCACCTTCAGGAACTGTATCCCAGTGAGAGTCAGCACCTTCTGGAACTGTATCCCAGTGACTGTCAGCACCTTCAGGAACTGTATCCCAGTGAGAGTCAGCACCTTCAGGACCTGTCCCCCAGTGAGAGTCAGCACCTTCAGGAACTGTTTCCCAGTGGGAGTCAGCACCTTCAGGGACTGTATCCCTGTGAGAGTCAGCACCTTCAGGAACTGTATCCCAGTGAGAGTCAGTACCTTCAGGACCTGTCCCCCAGTGAGAGTCAGCACCTTCAGGAACTGTTTCCCAGTGGGAGTCAGCACCTTCAGGGACTTTATCCCTGTGAGAGTCAGCACCTTCAGGAACTCTATCCCAGTGAGAGTCAGTACCTTCAGGACCTGTCCCCCAGTGAGAGTCAGCACCTTCAGGAACTGTTTCCCAGTGGGAGTCAGCACCTTCAGGGACTGTATCCCTGTGAGAGTCATGCACCTTCAGGAACTGTATCCCAGTCAGAGTCAGCACCTTCGGGAACTGTATCCCTGTGAGAGTCAACAACTTCAGGAACTGTCCCCCAGAGAGAGTCAGCACTTTCAGGAACTGTATCCCAGTGAAAGTCAGCACCTTCAGGGACTGTATCCCAGTGAGAGTCAGCACCTTCAGGGACTGTATCCCAGTGAGAGTCAGCACCTTCAGGGACTGTATCCCAGTGAGAGTCAGCACCTTCAGGGACTGTATCCCAGTGAGAGTCAGCACCTTCAGGACAAAGTGGGCAAACCTGAAGAAAGAATTGTGGTCATACTGAAATAACTCAACTAAGTTTAAATTTAGAGCATTTGGATGGATTTTCTTTGTCTCTTTTCTATTAAATTTATTCCAGACTGACTATCAGATTCGATACCTCTGAGTGACATATGTGGAAAACCTCAGAAGTTTGTCAAACATCTGAAAAAAACTGTGCTCTTCATTGAACAAGAGCATCAAAGAGAAGATTCCAAAAACAACTCCTTGTTGTGTCCTACATCATGTGTTATACATAAGATCATAAGAAATAAGAGCAGGAGGAGGCCATTCTGCCCGTCAAGTCTGCCCTGCCATTCAATAAGATCATGGCTGATCTGCCCCAGACCTCAACTCCTCTTTCGTGCCAGCTCCTCATAACCCTCAACTCCCTGATATTTCAAAAATCTATCTACCTCCTCTTTAAATACTTACAGTGATCTCGCCTCCACAACTCTCTGGGTTAGAGAATTCCAGATATTCACTACCCTTTGAGAGAAGAAATTCCTTCGCATCTCAGTTTTAAATGTGTGTCCCCTTATTCTGTAACTATGTCCCCTAGTTCGAGATTCCCCCGCTAGTGAAAACATCTTCTCAACATCTACCCTGTCAAGCCCCCTCAGAATCTTGTATGTTTCAATAAGATCACCTCTCATTCTTCTAAACTCCAATGAATAAAGGCCTCACCTGTTTAGCCGTTCTTGATAAGTCAACCCCTTCATCCCAGGAATCAGCCTAGTGAATCTCTTTTGAACTGCCTCCAATGCCAGTATATCTTTTCTTAAATAGAAGGAACCAAAATTGTACACAATACTCCAGGTGCGGCCTCACCAACATCGTGTACAGTTGTAACAGGACTTCCCTATTTTTAAACTCCAACCCCCTAGCAATAAAGACCAAAATTCCATTTGCCTTCTGAATTACTTTTTGCACCTGCATGCTAACCTTTTGTGTTTCATGCACAAGAACACCCAGATCCCTCTGTGCTGCACTTTTTTGGAGTCTTTCTCCATTTAAATAATAGTCTGCCTTTTGATTCTTCCTACCAAAGTGCATGACCTTACACTTTCCTACATTAAACTCCATCTGCCAAGTTTTTGCCCACTCACTCAACCTATCTATCTCCCCTTGCAGATTCCTTATGTTCTCATCACAACATGCCCTCCCACCTCTTTTTGTATCATCAGCAAATTTGGATATATTGCACTCTCCTGTCCTCCAAGCCATTAATATAGATAGTAAATAATTGAGGTCCTAGGACTGATCCTTGTGGCACCCCACTAGTTACATCTTTCCAACCTGAAAAAGACCCATTAATCCCGACTCTCTGTCTTCTGTGAGTTAACCAATCCTCAATCCATGCTAATACATTACCCCCAATACCGTGAGCTCCTATCTTGTGCAATAATCTTTTATGTGGCACCTTATCGAATGCCTTCTGGAAATCCAAATATGCTACATCTACCAGTTCCCCTTTATCAACTCTGCTCGTTATATTCTCAAAGAACTCTAGCAAATTTGTCAAACATGATTTCCCTTTCACAAAACCATGCTGACTCTGTTTGATTGCATTGAGCTTTTCTAAATGTCCTGCTATTTCTTCCTTAATAATGGACTCTCGCATTTTACCAATGACTGATGTTAGACTGACTGGCCTATAGTTTCCTGCTTTTTGTCTCCCTCCCTTCTTGAACATTGATATGTCATATCTCTGCAGGGCGAAAAAAATTGGTGAAACTTTTTTTAAACCTGCATTTCCTTTCTAAACCTTTTCCTGGAACATTGTTTCTGGAGAGTTTAGTTAAAAAGAAACTGTCAAAGATACTTAGATCACCTCCAACTACTAGATGAGCAGAAGAATGGGAAGTTAAAAGATACTAAGTCCTACTGTAATCTACATACCTGCCTTTATTTGAATATCTGAATACTTTAATGTGTGTAATGCTCACTCTGGGATCATTCCCTAATTATTTCAGCCATGTATAATAAAGTCACCTGTTATGACCGAGGCAGAAGGAGAGCACTATATTTTCCTGTTCCACTTCTCCACAGGTCACAACATTTAAAAAAAAAATGTTAACCCAGTTACCAATGCAATCAATCATATATTCTACTGTTTATCCCAGAATAAAATACACCATACAGGTTTCTTTAATAAACAACAAAATTATCAGTTTATTATAAAACAAGACTTTACCAGTAATGAAGCAAAGCATTAACACACAGATTGAAATATGAAAGTTCCCTTTTTAAATTCCCCACACACAAACTCACACAGACATTGAAAAAAATACAGAAATTCTCCCTGCAGAGGTCTGTTACAAAAAAAAAGACAAAAAATAATACTTTGGCCAAATACTTGCTCATTCCTAAAGAAAAAAAGATATGGAAAGGTGTTAGTTGTCCCTTTTTTGGTCTGGCATCCCAAATACGCATAGACGGCTGTCACTGGCATCTTTCTAGAGCAGTTATTTTCAGGTGACATTGAGGATCAGTTTGGCAGGCTTTCCAAGAAAAATGCAGCATCAGTTTTTTATTTCTTACTCTTGATTCTTAGGAAGTTCTCAAAGGGATGGAAGAGGGTGAGCTGATGGTGGCTGCTCTCTTGGTTGGTTTTCTCCAAAAGTCTTCAAAACATTTTACACCCCAACACACTGTCCAAAGTGAAACTAAAAACAATATCGCAAGAGTCAAGCCTCCTGACCCCTATAAATCTGGACCTGTCACTTCTCTCTAAACATCTTCCCCAGGTCACCAAGCTTTCTGTTGTTTATTGCTTAAAGCACGTGACTTCCAGCAAGGCTGTTTTAAAATAACATCACAGTGTCCCTTCAATGAACTGTCAACACCACCGCAAAGTCCAGCTTCTCAGAAATCTTCAGCCTTCCAATGAATCCATCTTCACAATTTAAATATAAGTCCTCAAAAACATATACTTAACAAAAAATAGAGAAACACTTTCATAACACACCTTATTAGCAGCTAAAAAATTGCTCCTTCTTTCCAGTACTCCAGCTGTGGCCCTAACTAGAGTTTTATATAGCTGCATCATAGCCTCCCTGCTCATATTCTATGCCTCGGCTAATAAAAGCAAGTATCCCATATGCCTTCCTAACCACCTTATCTACCTGTGCTGCTGCCTTCAGTGATCTATGGACAAGTACACCAAGGTCTCTCTGACCTTCTGTACTTCCTAGGGTCCTACCATCCATTGTATATTCCCTTGCCTTGTTAGTCTTCCCAAAATACATCAACTCACACTTCTCAGGATTAAATTCCATTTGCCACTGCTCCACCCATCTTACCAGCCCATCTATATCTCCCTGTAATCTAAGGCTGTCCTCCTCACTATTTAGAACACCACCAATTTTCATGTCATCTGCAAACTTACTGATCATACCTCCTATATTCATATCTAAATCATTAATGTACACTACAAACAGCAAGGGTCCCAGCACCGATCCCACTGGTACAGGCTTCCAATCGCAAAAAACAGCCCTCGACCATCACCCTCTGCCTCCTGCCACTGAGCCAATTTTGGATCCAATTTGCCAAATTGCCCTGGATCCCATGGGCTCTTACCTTCTTAACCAATCTCTCGTGCGGGCCCTTATCAAAAGCCTTACTGAAATCCATGTATACTACACCAACTGCTTTACCCTCATCGACACATCTAGTCACCTCCTTGAAAAATTCAATCAAGTAAGTTAGGCATGATCCCCCCTTGACAAAACCATGCTGACTATCCCTGATTAATCCCTGCCTCTCCAAGTGGAGATTAATCCTGTCCCTCAGAATATTTTCCAATATTTTCCCATACACTGATGTTAGGCTCACTGTTCTGTAATTACCTGGTTTATCCTTACTACCCTGCTTGAATAATGGTACCACATTCGCTGTCCTCCAGTCCTCCGGTACCTTTCCTGTGGCCAGAGAGGATGTGTAGACTTGTGTCAAAGCCCCTGCTATCTCCTCCCTTGCCTCACATAACAGCCTGGGATACATTGCATCTGGGCCTGAGGAATTATCCACTTTTAAGCCCGCTAAAACAGCTAATATTTCCTCCCTTTCAATGCTAATATGTTCCAGTATATCACACTTTAGGGTTAGGCTATGTCCAGACTGGCCAAGAGAATGTGGGAAAATGGCGCACTGACACGGAACACAAAAGTCCAAGTATCAAGCCTGTGTCCTCAGTACCTTGCTCTATGGCAGCGAGGCCTGGACAACATATGTCAGCCAAGAGCGACGTCTCAATTCATTCCACCTTCGCTGCCTCCGGAGAATACTTGGCATCAGGTGGCACGATCGTATCTCCAACACAGAAGTCCTCGAGGCGGCCAACATCCCCAGCTTGTATACACTACTGAGTCAGCGGCGCTTGAGATGGCTTGGCCATGTGAGCCGCATGGAAGATGGCAGGATCCCCAAAGACACATTGTACAGCGAGCTCGCCACTGGTATCAGACCCATCGGCTGTCCATGTCTCCGCTTTAAAGACGTCTGCAAACGCGACATGAAATCCTGTGACATTGATCACAAGTCGTGGGAGTCAGTTGCCAGCGTTCGCCAGAGCTGGCGGGCAGCCATAAAGATAGGGCTAAAATGTGGCGAGTCGAAGAGACTTAGTAGTTGGCAGGAAAAAAGACAGAGGCGCAAGGGGAGAACCAACTGTGCAACAGCCCCGACAAACAAATTTCTCTGCAGCACCTGTGGAAGAGCCTGTCACTCTAGAATTGGCCTTTATAGCCACTCCAGGCGCTGCTTCACAAACCACTGACCACCTCCAGGCGCGTATCCATTGTCTCTCGAGATAAGGAGGCCCAAAAGAATATCACAATCCCCCTCCCTGATCTCTACACCTACATCGTCCTTCTCCAGAGTGAACACCGATGAAAAGTAATCATTTGAAACCTCACTTATGTCCTCCGGCTCCACACAAAGTTTGCCACGTTGGTCCCTAATGCGCCCTACTCTTTCCCTGGTTATCCTCTTACCCTTAATATACTTATAAAACGCCTTGGGATTTTCCTTTATCTTGCCCGCCAGTGTTTTTTCATGTCCCCTTTTCACTCTCCTAATTACTTTTTTAAGTGCCACTCTACGGTTTCTATACTCCTCCAGTGCCTCTGCTAATTTCAGTGCTTGGGATCAGCCGTCAGCCTCCTTTTTTTTCCTGATCCAATCCTGTATATCGCTTGACATCCAGGGTTTCCTGGACATGTTAGTCCTACCCTTCACCTTTATGGGTACATGTTGGCCCTGAACTCTCACTATTCCCTCTTTGAATGACTCCCACTGGTCTGATGTAGACTTTCCTACAAGTAACTGCTCCCAGTCCACTTTGGCCAGATCCTGTTTTATCATATTGAAATCGGTCTTCCCCCAATTCAGTATCTTTATTTCCAGTCCATCTTTGTCCTTTTCCGTAACTACCTTAAATCTTACAGAGTTATGGTCACAATCCCCGAAATGCTCCCCCACTGACACTTCTACCACTTGACCAGCTTCAGTCCCTAGGATTAGGTCCAGTACTGCCCCTTCTCTTGTCGGACTTTCTACATACTGGCTCAAAAAACTCTCCTGTTTGCATTTTAAGAATTCTGCCCCTTTTAAGCCTTTTGCACTAAGACTATCCCAGTTAATATTGGGGAAGTTGAAATCCCCTACTATTATTACCTATTATTTTTACACCTCTCTGAGATTTGCCTACATGCTCCTCTATCTCTTCCTGACTGTTTGGAGGCCTGTTGTACACTCCCAGCCAAGTGATTGCCCCTTTTTTGTTTTTAAGTTCTACCCAAATGTCCTTATTTGAGGAACCTTCTAAGATATCATCTCTCCTTACTGCAGTCATTGACTCCTTGATCAACAGTGCAATGCCACCTCGACTTTTATCCCCTCCCCTGTCATGCCTGAAGATTCTATACCCTGGAATATTGAGCTGTCAGTCCTGTCCCTCCCTCAACCATGTCTCTGTGATAGCAATAATATCATAATCCCATGTGCTAATCAACACCCTCAATTCATCTGCCTTACTAGTCAGACTCCTTGCATTAAAATAGATGCAATCCAGCCTTGCATTTTTCCCTTGTGCCTTACCCGGTCTCTATTTGCTCTGCCTTCCAGGCAGACTCACTTTCTGCTCTATATTACCCCATTACTGTACCTCCATTCTGTATCCCATCCCCCTGCCAAATTAGTTTAACCTCCCCTCCCAGCAGCACTAGAAAACCTCCCAGCAAGGATGTTGGTCCTGTTCTGGTTCAGGTGCAACCCGTCCAACTTGTACAGGTCCCACCTTTGACAGAAATGGACCCAGTGATCCAGGAAACTAAACCCCTCCCTCCTGCACCATCTCCTCAGCCACGCATTCATCTGCTCTATGTTTCTGTTTCTAAACTCGCTGGCACGTGGCACTGGGAGTAATCCAGAGATTACAACCTTAGAGGTCCTGATTTTTAATCTGCTACCTCGCTCCCTAAATTCTTGTTGCAGGACCGCATCTCTCTTTCTACCTATGTCATTGGTACCAATATGTACCATGACCTCTGGCTGCTCACCCTCCCCCTTCAGAATGTCCTGCAGCCGCTCCGTGACATCCTTGACCCGAGCACCAGGGAGGCAACATACCATCCTGGAGTCACGTTTGCGGCCACAGAAATGCCTATCTGTGTCCCTTATGATAGAATCCCCTATCACTACAGCTCTTCCACTCCTTTTTCCTTCCCTTCTGTGCAGCAGAGCCATCCTTGGTGCCACGGACCTGGCTGTTGCTGCTTTCCCCTGGGAGGTCATCCCCACCCCCACCCCCCCCCCCCCCCACCCAACAGTATCCAAAGTGGTATATCTGTTTGAGATGGGATGGCCACAGGGGACTCCTGCACTACCTGCCTGCACCTACTATTCCGCCTGGTGGTCACCCATCCCTTTTCTGCCTGTGCAGCCATTACCTGCGGTGTGACCACCTCACTAAACGTGCTACCCACAACCTCCTCAGCACCGCGGATGCTCCACAGTGAATCCACCCGCAGCTCCAGCTCCATAATGCGGGTAGTCAGGAGCTGCAGATGGATACACTTCCTGCACACATGATTGTTAGGGACACTGGAAGCATCCCTGATTTCCCACATAGAGCAGGAGGAGCAGATCACGGGGCTGAGCTCTCCTGTCATGACTTACCTTTAAATTAATTTAGTTATTCCCTTTAAAACTACTAATTACACTAAGGGTCTTGTTCTAATCCAAACACTACCCAGTACAATCTAAAGTCCTTATTAAATTACACTGATTTAAGTAGTACTACTCACCTTATCACTTGAGATTTTTTTTAAAACCAAAACTTTCCCCTTCAGTGGATTCAGAGGCTTGTGAGAAAAAGATGGGAGCAGACAGGAGAGATCTCAGTCTAGGAGCAAACAGTCTTTTTCTTTCAAACTCCCTATGGCCAGTTCAAAAAACTCTGGAGCAGCCAATTCATCATGTGAGCAGCTAACCAGTCCTGAATTGTATGACCTTAGCACTCTCTGGAATGCTCCTCTTACACACAATACCTGGTGATCAAGGTCCATTGTGGGCTGAATGTGTCAGGGAATTGTCCTTTGTCCTTCCAATCACTGTCTGTTAATATGCAAATATCTTTTTCCAGCCACGGCTGATCTGTTTAACAAGTCATTTCCTCGCTCCAGCAACAGTTTATAATCTATATTCATGACAAAATTAATGTGCCTCATTCTTGGCAGGTCGGGGCCTATCATGACACAGTGAAATAGTTGGATTAACTGCAGAAAGACAGCTTCTCTCGTCATTATCACATTGCTGTTTTTGGGAGCTCGCTGTGTACAAATTGGCTGAGGCATTTCCTACATTACAACAGTGACTACCCTTGAAAGGTATTTCATTAGCTTTAAAATACTTTGGGATGTGCTGAGGTCATGAAAGTCGAGATACAAATGTAATTATTTCTTCATTCTTTACATTGACCCAATGGGCCCCCACCATTAGTTTCCCATGGAGGCGAACTTGTCCTCATCACCAATGCCATAACACAGCAACGACATTAGTGAATAATAACAGGTTTGTTAGCAGTAATGTCTTGTCTGGTTTGCAGGAAACAAATCTTTCATGACTCAGCCCTTAAAGCCTTATCTCTGTGTTGTATTATTTAGGAATGCAGTAATCCCAGAGGTCGCAGTGCTGAAGCTTCCAAACGTTTCTGTTTGAATATTAAAAAATACAAATATTATTTCTATAGAAGCAAGCTCCCTGGGCAAACAAAGAACAATGCACTGTGAGATCCTGTGGGAAAATGGGTCCGGGTTAGAAGATCAGACAGGATTGGGTAGTCACTGTGTCACTCATCTCAAATATATGTCAGCCAGCGAGAAGTAGATCAAAACCCTGTGTGTTATGCAGAGCTTTGATACCTAATCACATTCAATAGACGTCTTGTAGAGGACCAGGAATCCTGTTACCGGGACAGACAGAACACTCGACTGAACGATAAGTGAGGGGAGTTTTTTTTGAAGGAAGCTCTCAGACAGTCTAACTTCACAACAGCTCTGTAGCGTTCTGTTCTCCCTTAGGCTGAATGACCCTTTCTACTCCACAGGTTAGCATCTACTTTTTTTTTTACCCCCTTTATGAACTGTGTTACTATTCCACTGGAATGCTGTCTGATGTACAGTACCAGGGCTTTATATACAGTACCAGTGTCTCTGATACACAGTACCAGGGCTTTATATACAGTACCAGGGCTTTATATACAGTACCAGCATCTCTGATATACAGTACCAGGGCTTTATATACAGTACCAGGGCTTTATATACAGTACCAGTGTCTCTGATACACAGTACCAGGGCTTTATATACAGTACCAGCATCTCTGATACACAGTACCAGGGCTTTATATACAGTACCAGGGCTTTATATACAGTACCAGCATCTCTGATACACAGTACTAGGGCTTTATATACAGTACCAGGGCTTTATATACAGTACCAGTGTCTCTGATACACAGTACCAGGGCTTTATATACAGTACCAGGGCTTTATATACAGTACCAGTGTCTCTGATACACAGTACCAGGGCTTCATATACAGTACCAGGGCTTTATATACAGTACCAGCATCTCTGATACACAGTACCAGGGCTTTATATACAGTACCATTGCTTTATATACAGTACCAGTGTCTCTGATATACAGTACCAGGGCTTTATATACAGTACCAGGGTCTCTGATATACAGTACCAGGGCTTTATATACAGTACCAGGGTCTCTGATACACAGTACCAGGGCTTTATATACAGTACCAGGGCTTTATATACAGTCCCAGCATCTCTGATACACAGTACCAGGGCTTTATAGACAGTACCAGTGTCTCTGATATACAGTACCAGGGCTTTATATACAGTACCAGCATCTCGGATACACAGTACCAGGGCTTTATATACAGTACCAGGGCTTTATATACAGTACCAGTGTCTCTGATATACAGTACCAGGGCTTTATATACAGTACCAGTGTCTCTGATATACAGTACCAGGGCTTTATATACAGTACCAGGGTCTCTGATACACCGTACCAGGGCTTTATATACAGTACCAGCATCTCTGATACACAGTACCAGGGCTTTATATACAATACCAGGGTCTCTGATATACAGTACCAGGGCTTTATATACAGTACCAGCATCTCTGATACACAGTACCAGGGCTTTATATACAGTACCAGGGTCTCTGATACACAGTACCAGGGCTTTATATACAATACCAGGGTCTCTGATATACAGTACCAGGGCTTTATATACAGTACCAGCATCTCTGATACACAGTACCAGGGCTTTATATACAATACCCGTGTCTCTGATACACAGTACCAGGGCTTTATATACAGTACCAGTGTCTCTGATATACACTATCAAGGTCTTGGTTATATAGTTCCAGGACCTTTGGCCCATCGTGCCTGTTCTGACTCTTTGAAAGAGCTAACCAGTTCGACCTACTGCCCCTGCTCTTTCCCCATTGCCCTAGAAAAGTTGCTTTATCCAATTCACGGTTAAATATTACTATTGAATCTGCTTTCACCTCCCTTTATGGATCTTAAATCTGTGTCCTTTGGTTATTGATCCTGCTGCCAGTCGAAACACTTTGTCATTATTTACTCTATCAAAACTTTTCAACATTTTGAACACCTCTATTTAATCTCCCCTTAATCTTCTCTGCTTGAAGGAGAACAATCCCTTATTCTACAGACTCTCCACCTAACCGGTCTCTCATCCATGGTGCCATTCTAGTAAATCTCCTCTGCATCCTCTCCACAGCCTTATCATCCTTCCTAAAGTGTGCAGCTCAAAAGTAGACACAAAATTCCAGCTAGGGCCCAGCCAGTGATTTGTAAAGGTTGAGGATAACTTCCTGTCTTTTGTACTCTTTGCCTCTATTTAAGGCTTTTTTAACAGCCTTCTCAATTTGTCCTACCACCTTCAAAGATTACACCCCCAGGTCCCTTTGTTCCTGTATTTCCTATAACATTGTGCCTTTTGTTAATATTGCCTCTCTTCGCTATTCTTTCCAAAATGCATCTCTTCACATTTCTCTATATTAAATTTCATCTGTTATGTGTCTGCCCATTTCATCAATCTGCCTATCTCCACCTGAAGTCTTTTACTATTCTCCTCATTGTTTGCTACTTTTTCCAATTTTGTTTCATCTGCAAAGTTTAAAATTACGCCCCCATACTAAAGCCCAGGTCATTTATTATTAATCCTCTCTTGTGTGTGAAGCCCTGTGCATTCTGGAAGTCATTCGACAATATTTATACCTAATTAGTGACCTGCTCAAAACATTCAACTAGATTAGTCAGACATGGCCTACCTTAACAAATCCATGTTGGCGCTCTCTGATCAGCTCTTACTTGTCTAATTCTTCAGTCATTCTTTCTGTAATGTCAGATTCTCGTTCCTTCTGTTATGAAAGTACTTCTGTTTTTTTTGTTAAAAATATTTTTTGAGGAATTCATAGTCAAACTGAAAAAATGTTAGACCAGTTTTTTTTTTCAAGAGGGTCATCAGGAGGACACTGAAAGAACTAGTTTGGCAACAACGTTTACTGGGTGTCACATGACTCAAGTTAAAACTAGAACAGAAACCCTTGTAACTGGGGAATATGTGTGCAAAGAAGTGTCGGTCAACGCCCCTTTGACAGGACAGAACCCCAGCTCAGCCCAGCCTGTTCATCTCTTTAAAAAAGCCTGCAGAAGAAGGAGCAAATTCCCAAGGAAGGAGAGACGACCACAACCCATTTCAGCTTTCCAGCACCTCTCTAAAAGACCCTGAGAAGTCCACTGCATCAACTCATCTCATCTCCTGTCTTTGAAGAAAGCCTGCTAAATTAGTTTTCAACACTGCCTGAAAAGAACTGTTCTAAAAGATCCCAATGACCAGTCTACATTTACTTGAAGGCCAGATTGTATGCCAGTTTTGAAACACAACATATCTCATCTGCTGTTTTCTTCAAGAATGAGCAAGTAGCCAGCCCAAGTATTTTTTGTCTGTAACAGAGCTCTGAATAAAAACCCCTTTTATTCTTCCGGTTAACCGATGTATGTGCGTGTGTGAGTGTAAGGGGCTAAGGTAAAAAGGAGACTTTAAAATTTCAATCTTTGTGTTTATGCTTTATTTCTTTGCTGGTTAAGACTTGTTTTATAACTCTTAATTTTGTTGTTCATTAAAGAAACCTGGTTGGTGTGTTTTATTCTGAGAAAAATAGAATATATGATTGACCATATTGTACGTGGGAACATTTAAATATATGTTGTGACCTGTGGAGAAGTGGAACTAGAATAAACAGTGCACTCCTCCCACCTCAGCATTAACACTTCCCATAAAAGACATTAGACTGATTGTTCTGTTATTACCCGGTTTCTCTCTTTCACCCTGCAAAAGAACAGCAGGAGACTATTTGATCCCTCGAGATCATGGCTGATCTATATCACAATGCCATTTACTTGCCTTGATTACATGTCTCAGTTTTGGAATTTTCTGTTGACCTCCAGCCTCAACAATGTTTTGAGGGAGAGTTCCAAATTTCCGCTACCCTTTGTGTAAATAAGTGCTTCGTGACATCAGCCCTGAATGGCCGGGCTCTAATTTTATGGTCGTGCCCCTTGTTTTGGATTGCCCACTGCAGAGGAAATAGTTTCTCTCTATCTACCTTACCCTTTAATTATCTTAAACACCTCAATTTGATCACACTTTAATCTTCCAAACTTGAGGGAATACAAGCGTAGTCTATGCAGCCCATCCTAATAAATTAACCCTTTTAGCCCCAGTATTATTCTGGTGAATCTGTGCTGCTCCTCCTCCAAGTTCAATATATCCTTCCTAGGATGTACTGCCCAGTCTGAATGTAGTGCTACAGATATGGTCTAACCAGAGTTTTATACAGCAATAGCATAACTTTGATTTGAAGGCTAACTTTCCATTAGCCACTTAAATTAGTTTTATACTTATTCACTAGGTTTTCAGTGATTTCTGTATTTGGAATCCTGAATCTCTCTGCTCCTACACAACTCCTCGCTTCTCACCATTTAGAAAATACTCTGATCTATTTTTTTTAGTTCCCAAGTGGATGAGCTTACACTTTCCCACGTTTAACTTCATGTGTCATCATTTTGCCCACTCACCTAATCTATCAATATCCCTTTGCAACTTTCAACTCTCATCTACACTGTTTCTTTATTCATTTATGGGATGTGAGCATTATTGGCAAGGCCAGTATTTATTGCCCAGCCATAATTGCCCTTGAGAAGGTGGTGGTGAGCCACCGTCTTGAACTGCTGCAGTCTGTGTGGTGTAGGTACAGCCACAGTGCTGATAGTTAAGGTATTTCCTTCATCCAAGTCAGCTATATATGGTGAAAAGCTGACGCCCCAGTATAAAACAGTCGGAAATACCACTTGTCAATCCTGCCAATTGGAGTTCATACTCATTAACTCTACTCTCTGTCTCCCATCTCCAAACCAATTCCCTATCCAAGCAATAGGTTGCCTCCAAATTCATCCACTTTCATTTTTATTAACACCTTGTTACGTGGAAACTTCTTGAATGCCTTCTGGAAGTCTAAATAAATAACATCCATAGATGTTCCCTTATCTATCACAGTAGTTATCTTATCCAAATATTCAACTAGGTTTGTTAAGATGTGACCTACGCTATACATATCCAAGCTGGTTCTCTCTGATCAGCTCATATTTGTCCAAGTGTTCAGTCACTCTGTCCCTAATAACAATTTCTAGAAACTTTCCCACAACAGACATTAGACTAATAGGCCTATAAGTTCCTAGTTTTAGCTCTCGGGCCCTTCTTAAACAATGCAGTGACTCTGGCAATTTTCTAATCCAAAGGAACAACTCCTGAATTGGAAGAGTTGAGGAAGATCATCATAAAGCTCATAATATTTCCTCATCTAAATACCTCTGCATCACCAACTCGTTCTTTCACACTAAACCCTGTCATCAGGTTTCTTGGAGGCACCCAAGATCGTGTCGTTGGCACCAGCTGGACCTCATCGTCACAAGGCGAGCATCCTTAAACAGTGTTCAAATCACACGCAGCTTCCACAGTGCAGACTGCGACACCGACCACTCCCTGGTGTGCAGCAAGGTTAGACTCAAACCAAAGAAGCTGCATCACTCCAAGCAGAAGGGCCACCCGCGCATCAACACGAGCAGAATTTCTTATCCACAGCTGTTACAAAAATTTCTAAATTCACTTGTAAAAGCCCTTCAAAACACTCCCACAGGGGATGCTGAGACCAAGTGGGCCCACATCAGAGACGCCATCTATGAGTCAGCTTTGACCACCTATGGCAAACGTGCGAAGAGGAAAGCAGACTGGTTTCAATCTCATTTTGAAGAGCTGGAACCTGTCATAGCTGCTAAGCGCATTGCACTGCTGAACTACAAGAAAGCCCCCAGCGAGTTAACATCCATAGCACTTAAAGCAGCCAGAAGCACTGCACAAAGAACAGCCAGGCGCTGCGCAAATGACTACTGGCAACACCTATGCAGTCATATTCAGCTGGCCTCAGACACCGGAAACATCAGAGGAATGTATGATGGCATTAAGAGAGCTTTTGGGCCTACCATCAAGAAGATCGCCCCCCTCAAATCTAAATCAGGGGACACAATCACTGACCAACACAAGCAAATGGACTGCTGGGTTGAGCACTACCTAGAACTGTACTCCAGGGAGAATGTTGTCACTGAGACTGCCCTCAATGCAGCCCAGCTTCTACCAGTCATGGATGAGCTGGACGTACAGTCAACAAAATCAGAACTCAGTGATGCCATTGATTCTCTAGCCAGCAGAAAAGCCCCTGGGAAGGACGGCATTACCCCTGAAATAATCAAGAGTGCCAAGCCTGCTATACTCTCAGCACTCCATGAACTGCTATGCCTGTGCTGGGACGAGGCAGCAGTACCACAGGACATGCGCGATGCCAATATCATCATCCTCTATAAAAACAAAGGTGACCACGGTGACTGCAACAACTACCGTGGAATCTCCCTGCTCAGCATAGTGGGGAAAGTCTTTGCTCGAGTCGCTTTAAACAGGCTCCAGAAGCTGGCCGAGCACGTCTACCCTGAGGCACAGTGTGGCTTTCGTGCAGAGAGGTCGACCATTGACATGCTGTTCTCCCTTCGTCAGATACAGGAGAAATGCCGCAAACAACAGATGCCCCTCTACATTGCTTTCATTGATCTCACCAAAGCCTTTGACCTCGTCAGCAGACATGGTCTCTTCAGACTACTAGAAAAGATTGGATGTCCACCAAAGCTAAGTATCATCACCTCATTCCATGACAATATGAAAGGCACAATTCAGCATAGCGGCACCTCATCAGACCCCTTTCCTATCCTGAGTGGTGTGAAACAGGGCTGTGTTCTCGCACCCACAATGTTTGGGATTTTCTTCTCCCTGCTGCGTTCAAATCTTCAGAAGAAGGAATTTTCCTCCACACAAGATCAGGGAGCAGGTTGTTCAACCTTGCCCGTCTAAGAGTGAAGACCAAAGTACAGAAAGTCCTCATCAGGGTACTCCTCTTTGCTGACGATGCTGCTTTAACATCTCACACTGAAGAGTGTCTGCAGAGTCTCATCGACAGGTTTGCGGCTGACTGCAACGAATTCGGCCTAACTATCAGTCTCAAGAAAACGAACATCATGGGACAGGACGTCAGAAATGCTCCATCCATCAATATCGGTGACCACGCTCTGGAAGTGGTTCAAGAGTTCACCTACCTAGGCTGAACTGTCACCAGTAACCTGTCTCTAGATGCAGAAATCAACAAACGCATGGGAAAGGCTTCCACTGCTATGTCCAGACTGGCCAAGAGAGTGTGGGAAAATGGCGCACTGACACTGAACACAAATGTCCGAGTGTATCAAGCCTGTGTCCTCAGTACCTTGCTCTATGGCAGCAAGGCCTGGACAACGTATGTCAGCCAAGAGCGACGTCTCAATTCATTCCATCTTCGCTACGTCCGGAGAATCCTTGGCATCAGGTGGCAGGACCGTATCTCCAACACAGAAGTCCTCGAGGCGGCCAACATCCCCAGCTTATACACACTACTGAGTCAGCGGCGCTTGAGATGGCTTGGCCATGTGAGCCGCATGGAAGATGGCAGGATCCCCAAAGACACATTGTACAGCGAGCTCGCCACTGTTATCAGACCCACCGGCCGTCCATGTCTCCGCTTTAAAGACATCTGCAAATGCGACATGAAATCCTGTGACATTGATCACAAGTCGTGGGAGTCAGTTGCCAGCGATCGCCAGAGCTGGCGGGCAGTCATAAAGGCGGGGCTAAAGTGTGGCGAGTCGAAGAGACTTAGCAGTTGGCAGGAAAAAAGACAGAAGCGCAAGGGGAGAGCCAACTGTGTAACAGCCCCGACAAACAAATTTTATCTGCAGCACCTGTGGAAGAGCCTGTCACTCTAGAATTGACCTTTATAGCCACTCCAGGTGCTGCTTCACAAACCACTGACCACCTCCAGGCGCGTATCCATTGTCTCTCGAGATAAGGAGGCCAAAGAGAGAGAGAGAGAAATCTTTTAATCCCCTGGGGGGGAGGGGAGCAGGGGTGGTAACCATCTGGATCTGGAGATTGGTCCATCTTTAGCCTCATGATTTTCTCCATCACCATTCCTTTAACATATTAAATCCGGTAAGTTCTTCCCATTGATTTATTTTTATTTTTTCCCACACCTTTAGTTTTTCATCCTCATCCTCTACTATGAAGTTATTGACTGTGAAGAAATTATTTAGCAGGTTACCATTTCCTTATTGTTTATTACAGTATTGCATGTGTCCGTCTTTAAGGGGGCCACGGGCTGAATTATCTGAGCAAGTGGGAGGCGGGTCAGAAGGCAACATCCAATAAAATAATGACAAAAATTTTACAGGGCAAAAAGAATTTGGTAAGGGGCAGCCAGGGATCAAGGGGTTTCAGAGTTTTGCCAGTTTTATGGAGATGGTGAAGGGGCAGGAGGTCAAGGCTAGCTACAGACAATAGTGAGAGCCTTGTATCGAGGGGAGGTTGGGACAGCATGGAAACTGCCATTGACACCTAGGAGCAGGTCAGAAATAAGTTTGGAAGTCGGGGGTTGTCTAGCTCAGTGCCAACCTTCAAGTGGCACAGCAGAGACTGTAGGAAGGTTGGGGAGCTATGGAGGATCTGGGAAAAGAAGGTCCTGGAATCTTTGTGCAGAGACTAGCCATGGGCCTCATTCAGTCAGGCTTTCCAACATCTAGTGAGGAGGAGCATCAGAGTGAGAGGCAGCAGCAACCTGTGGACCACACTCAGGAGGGAGAAGCAGGAGGAGGGCACAGAGGGGCACCCCATCAGTCGCAGAAGTGCCTGCCACACCAGGCTCAATTAGCTGCAGATGTCAGAGCAGCTGTGTCGCCAAAGACTCCGCCTCTCCGGGGAGAATGTTGAGCTATGTGCCATGATGGAGGACGAGCTCAAACCCATGGGAAGTAGTGGGCTCCCTATGCCAGTGGCGCTGATGGTCACCATGGTATTGAATTTCTATGTTTCACTCAAGAAGCTTGATACCTTCCAGGACAAAGCTGCCCACTTGATTGGCACTCCATCTACCACCTTCAACATTCACTCCCTCCATCACCGACGCACAGTGGCAGCAGTGTGTACCATCTACAAGATGCACTGCAGCAACGCATCAAGGCTCCTTAGACAACACCTCCAAACCTGCGACCTCTACTAATTAGAAGGACAAGGGCAGCAAATGCATGGGCTCGCCACCACCTGCAAGTTCCCTTCCAAAGTCACATACCATCCTGACTTGGAACTATATCACCGTTCCTTCACTGTCACTGGGTCAAAATCCTGGAACTCTCTTCCTAACAGCACTGTGGGTGTACCTACCTCACATGGACTGCAGCAGTTCAAGAAGGCAGCTCACCACCACCTTCTCAAGGGCAATTCGGGATGGGCAATAAATGCTGCCCTAGCCAGTGACACCCACATCCCATGAATGAATTTTAAAAAAGGTTTATGACACCCTGCACCTGGTGGAATCCAGCAATGGCGCCAAATCCTGCAGCCCTCTCAGCATGACTGTCTGGATCAGTGTCGAAGAAGACAAACTGACTGGCCCTGAACATGGCATTGGTGACCATCTTGATGCATCGGTGAGCCATGGACTGGGACACCCCACACATATATTTGGGGCGGCACAGTGGCGCAGTGGTTAGCACCACAGCCTCACAGCTCCAGTGACCCAGGTTCAATTCTGGGTACTGCCTGTGTGGAGTTTGCAAGTTCTCCCTGTGTCTGCGTGGATTTCCTCCGGGTGCTCCGGTTTCCTCCCACATGCAAAAGACTTGCTGGTTGATAGGTTAATTGGCCATTATAAATTGCCCCTAGTACAGGTAGGTGGTAGGGAAATATAGGGACAGGTGGGGATGTGGTAGGAATATGGAATTAGTGTAGGATTAGTATAAATGGGTGGTTGATGGTCGGCACAGACTCTGTGGGCCGAAGGGCCTGTTTCAGTGTTGTATCTCTGAAACTAAAAAACTAAAACTAAATATCTCTGGAGGATCCCTGGAATCTTTTACGTGCGTGCATGTGTGTGTGTTTTTATAAATTGAATGTTGTTGGAGCTGCACCCATCCAGGCAAGTGGAGAGTATTCCATCACACTCCTGACTTGTGCCTTGTAGATGGTGGACAGGCTTTGGAGAGTCAGGAGGTGAGTTACTCACCGCAGAATTCCCAGCCTCTAACCTGCTCTTGTAGCCACAGTATTTATATGGCTACTCCAGTTCAGTTTCTGGTCAATGGTAACCCCCAGGATGTTGATAATGGGGGATTCAGTGATCGTAATGCCATTGAATGTCAAGGGGAGATGGTTAGATTCTCTCTTGTTGGAGATGGTCATTGCCTGGCTTGTGTGGTGCGAATGTTACTTGCCACTTATCAGACCAACTCTGGAGATTGTCCAGGTCTTGCTACATGGACTGCTTCAAGATATGAGGAGTTGCAAATGGTGCTGAACATTGTGCAATCATCAGCGAACATCCCTACTTCTGACCTTATGATTGAAGGAAGGTCATTGATGAAGCAGCTGAAGATGGTTGGCCCTAGGACACCACTCTGAGGAACTCATGTAATGATCTCCTGGAGCTGAAATGATTGACCTCCAGCAACCACAACCATCTTCTTTTGCATTAGGTGTGACTCCAACCAGCAGAGAGTTTTCCCCCTGATTCCCATTGACTTCAGTTTTGCTCGGGCTCCTTGATGCCATACTCAGTCAAATGCTGCCTTGATGTCAAGGGCAGTCACTCTCACCTCATCTCTTGAGTTCAGCTCTTTTGTCCATGTTTGAACCAAAGCTGTAATGAGGTCAGGAGCTGAGTGGCCCTGGTGGAACCCAAACTGAGCATCACCGAGCAGGTTATTGCTAAGCAAGTACTGCTTGATGGCACTGTTGATGACACCTTCCATCACTTTACTGATGATTGAGAGTAGGCTGATGGGGCGGTAATTGTTTGAGTTGGACTTGTGCTTCTTTTTGTGTACAAGACATACCTGGGCAATTTTCCACATTGCCAAGTAGATGCCAATGTTGTAGCTGTACTGGAACAGCTTGGCTAGGGGCACGGCAAGTTCTGAAGCACAGGTCTTCAGTACTGTTGCCGGAATGTTGTCAGGGTCCTTGCCTTTGCAGTATCCAGTGCCTTCAGTCACACACATGTGCCCATCAAGGCTCCCACAGAACAGCCAGTAACCTTCATGAACAGCAAGGGTCCCATTCCATCAATTTCCAACTGGTCTGCGACCATCGCAGAAGGATCCTTCAAGAGTGTGCTTGGTTCCCAGGAAGCAGCCATGAAGCCTTCATTCGCCAGTCCCAGGTGCCAGATCTTCAAATCCCCCACATCCTTTCAAGGATGGCTACCAGGTGACAAGGGATACCCACTGAAGACATGACTAATGATGCCTGTGAGAAGGGCAAGCACTGAAGCTGAGGCGAAGTACAACGCATGTCACAGGTCAACTAGGGTGACCATTGAACAGGCCATAGAGCTCCTGAAGATGCAGATCAGGTGTCTGAATAGATCTGGTGGAGCCCTTTAGTATGCCCCTGACAGGATTTCCCATATCTTCACAGTGTGCTGTGTTCTGCACAACCTGGTGCTTCAGAGGGGGGGAGGCCTTGGGCAGTGAGGAGAACCAGAAATGCGCTGCCTCATCTGACGAAGAGGAGCTGGAGGAAGATGATGAGCAGGTGAAGAGGCACCTCAACAACCACTACTAAATAGAGAGGCAAGATGCACAAGAGAGGCTAGGGAGGTGCTGATACAGAGACATTGCAGTTCAAGCTGCTGTATGACCCGAGCAATCCAATGAAGTATCAGGTTTCTGCAGCCCTGATGCTTACTGCTTCATAGTACTCAAAATGTGCTTGCTCACAGAAAGACATGGCACAGCAGCATGGGGATGGAATCAACTTCATGCACTGTAGTCCCTTCCAGCATTCCCTATGAGGAAGCCAGAAAGCTCACATTAAGTAGAGACCTAACACTTGCCTTTTCACATTCTATTTTTATTTGGTGCCATTCCAAACTGAACATCCCCTTTATAATACAAAATAATCACCCATGAACCCCGAGTACAGCTAGGTGCTCTGCTTAAATCTTTTACGGGCGCTCCTACGAGATGCCCCCCTGCGCTATCGGTTGAAGTAAAAGTATTCTGCTAATCCTGCTGCCCCTTTGTCTTCGATGACCTGGTGGCCATCTTCTGGATGCCTGAGGCCTGGAGGTCCCTGGAATACTGAGGGCCTCCTGCATTGCTGCAGGGATCTCTGCCATCATCAATGCCACTTGAGGCTCAAGTGTCACTGGCAGAGTGACTGAGGGTGTGGTGAAGTGTCACTTCAGGAGCACCCTGAGAGGAGCCCCCAGATGCATTAGCCTGCCGCTCCTCCTCCCTTTGAAGGCACACTTGGACCTCCCTGTTCACTGAGGGCCTGGCAGTGAATCCAGGCGCCTTTTGCCCATCCATTCTTCCATGGAACAAATGGAGGTGGTGATGTCATGCAGGTCCAAGTGTGTCTCCTGCATCCACTGAGTGAGTGATCTGTTGCATTTGGCTCCTTCAGAATTGCCAAGCTCTGAATAGAGGAAAAGATCTCTCACACCTCAGAGTCAAGGCTCCAATCATTGCCTAGGATGGACTCCTCCACTGTCTGTGTCAGGGAGTGCACAGCCTTTGGCAACTCCGCTATATGTCCCCTGACCTCATGCTGCAGATCCAGCAGCTGGTGCCTTGTGGAGTACTCCAGAGGCATGTCACAAACCTGCAGGTCAGCAGTGCACTGGCTTCACTCCAAATGTCGGGACGGGATTTTATCCGGGCGACAGGGATCTTGATTTACGGCAAAATCGCCACTGAGAACCCCGCATTGTCCCTTCTGTGAGAGGTCCGCCGAATCAAGTGCCAACACCTGGACAACAGCGATCCTTCCACGGGATCAAGGACCCTGGCGATGGAAGTCCCGCCCTCTGAGAGCTGCCGGCCAATCAGAGGCTGACAGCTCTTTAACTGAGCAACAAGGAGGTGGAGGCTGCTGCTGGTAGGGCAACCACCTGAAGCCCCAAAGCGTCGCTGGACACAGGTCACAGGTAGGTCTAGGTGGGAGGGGTCTTGCAGTGTGGGTGTTGTGGGAGTTATGTGGGACAGTGTTGTGGGGGGACAGCAGCAAGGTCAGTGGGATGGCCCTCAGTGGACACCCCCCTGCCCGATGCCGAGTCCCTCACTCAGGCTTTTAATGAGGGATGCCCCCACCCCTTGAAGCCGGCAAGCAACCCACATTGAGGCGGTGGCAGGATGAGGCCCTTAATTGGGCATTAATTGCCCACATAATCACCTCAATTGGCGGTGGGGTGGGGGGGCCATTCACAGGCCTTCTGACCTAGACTTAATTTCGGCAGAGGCGGGAAGGTGGTGGGGTTCTCCCACCGCCACCATCCCACCTGATTTCATGCTCTCCCCACCTCCAACCCCGCTGCAAGGGAGAGCATAAGATGCCCCCTTTGGTGTTGTGGGCCTTCACAGCCTCTGTCGGCTGTTCTGGCGCATATGACTCCACAACCAAACATGCTTGCAGACCCAGCCAGGTGAGAATATCTGCCCTGGTGGAGGGTGTGGGGGAGTGATGTGAGAGTGCACCCTCTGAGGACCCCTCCTCCTCGGCTGTCCCTGGTCACAGCTGGTGCTTGCGCTTGACTTTGACCTTCTTGAGAAACAAGTGATTAGTGGGTTACAGGAATGCGAAAGAGCCCTTGAGACTGCCCCTGTTGTGGTGCTCGGGGTCAGGCATACTTCTCTTAGCCACGCTCTTTTAATATATTTATAAACCTTTTATTGTTAACCTTGATGTTCCTTGCAAGACTTTCATATTCTTTTTGTAGTTTTTATATTTTATTTGTATCCCATTGTTGTTTTTTATATCTTTCCCAGTCCACTGGATTTCCACTTTTCTCGCATTTGTGTAGGACTTTTTTTTAGCATAATGCAGTTTCCTACATTGTTTGTTGACCATGTTTGCTTAACTGCACAATTGGCTTCTCGGGGTATGTACAGGTCTCATATTGGACCAAATATTTATTTGTATATCAGCCACTATCTGCCTGTAGGTTTACCTATTAACAGTTAAATCTAATTTAATCTGGTCATCCATCACCCCTGTGCTCGTTGACGTACATTGGCTCCCAGTTAAACCATTCCTTGATTTTAAAATTCTTTGCCATATTTTCAAGCCCCTCCATGGCCTCGCTTCCTATCTCTGTAACCTCCTCCAGCCCCACAACCCTCCCTATCTCTGTAACCTCCTCCAGCCCCACAACCCTCCCTATCTCTGTAACCTCCTCCAGCCCCACAACCCTCCCTATCTCTGTAATGTCCTCCAGCCCCACAACCCTCCCTATCTCTGTAATGTCCTCCAGCCCCACAACCCTCCCTATCTCTGTAACCTCCTCCAGCCCCACAACCCTCCCTATCTCTGTAACCTCCTCCAGCCCCACAACCCTCCCTATCTCTGTAACCTCCTCCAGCCCCACAACCCTCCCTATCTCTGTAACCTCCTCCAGCCCCACAACCCTCCCTATCTCTGTAACCTCCTCCAGCCCCACAACCCTCCCTATCTCTGTAACCTCCTCCAGCCCCACAACCCTCCCTATCTCTGTAATGTCCTCCAGCCCCACAACCCTCCCTATCTCTGTAATGTCCTCCAGCCCCACAACCCTCCCTATCTCTGTAACCTCCTCCAGCCCCACAACCCTCCCTATCTCTGTAACCTCCTCCAGCCCCACAACCCTCCCTATCTCTGTAACCTCCTCCAGCCCCACAACCCTCCCTATCTCTGTAACCTCCTCCAGCCCCACAACCCTCCCTATCTCTGTAACCTCCTCCAGCCCCACAACCCTCCCTATCTCTGTAACCTCCTCCAGCCCCACAACCCTCCCTATCTCTGTAACCTCCTCCAGCCCCACAACCCTCCCTATCTCTGTAACCTCCTCCAGCCCCACAACCCTCCCTATCTCTGTAATGTCCTCCAGCCCCACAACCCTCCCTATCTCTGTAACCTCCTCCAGCCCCACAACCCTCCCTATCTCTGTAACCTCCTCCAGCCCCACAACCCTCCCTATCTCTGTAATGTCCTCCAGCCCCACAACCCTCCCTATCTCTGTAACGTCCTCCAGCCCCACAACCCTCCCTATCTCTGTAACGTCCTCCAGCCCCACAACCCTCCCTATCTCTGTAATGTCCTCCAGCCCCACAACCCTCCCTATCTCTGTAACGTCCTCCAGCCCCACAACCCTCCCTATCTCTGTAATGTCCTCCAGCCCCACAACCCTCCCTATCTCTGTAACCTCCTCCAGCCCCACAACCCTTCCTATCTCTGTAATGTCCTCCAGCCCCACAACCCTCCCTATCTCTGTAACCTCCTCCAGCCCCACAACCCTCCCTATCTCTGTAACCTCCTCCAGCCCCACAACCCTCCAAGGTACCTGCGCTCCTCCAATTCAGGCCTCTTGCTCAGCCCTGATTTTAATCGCTCCACCCTTTTGGCCATGCCTTCGGCTGCCTAGGTCCTATGCTCTGGAATTTTCTCCCTAAACCTCTCCTTTGATAATCTAATGGTGCGAGACCCCTTGGGAACGAATGACCATAATATGATAGAATTCTTCATCAAGATGGAGAGTGACGTAGTTGAATCTGAGACAAGGGTCCTGAATCTTAGGAAAGGAAACTACGAAGGTATGAGGTACGAGTTGGCCATGACGGATTGGGAAATGTTACTTAAAGGGATGACGGTGGATAGGCAATGGCAAACAAGTTAAAGAGCGCATGGATGAACTGCAACAGTTGTTTATCCCTGCCTGGCGTAAAAGTAAAACGGGAAAGGTAGCCAAGCTATGGCTTACAAGGGAAATTAGAGATAGCATTAGATCCAAGGAAGAGGCATATAAATTTGCCAGAAAAAAACAACAGACCTGAGGATTGGGAGCAGTTTAGAATTCAGCAAAGGAGGACCAAGGGAGTGATTAAGAAGGGGAAAATAGAGTACGAGAGCAAGCTTGCGGGGAACATAAAAACTGACTGTAAAAGTTTCTGTAGGTATGTGAAGAGAAAAAGATTGGTGAAGACAAATGTAGGTCCCTTACAGTCAGAAACAGGGGAATTTATTATGGGGAATAAAGAAATGGCTGACCAACTAAATGCATACTTTGGTTCTGTCTTCACAAAGGAGGACACAAATATCATACCAGAAATGCTGGGGAACACAGGGCATAGTGAGAGAGAGGAACTGAAAGAAATCAGTATGAGTAGAAAAATGGTGTTGGGGAAATTGATGGGATTGAAGGCCGATAAACCCTCAGGGTCAGATGGTATGCATCCCAGAGTACTTAAGGAAGTGGCCTGAGAAATAGTTTAGTTTAGAGATACAGCACTGAAACAGGCCCTTCAGCCCACCGAGTCTGTGCCGACCATCAACCACCCATTTATACTAATCCTACACTAATTCCATATTCCTACCACATCCCCACCTGTCCCTATATTTCCCTACCACCTACCTATACTAGGGTCAATTTATAATGGCCAATTTACCTATCAACCTGCAAGTCTTTGGCATGTGGGAGGAAACCAGAGCACCCGGAGGAAACCCACGCAGACACAGGGAGAGCTTGCAAACTCCACACAGGCAGTACCCAGAATTGAACCCGGGTCGCTGGAGCTGTGAGGCTGCGGTGCTAACCACTGCGCCACTGTGCAATGGATGCATTGGTGGTCATCTTCCAAGATTCTAGACTCTGGAACAGTTCCTACAGATTGGAGGGTAGGAAATGTAACCCCACTATTTAAAAAAGGAAGTAGAGAGAAAGCAGGGAATTCTAGACCAGTCAGCCTGACATCGGTAGTGGTGAAAATTCTAGAGTCCGTTATCAAAGATTTTATAGCAGAGCACTTAGAGAACAGTGGTAGAATCAGGCAGAGTCAGCATGGATTTACGAAAGGGAAGTCATGCTTGACAAATCTACCAGAATTCTTCGAGGCTGTAACTAGTAGAGTTGATGAGGGGAAGCCAGTGGATGTGGTTTATTTGGACTTTCAGAAGGCTTTCGACAAAGTCCCACATAAGAGATTAGCAGGTAAAATTAAAGCGCATGGGATTGGGGGTAGTGTATTGCGATGGATAGAAAATTGGTTGGTGGACAGGAAACAAAGAGTAGGGATGATGGGTCTTTTTCCGAATGGCAGGCAGTGACTAGTGGAGTACCGCAGGGATCGGTTCTAGGACCCCAGCTATTCACAATATATATTAATGATTTAGATGAGGGAACTAAATGTAATATCTCCAAATTTGCAGATGACACAAAACTGGGTGGGAGGGTGAGTTGTGAGGAGGATGCAGAGAGGCTTCAGGGTGATTTGGACAAGTTGAGTGAGTGGGCTAATGCATGGCAGATACAGTATAATGTTGATAAATGTGAGGTTATCCACTTTGGTAGCAAAAACAGGAAGGCAGATTATTATCTGAATGGCTATAAACTGAGAGAGGGGAATATGCAGCGAGACCTGGGAGTTCTCGTATACCAGTCGGTGAAGGTAAGCATGCAGGTGCAACAGGCGGTAAAAAAGGCAAATGGTATGTTGGCCTTCGTAGCGAGAGGATTCGAGAACAGGACCAGGGATGTCTTGCTGCAATTATACAGGGCCTTGGTGAGGCCACACCTGGAATATTGTGTGCAGTTTTGGTCTCCTTATCTGAGGAAGGATGTTCTTGCTATAGAGGGAGTGCAGCGAAGGTTTACCATACTGATTCCTGGGATGGTAGGACTGACATATGAGGAGAGATTGAGTCAGTTAGGTTTATATTCAATGGAGTTCAGAAGAGTGGGGGAGGATCTCATAGAAACGTGTAAAATTCTCACAGGACTTGACAGGGTAGATGCAGGAAGGATGTTCCCGATGGTGGGGGAGTACAGAATGAGGGGTCATAGTCTAAGGATACGGAGTAAACCTTTCAGGACTGAGATGAGGAGAAATTTCTTCACCCAGAGAGTGGTGAGCCTGTGGAATTCGTTACCACAGAAAGCAGTTGAGGCCAAAACATTGTATGTTTTCAAGAAGGAGTTAGATATAGCTCTTGGGTCTAAAGAGATCAAAGGATACAAAGCGCAGGTACAGCACGGGGTTAGATACAGAGTAAAGCTCCCTCTGCACTGTCCCATCAAACACTCCCCAGGACAGGTACAGCACGGGGTTAGATACAGAGTAAAGCTCCCTCTGCACTGTCCCATCAAACACTCCCAGGACAGGTATAGTACAGGTTAGATACAGAGTAAAGCTCCCTCTACACTGATTCACCACAAACTTGATTCAGACTGTGTGCAGACGTCATTTCACAGAAACCGGGGTTGGTGCTGCATCCAGAGGTCAGCATGAATGTTGTTACGACCAGGTGAGAAAGGTGTCCAGGGGTCCCTCTCAGCCTTCACCTGGTCTTTCTGTAACAAGGTTTAAATTTAAACACACCATGTTTTGAGCTCCCCCTTGGTGAATCCTTCTTTGTCGCTTTCCAATTATAAGGCAAAGAAATGAACACAAACAGGCTTTAGATTTTAGATTTTTAAGATTTAGAGATACAGCACTGAAACAGGCCCTTCGGCCCACCAAGTCTGTGCCAACCATTAACCACCCATTTATACTAATCCTACAGTAATCCCATATTCCTACCACATCCTCACCTGTCCCTATATTCCCCTACCACCTACCTATACTAGTGACAATTTATAACAGCCAATTCACCTATCAACCTGCAAGTCTTTTGGCTGTGGGAGGAAACCGGAGCACCCGGAGGAAACCCACGCAGACACAGGGAGAACTTGCAAACTCCACACAGGCAGTACCCAGAATTGAACCCGAGTCGCTGGAGCTGTGAGGCTGCGGTGCTAACCACTGCGCCAGAAGAAAAGTGAAATTAATTAAACTTAGACTAAAAATTTTACTTCAGTTAACACCTACGGATACACGCCTCACCCCACGCCCCACGCTGGCATGCATATGCAATACGCACATGCAAATAGAGACAGAAAAGAGCAGAAGAAAAGTAAAGTGGAAAGGTTTGAGGCAATATCTGAAGAGTTTGTTATTCGAGCTCACTGTAGAGTCCTTTTGTAAGTTGATCTTGCTTTTCGTTGGGGCCCAGTATTCTTCTTAAACCTTGTTCACTTTTTCTCTCGGGGTTCATGTGTCTTCAGTTGGATTTTGGAGTTCCGTAAGAAACAGATGGGAGCAGACAGTAGGAGAGGAGGTCTTTTCAATCCAGGAGCACAGAGCTTTCTGTCTTCAAACACTGTTTCTCCAATTTAAAACTCTCAGTTCAAACTCTGCAACAACCAGTTATATGGTTGTCATGTGACTAAACTGGTCTGATCACATCTGTTCTGTTTATTGGGAGCAGGGGATAGCTCCTTTGTTCCAACACTGTCTGCTAGTAATATGCAAAAATGTCCTTCCAGCCAAGGACTTGGCAACCCCTTGTATCAAGCCTTCTCTTCCCAGCAACAATTTGAAATATAATGTTCATGTGGCAAAATTAGTGTGCCTCATTCTTGGCAGGTGGGGGCCTGCAGGACAATGTTCTTCCTCTCTGCTGGTCATATTGATCGATCAGTGATGTTAGAGCAATATGAATATGACAGCAGCTGTTTTTATTATGAGTAACTGTGCAGATCCACAAATCAAAATCAATGATGAAAACCAGAATTCACTGGCCTCACCACTACTCCTACTGTGAATTGCTTGTGTGCACATTGTGCAAAGACAGTATCAGCCCAGCACTGAGACCTACCCTGATCTATAAACCTGGGCTCACTTGGCGAAAGTTACTAAATATTCATAGTAAATGTCAGCTTTCCTGGGCTTTGCCCACAACAGAACCTAAGAGAGAAATCTTCAAATAATACAACCAATATCTGTTGTATAAAACCCCCACTGTTATCACAAAGCAAGAATCTTACCAAATAAGTTGAATCAAAGTTCTGATTTCATCATCATGGCATCATTTGTGATGATATCCAAGCTCTCAATTAAATCCCAGTCTGTAACTCACTCCCGGGTATCTGTTATCCTATATATAAACTCCCCAAACTCCTCAATTAGATTCCAGTCTAATTCACTCCCGGGTATCTGTTATCCTATATATAAACTCCCCAAACTCCTCGATTAGATTCCAGTCTAACTCACTCCCGGGTATCTGTTATCCTATATATAAACTCCCCAAACTCCTCGATTAGATTCCAGTCTAACTCACTCCCGGGTATCTGTTATCTTATATATAAACTCCCCAAACTCCTCGATTAGATTCCAGTCTAACTTACTCCCGGGTATCTGTTATCTTATATATAAACTCCCCAAACTCCTCGATTAGATTCCAGTCTAAATCACTCCCGGGTATCTGTTATCTTATATATAAACTCCCCAAACTCCTCGATTAGATTCCAGTCTAAATCACTCCCGGGTATCTGTTATTCTATAAATAAACCTTCCAAATCTCTCAATATATATGAATGTGTGTGTGTGTGCGTGTGTCTGTGTGTTTGTGTATAGTGTTTAGCAAGCGATTGACTGATGCCAAAAATAACTCAGTGCCCGGTTTAAGAGACTCCTGCTATAACCATGTGAGAAATTTTAGCAAAATTGCCAACCAGAAGTGTTCCATGAAGCTCTTTTGAAGTGGAGGTGGGTGGGTCAGTGTAAAAGATGGAATGTAAATGTTCACTGTGTTGTGTTTAATTAAGGCCTCACTCCCTTCCTTCAGTCCTCCAACCTTTTTCCAGAGAGTGGTATTGGGCGGAGTGGTTTAGAACTCTATAAATATCATTCTTCTTTTTATGGAACAGTTTTGTTTGGACACATTCCCTTGTGTGTGCCTGTTTTCACCTGAACTTTCTCAGCCACTGTTCAAATAAAGTTTTTAATACTCAAGGCATTCCTGGCAGTTTTCTTTGGGAGTTGTACAAGTCAGCATTGCAAGAAGGAGCATTTTCGATGGTTTCTTCATTAGAGAGACCTCAGCAAATTATTTGTTTGAAAAACTGGAATGACTGTGAACAATGTGGAGAGATTTCTCTGTGGCATTCCTCTGGGTGTACAGACAGACTCTGAGCTCCTGTAAATGTACCGGACATGTGACAGGGAGCCAGGGGATTGAATCATTTTATGCACAAGTAGGCTACACTCGCAGTGCGTGGATGAGATACAGGAGTTGCTATGAGGTGGTCGTGCAGTCATTGTTTTAATCACTACTTCCTCATGCTGTAATCTATTTATCTCACATCGAACAAGTGAAATAATAAGGCAAGCATTTGCAGTCTGGTTCAGTGATTGTTCTGATTTGCAATGTCAGTAGTTCAGGTTTCCTCCACCAACATCCCTTATTTTTAAATGTGCCCTCTCTTTTACTCCTCTCTCTTCTGAAGAAACTGACAAATGTGTGACTGAGTGTTCCCACCAGCTGACACCACCTTCATCTGTGAGCACTAGCTCTTCAATGATGTAGAACATTGCAGAACAGCTCGATTCAACCCTGACAGGAAATCCACATCCCCCACACTGTCCCCCCACTGCTAATCCTGTCTGATTGCACCTTCTCTCCCTGACCAAGAGGCATCAAGGACGATGATAGCACCCGACTACCTATCCCAGCTGAGATCCAATAACCACTAACTCACCACAGACCAGCGATCAAATCTGTACTCTTCCTGGCCCAGGACCAACTGAGTCTTCAGTGGAGTTCATGTCTCTTTGTTTTAAATGGGAACTAAGCTTATGTGAGAGTGATTTTGTTCCTTTCATCTTGCTGCCAAACCCTGATGTGCATGCTGTCCTAACTACTGGCTGAATAAAGCCGTCACTGTCTCGAACCTGCCTCCAATGGGCACCTGACCCAAGTGACTATTCTGGGGTGAGTCTGAACAATGAGGGTGGCAGGGCATTTAATAATGGGGGCAGGAAAGACATCGGAGCTGGGCAGGAGTCAATAGGAGCAGGAACTGTGGCTGCCATTCTCTTAGTCCAGGAAATCTAGGGCCAGTTGTACTTCCCCCCAACACAGTAACTCAATAGAGCCTGGGGAGCAAAGCAAGATCTATCTTGGTCAGCACATTGGCAGATTGCCATTGTGACTCAGGAAAACGGGATTCTGTTTACTCAGCAACAGAAAAAAAAGCATAGAGAAAAAACCCACAACATGAGATGTGACATAATAATGACCTGTGAAGTTGTACACCTTTTCACACTGCAAGGGTTTCTAGTGGATCTTGACTTCCTTCTGTGCTGAGAAATAGCCTCTAGTGTTCTAAAACACACCAAAATAAATGTATATCAACTTGCTCATCTAGTTGTCTAATTATGCCAATGTCAAAAAATGGAATGGGGGAAAATTATTTATTAGCTGTGTTCTTGAAATGATCTCAGGGACGTGATACCATTTCCATTATCATATTGAAATGCAGTCTTTCAAAAGTCTAAGCCTTGAAGGGATGTACTGCTTTTGAAGCGTGCAATGTGCAGGACCTGCATTACAGACTCCAGTGGCAGTGCCACAGCGACCCTAATTATAATGTAATTATGTCTCCATGACAACAGTAATCAAAGGGTTAATCACATAATGACTGACAAATATAAGCATCATAATGAATTAATTCATTGTTTGCGATATTTTTAAAATAAGCTGCAGAATTATTTAACAGAAACAACACAAGGAACGGGATCCCGATAGAAACTATTTTATAGTGAGTGACACTTTTTTAAGGTCTACTTTCTGGTCTTCAAGAATAAAGAAATAACATGCATTTCTTTGGCACTTTTTATGGTCTCAGGGCGTCTCAAAGCACTTCACTGCTGTAACTTAAGGGAACACAGCAGCCAATTTTCACACAGCAAGATCCCACAAACAGCAATGAGATAATGACCAGATAATCTGTCTTAATGATGTCAATAGAGAGATAAATATTAACCCAGGATACTGGGAGCACTCCCCTGCTCCTCATCAAAATAGGGCCATTGGATTTTTTTTGTCCACCTGAGAGGACAGACTGGGCTTCTGTTTAACATCCCATCTACAAAACAGCACCTCTAACAGTGCAGCACCCCCTTAGTATTGCACTGGGAGGGTTAGCCTGGATTAGGTGCTCAGGTCTACTAGAATGGGGTTGAACCCAGCACTTTCTGATTTAAATGTGAGAGTGCTATCAACTGAGCCACAACTGACATGGACACTTAGTTCACTAAAAACAGGTACATTGCTCCAATTGATGCCAACTTTTATTTTATTTTGTAGGTGAGGCAGTATTGGGAGAAAGGATAGGTGTACATCAGAGTTTGTGTGCTGTGATGGAGGCACTTTGTTGACTTAGGGCAACAGGCAGCTAAGCTTTTGTCTTCATTGATCTTTAAACGTGCACGTGATAGAATCCTGGGGTCCTCATATGGGGGTGAATTTCTTTGCACGTTCATATATTTCACATTGAAATATCTCAAAATCCCTCACATAATACAATATTTGTGTAACCAATCACATGGTTCATTCTGAGCTAACAACGTAAACAGCAGATGAATGGCCAATTAATCTGACTTTGATTGGTTGATTGAAAAATGTTGTCTGGGGGATTGCCCTTCAAATGGTGCCACGGGATTTTTGACATCCATTGGACAGATAGATATGATCTTGCTTGATCCAAATGATAGTACATCCAACATGACATCAGTACTGTACTGCATCATCAGCCTCAGTATAAGAGCTGGTTCAGGACTTGAGCCGATTGGCCTTCTGACATAGATGTGAAACTATTGCCAACTGAGTCAAGTCGTCATGTCAAATTTTACTTATTGGGCAGCCTTCTAAGTCAAGCACTGTTTTGAAAATGTTGTTTGAAGATTTAATCATTTCACTGGAGCTGATCTCTCAATAATTCATTGCTATTAAAAGATTTGAGGGATTTTTCAGTCCAACTTTTGGGTTTGACCTTTCTAAGTTGCCCCCTGCCAAGCTTGCCAATTTCATTGAAGTCCAAGCTCTCATTCTTTACAAACTGATGACAGAAAGACACAAATTGTTTGTTTGCTTCAAACAATCTGTCATTATCGAGTCATACTTTCACCTCACTATTCCTGGATCATCCTGGAATACAAAGATAACCCCCGGCTTCTTTGCTCCACTGCAAACCATCTTCATAAACCCCTCTCCCCTGTCTCCTCACCGTCACCTCCAACAATAAGTGCGAGGCGCTCCTGGACTTCTTTGTCACTAAGATTGAGATCATCCAATCAGTTGCTTCTGCCTAATTCCTTTAATGGGGCTAATCAACTGGCAGCCTAAGGGACACCGACATGTTGTATTGAGGACAGAATACAGAAGGACATAAGAGGCACAAGATGTAAGGATGCAAGAAATCAAATCATGATCCATTTTTATTGCATGGCATGTCATAAAACAATTCAACACTTTTCATTTTAATATATTGTCAAATGCATGTGCTTCAAACTTAGGTTTCTTGTGTGACTGTTGACCTGTAACACTACAACAAGGTTTAGTAAACAAGTGCAGTCTGTTTCTCATTCTGACTACATGCCTTTGCGGTGAACACCCAATTAACCATTACTTACCCTCTCTCATTGATAGTGAATTTACAGCAGTTGATATATACAGTAAAACAATAACAGTGCTACGCACATGATAGGAATGTCAAGTAGGAGCTGTGTGACACTAGTTCTGGAGGTGTATCCCATTTTTAGAACTGCTGTTCCTGTCTGATGTGCATTCCAAACACTGCTTTCTGATCTTGTATGTCAGCCTGTGCTGAATCTCCAATAGTGCTTCTCATGCTACAACACATGCAGCCTAACTTCTCCATCTCGGACTCTTGGCATACATCCTACTTGCACGTCTGTGGGCCTTCACAGCTGTGAGTTATCACCAGTTGGGTGCTGTTGCATTTCCATTAGTGTCAGGGGATGCCACAAGGAAGCAGGGCTATCCAAGAATCCACAGAGTAAATGAAAAGTTATGTTGCAGTTACGGGACCTTTAAGTTTAACCAAACTCACATTTTTTATTCTCCTGCATGGTGCCTGGAACAGGTAAATCAGGGGATCATCATGAGGAGAATCACAGGTGTGGTTTTATTTCCCAGGTGCAGCATCCTTGAGAGTGGATCTAAAAATACCATTTCGATTGGGGCCGTTCATTAGGGAGATTTCTGATTTACAGTGCACAGGAGCTGGCACTGAGGCACACAGAAGACATATTGCGATAGTGAGGAGGAACTTTGTCACGTCATACTTAGTGTGGACTGTTCATCCACTGGAGTTACAATTTTGACACTCACAATCCACACCATCCCAGCTGTTTGTGAAATGTCCTTTTCAATCTCACGTGTAGCACAGGAGTAGCACTATACCATCTGTAAGTCAGTTGAGCCCTTTGACCCAGTGTGTACAGTAGTTTTCAGACTTGTATGTGTATTTGTACACATCAAAGCTTTTGATGTTCTGAAGCTTTATCCCACAGGATTGAAAAGCCAATGAAACACTCACACTGTGATGTGGTTTGGGAGACAAAGTGCAGTTTGTAATGGGTTTCATGTGACTTTCACACATTCTGCTAGTACAGTTGTGCTTTTAATAAGACAAAAATTTGATATGAGCGTGCTTCTAACCTCTACTTATATTCTTTCCTATTATTCAAAAAAAAAATATTTTCTGTATTGTAGTAGAGCTAGAAAATAAAGATAAAGCTTCAGTTATGCAGTGTATCTCTTGTCCTCAGGATGTTTCAAAGTGATTCGCAGTCAATGAATTACTTTTGAAGTGTGGTCACTGTAATTATTTAGGAAAGCTCACAGCCAATCTTTGAATAGCAAGATACCAAATATAGTGAATGAGATGAATAATCAGATAGGCTGTTTTACAGTACTGGTTGAGGGATAAATATTAACTTCCCATCTATTCTTCCATAGTGCCATGGGTTTTTCTTTCATCCACCTGAAAAAGCTGACCGGGCCTTGGTTTAACATCCCATCTAAAGGGTGGCGGCTTCGATGGTGCAGCACTCCCTCAGTTCTTCCCCTCCGACAGAGTGACTGCCCTGGACATCAAGGCAGCACTTGACCGAGTATAGCATCAAGGTGCCCTAGCAAAACTGAAGTCAATGGGAATCAGGGGGAAAACACTTCAGTAGTTGGAGTCATACCTAGCACAAAGGAAGATGGTTGTGGTTGTTGGAGGTCAATCACCTCAGCTCCAGGACATCACTGCAGGAGTTCCTCAGGGTAGTGTCCTCAGTCCAACCATCTCGACAGAAGCTCGACACCATCCAGGACAAAGCAGCCCGCTTGATTGACACCCCACCTACCACCTTTAACATTCACTCCCTCCACCACCGACACACAGTGGCAACAGTGTGCACCATCTACAAGATGCACTGCAGCAATTCACCAAGGCTCCTTTGACAGCACCTTCCAAACCCACAACCTCTACCACCTAGAAGGACAAGGACAGCAGACACATGGGAACTCCACCACCTGCAAGTTTCCCTCCAAGTCACACACCAACTTGACTTGGACCTATATCGCCATTCCTTCACTGTCACTGGGTCAAAAACTTGGAACTCACTTTGTGTACCCTCATTACATGGAGTACAGCGGTTCAAGAAGATGGTTCACTGCCACCTTCTCAAGTGCAATTAGGGATCGGCAACAAATGCTGCCTTTCCCAGCGACACACATCCCAAAAACAAATTTTTAAAAAGTGCCATTTTAACACTCCCCCCTGCTCTCATGCTCACATCTCTGTCCTGGGATTGCTGCAGTGTTCCAGTAAACATCAACGCAAGCTCGAGGAACAGCATCTCATTTACCGATTAGGCACACTACAACCTGCTGGACTGAACATTGTGTTCAATAATTTCAGAGCATGACGGACCTCCCATTTTACTTTTATTTTTAGTTTATATTTTTTTTCTTTTTTATTATTTGTTATTTTTTATTTGTTTATTTTATTTCAGTCTGTTTCATCATTCATTTTTTTACAATGTGCCTACCCACTGTTTTTTTTCATGTTTGTGCTTTGGGCCAGGGCTGTTCATTTTTCAGTCAATTAACACCCTCTCTGTACTAATGCTTTGTCTTTCAGCACACCATTAACATACCGTTTGCCTTTGCTCCATGACCTTCTGGTCAGTTATTCTCTGTGACCCCTTGTCCTGTCAACACTTTGCCTTTTGTTATCTCTTGCCCCACCCCCACTTCATTTGCTTAAAACCTATTACATTAGTAACATTTGCCAGTTCTGATGAAAGGTCACAGATGCTGCCAGACCTACCAAGTATTTTCAGCATTTCTTGTTTTTATTACACACAAACTGTCTGATTGCAACATTAGTTGGGTTTGCACCCATTGTGCATCTGAAATATAGGCCCAAAGCACAGCAATTTCACCCCCTAAATGTTTGTAAACCATCTGGACAAAAAAATCTGTATGAGTAATAGAAACACTAAATATATTCTGAACAATACAGCACGTAGTACAAATGGTGCCACACAGTGTGTAACACACCTTAGTGTATAATGTATAAACATATATTATATGGCAGAGTTTTGTACGTAACTGTCTCCTGTATTGCTTTCCAGTTGCTGATATTATTGTTTCGTCTAAATAGTGAATACATTTTCCTGTTTTGCAAATGCTGAATTACAACTGCATCATTTACCTGGTGTCACAGTGGAACATGGAAACATGAAAAGGCCATTCAGCCCCTCAAGCATGTTCCACCATTCAGTTAGATCATGGTTGATCCCTATTCTAATTTTATTTGCCCACCTTGGATCCATATCCATACCGATCAAAAACCCATCAATCTCAGTTCTGAAATTTCCACTTGATCCCAAGTCACAAGCGCAATTTGAGGGAGAGAGGGCTGGATTTCAGCTACCTACACATCTCAGACATCGCCTGCCCCTCTTAAACCCCTTCATCCACTCATTCTTACTTGCTGCAGTGGTACTATAAGAAGATTTTAAAAATTAACAGAACACTTTATAATGCAATAAATGTCTAGCAGTGAATTTAAGGGAATAACTCAGGTTCCTGCTTTCACTTTAGTGAAAACGCTGTCTTATGGTATTGCTTTGTAACTCACTGCCGGGAGGATATTACTTGATATGTAACATAAAGAAGCTGTGAGATGCCTCTGTGTCAGTCAGTAAAATTAATCCTGAAATAATTTCTGGTCCAGTTTTATGACAACAAATCCAGAACATTCTCTCTGCTACTGGCAGTCAAAATGCCCAGGCCAGCAAGAGCAACCTGAATCTAGAAAAAGGTTAGAATGCCATTCCTATATATTATACAGAATAGTGAGGTTCTGAATATAGAGAGAATATTGAGAGGAGTTGGATGGGATTGAGAGGATTTGGTGGGATGGTTGGTCGTTAGGCTTGAGGAATATGGGGAGAAGGTAGGTTTGTGGGATTGAGGGATGTGGGGAGAAGGTGAGTAGGTGGGATTGATCTATTGAAAAGCGGCAGACTTGTTGGGCCTTCTTATAGTAGAAATTATTGCAATGACCCTAACAGCTCCATTAAAATAATGGAGAGGAATTTAGTGATTAAAATTCAAAACATCATCAACGTAACATCCATCTTCTGACGCTGTTTAAAGCGCAGAAGGAAGCCATTCGGCCCATCTTGTCTGTACTGACTCTGTTGGAGAAATCCGAAATGAATTCCCTGCCCTGCTCTCCCTGTTGTCCTGTATCTTCCTCTGCTTCAAATATTTATCAAATTTCCCTTTAAAAGATGCAAAGGTCTCTGCCTCAACCATTCCCTGTGATAAAGCATTCCATGCTCCAACGACACTCTGTGGAAAGAAATTTCTCCTAATCTCACTCCTCAGGCTCTCAGTGACAATTTTAAATTGATGACCTTTCGTCACTGACTCCCCAACCAGAAGAAACCAGCTTTCCCGATTTACCTAATCACAATTTAAAAACCTCCCTTAAATCTCCTCTTCACCATTCTGCTGCATTGGAAATAATCCCAGTACCTCAAGTCTAAAAAGTCCGCAGCTTTGAACCAGGAAGTTTCTGTTTTTATATGATTTACTTTTACACTGGATCAACCAACTGTGTTATGAGGGTAACCATTCCAGAGATCGTTCATTCATCACACTGGTCGAGATTCCTGGATTTGGTCTTGATCCAGCTTTATAGAATCATAGAATGGTAACAGCACAGAAGGAGGCCATTTGGCCCATTGTGTCCATGATAGCTCTCTGTAAGAACTACTCAGCTAGTCCCACTCCCCTGCCTTTTCCTGTAGCCCTGCAAATTTTTTCTGTTAAGATAATTATTCTTAATTATAGATTTGTTTGAAGTTCCTGATTCCAGCATCACCATTCTGAGAACTCCACTGGAAACCTACTCCTGATAGGTCTCTGGGACATCAGTGGAAGATTGATGGAAACTTCAGATAGACACACAAGCAAAGTTTCCACTGGTACATCAGGCGATCCCTGGGGCAAATTCTCAGCACTCAGTTCTAATGTGCCAACCTCTGGTAAACCCAGAACTGCTTCAGGATAATTTATTTATTTATTTAGAGATACAGCACTGAAACAGGCCCTTCGGCCCACCGAGTCTGTGCCAACCAACAACCACCCATTTATACTAACCCTGCAGTAATCCCATATTCCCTATCACTTACCTACACTAGGGGCAATTTACAATGACCAATTTACCTATCACCTGCAAGTCTTTGGCTGTGGGAGGAAACCGGAGCACCCGGCGAAAACCCACGCGGTCACAGGGAGAACTTGCAAACTCCACACAGGTAGTACCCAGAACTGAACCCGGGTCCCTGGAGCTGTGAGGCTGCGGTGCTAACCACTGCGCCACTGTGCCGCCCACTGACAAAAGAAAATCCAGGGGGGAGATGAAGAGCTTTTTTTACGCAGCGAGTTGTTGTGATCTGGAATGCACTGCCTGAAAGGCGGTGGAAGCAGATTCAATAGTAGCTTTCGAAAGAGAATTGGATAAATATTTGAACAGGAAAATAATGCTGGTCTAAGGTGAAAGAGCAGGGTTTGTTGGATAGCTCCTAATTCATACGTTCGTATGTTCGTATATTTCCTTCAAAGAGCCAGCACAGGCACAATGGAACAAATGGCCTCCTTCTGTTCCGTACCATTCTATGATTCTACTTTACCCAACAATGCTTGATTTGGACCAACATACTGTCAGGATAGAAAAAATGAAATATTTAAATTTTTTTCCGAAAACCCATTAATTTTGCAATTCAGGCTGAGCAGAAACGCTGAACAAAAACATATTGCAGAGATTTGGTTGGTTTCTAAATGTCCTACTGTCTCACAATCAAGATTGGTTGTTTATGGAACTAAAATTCAAGTAATTGAAGAATGTTTGCATTTTGTACTGAGTTTTCTATAATGTGCAGTTAAGGACTGCATGACGTTATTTATCGTTACACTGTTCTTTCAGCACTGGGTTGAATATAATCCAAATGGACAGGTGAAGGATCTCACTCCCTTACTCAACACTATGGCTCCCAAGATTCACAGTGCAAAACTGCTGATCATTTGGCACTAAGTGAGGCTGGAGGGTGAAAAAAAAGTCTTGCATTTATCATACTCCTCAGAAACCTCCCAAAGTCCTTTACATGCAGCCAATCAATTACTGCACATACTGAGTTCCTTTGAAGTATAGTGACTGTTATTAAGCAAACAGTCAACTTGTATTCATATCTTCTTTGGCCTCCTTATCTCGAGAGACAATGGGTAAGCGCCTGGAGGTGGTCAGTGGCTTGTGAAGCAGCGCCTGGATTGGCTATAAAGGCCAATTCTAGAGTGACAGGCTCTTCCACAGGTGCTGCAGAGAAATTTGTTTGTCGGGGCTGTTACACAGTTGGCTCTCCCCTTGCACTTCTGTCTTTTTCCTGCCAACTACTAAGTCTCTTCGACTCGCCACACTTTAGCCCCGCCTTTATGGCTGCCCGCCTGTTATTCATATATAACACCTTTATCATGGTGAAACATCCCAAGGTTCTCAAAGCAGCATTATCAGACAAAATTGGACACCGAGCCACTTAATTAGGACAGGTGACTAAAAGCTTGGTCAAACAGATAGTTTTTGAGGAGTGTCTTAAAGGAGGAGGGAGAGGCGGAAATGTTTAGGGAGGGAATTCCAGAGCTTCAGGCCAAGGAAACTGAAGGTACGGCCACCAATGGTGGAATGAAGGGAGACAGGAGGCACAAGAGACCAGAGTTGGAGGTATTGAAAGTTCAGAATGGCTTGTAAGGCTGGAGGAGGCTCCAGAGATAGAACGGTGGGGAGATCATTGGAAGATTTAAACACAATGAGAATTTTACATTTGTGACAATGGAACAGCAGGAGGTAATCGAGCTCAGCAAACACAGAGGCGATGGACGAGAATTTTAGATGAGCTGGCATTTTGGAGAGTGGATGATGGCAGGTCAACCAGCAGAGCATTGGGGCAATCGAGTCTGGATAAGGATGTCAGTGGTGAATGGGTTGAGGTAGGGGTGGAGGTGGCTAATGTATTGGAGCTGAAAGTGAGTGCTCTTTGTGATGGAATAGATATAGGGTCAGAAGCTCAGCTGGCTTAAATAGGATGCCAGGTTTGTGAATGTTCTGGTTGTGTGAGACTATAGCCAGAGAGGGGGAATGATGTTAGTTGTGAGGGAGTTTGTGGCAAGGGCTAAAAACAATGCCTTTGTTCTCACTAACGTACCTGGAAAAAAATTGCGGATCATGCAAGACTGAATGTTGGACAAGCAATCTGACAGCAAAGAGGAATTAGAGAAGTCAGAGAGGTAGTGGGCGGTCGAGCTGGGTGTTGTCAGCGTACATGGTAAAATTGAACCTATTTCTGCAGATGATATTATCAAGAAGCAACATGTAGATGAGATGGAGCATTTTGTATACAGCAAGATCCCACAAACAGCAGTCACATGTGCAGCCAGTGAATCTGTTTTTAATGGTGTTGGTTGATGGAAGAATGTTAGCCAGGACACCAGCAGTATTACCTTGCTCATTTTCAAACAATGCTACAGGATGTTTAAAACTGCCTACTGCACTGTATTGCACTGGATAATGTGCTCAAATCTTGCAGGAACCCACAACTTTCTGACTCAGAGGCAAAAAATGTTAGTAACTGAGCCAAGCTAACAGTTTGTCAGGAATAGAAATGTGACACTGATAAAGTCGGGAGCTCATTTCAGAAGTTTTGGTTGGAGTCTCACTTGTGGGGAGCAGGGCAACACCAGACATAAAAAGAAATAATTTCTATTCTCAGCACTGACATGGTTCACCTTAATGAACGTCAAAAAAAAATTACCACAATTTCTTTTAAATGACTGTCAAAAATAATGATTGTAAAATGACTGTAGAAAATCATAGCAACCATTTCTCGACAGCGTTTCAAGCATTTCTCACCCCAGGACTCCACATTCTGACCAATTAATTGAAAAATGTGATGTGAGGTTTTTGTTCTGTGCCCATTTTTAGAACTGAGGTTACAACCTTCCGTGCCCCACCTCCACACCCCCTGCGGTGCCTCACTGCTGCATCCAAGAAGCCATGTTGTTCACGGGCACAGAGCTATGGTTTTACTTGAATCAAATTCCTGCAGGATGGTATTAGCCCACTGATGATGGCTACAGGAGTTCTGGGATCTGTATCAATCCCAATCTAATCCCACTGCCCCACTCTTTCCCCACAGCCCTGGATCAATCCCAATCTAATCCCACTGCCCCACTCTCTCCCCACCGCCCTGTATCAATCCCAAACTAATTCCACTGCCCTGCTCTCTCCCCATAGCCCTGTATCAATCCCAAACTAATTCCACTGCCCTGCTCTCTCCCCATAGCCCTGTATCAATCCCAAACTAATCCCACTGCCCCGCTCTCTCCCCACCGCCCTGGATCAATCCCAAACTAATCCCACTGCCCCACTCTCTTTCCATATTCTTGTTTCAATCCCCAAACTAATCCCACTCCCCACTCTCTCCCCATAGCCCTGTATCAATCCCCAAACTAATCCCACTGCCCCACTCTCTCCCCATATCCCTGTATCAATCCCAAACTAATCCCACTGCCCCATTCTCTTCCCATAGCCCTGTATTAATCCCAAACTAATCCCACTGCCCCACTCTCTTTCCATATCCTTGTTTCAATCCCCAAACTAATCCCACTGCCCCACTCGCTCCCCATAGCCCTGTATCAATCCCAAACTAATCCCACTGCCCCACTCTCTTTCCATATCCTTGTTTCAATCCCCAAACTAATCCCACTGCCCCACTCTCTCCCCATATCCCTGTATCAATCCCAAACTAATCCCACTGCCCCATTCTCTTCCCATAGCCCTGTATTAATCCCAAACTAATCCCACTGCCCCACTCTCTTTCCATATCCTTGTTTCAATCCCCAAACTAATCCCACTGCCCCACTCTCTCCCCATAGCCCTGTATCAATCCCAAACTAATCCCACTGCCCCATTCTCTCCCCATAGCCCTGTATCAATCCCAAACTAATCCCACTGTCCCATTCTCTCCCCATAGCCCTGTATCAATCCCAAACTAATCCCACTGCCCCGCTCTCTCCCCATAGCCCTGTATCAATCCCAAACTAATCCCACTGCCCCATTCTCTCCCCATAGCCCTGTGTCAATCCCAAACTAATCCCACTGTCCCATTCTCTCCCCATAGCCCTGTATCAATCCCAAACTAATCCCACTGCCCCATTCTCTCCCCATAGCCCTGTATCAATCCCAAACTCATCCCACTGCCCCATTCTCTCCCCATAGCCCTGTATCAATCCCAAACTAATCCCACTGCCCCATTCTCTCCCCATAGCCCTGTATTAATCCCAAACTAATCCCACTGCCCTATTCTCTCCCCATGGCCCTGTATCAATCCCAAACTAATCCCACTGCCCCATTCTCTTCTCATAGCCTCTGCTGCAAATAATTATCTACTTTTTCCTTAAAAGATGCTATGGACTCTGCCTCAGCCATTCCTTGGAGAAAAATATTCTGTGCTCCAAATTCTAATAGTTTCTTCCCTTCCTCACCCAGCATTTGCTTCATATTAAATGCTTTATACTTCATGTATCCAGTGCTGGTCTTACACAGCAATATATGAAGGATGGGTCCATATTTCATGATTGAGAATAAGGTGCTCTGTTCTCTAATAGCCATTGTGATACTAGGCCTCACAGATCAGGCCTTCAAATGTTACTGGATGAAGATCAGTTCATGACTGCATGATACGGACATGGACAGCTCCTACAGCATTAAATTAAAGGCACTGCCATCTTGTTTAGTACCTGTATGCTAACGTCAAGGCTTGGGGAGGTTGCAGGTTAGATTCCTATTCAGCACTGGGTTCATTAGTCTCAGAATGAGCAATGCCACTCTCACCCACAGCCCTGCTATGATGACATGGTATAATGAGAAGCTAATGACACAGAAAGAGGCTGGGACATGGAACGATGGAGGTGATTCATGGACATAATAGATCTGAATTTGCTAGAAACTTATGCCATAGTAATGCATCTGCGGCACCCATCATTACTATTTCTGGGAAATTATGGCACGAGTGACTAAGGTCATTTTTTATCTCATGCCCTCTGCACAGTGGATATAACAGAATACCATTATCGTAGCACCGCCCCCTATATTAAATCAATGGTGATGCCCAATTTACTGGGTTGATGCTGCTTTGATCATTCCTGCCCCTTGGACTGAGCCTGGATGTCACTGATGGCCTGGCAGAACAGTGATTTATTGCTCCAAGTATGACTTCCCTTAAACAAAGAAGTCTTTCTACTGAAATTTGCCGATTTATTTAGCTAATGCAAAAATAACTAGCTGGCCAGAACATTTCCTGTTAAATGGAATTGAATTTTTGAATACCGTTTAATGTTTGCATCGATTCACTGACCCCTCTGGTCTCTTAACAATGTTAATTGTTGATTTTAACATGAAGTATTGATCTGTATATTTGTTTCCTTCAGATCATTAAATACATTCCATTCCAATTCAATAGGATAATTAATAAATATTTTGTTGAAGGAATAAGTGTAAAGTTGGCCCATCTAAATGGTTAGATGATACCATGCGGGAAAATCAGAATAAAAAATGGATGAATAATGCAATACTAATAAAGTGATCAATATCAGTAAATATTTGTCAATGGCCAATGGCTGCATCACTGTCCAATCATCAGTCTCCTCTCTGTGACATATCCTGATGAACTCTCCTGCAAATTTTGACACCTGAGGATCTGAGCACACAATGGGTTAACCAAGGGTGTTCAAGACAAATGCCCCATTCTAGCAAATTGCGGGTGACCGATAGTTTTAATATTATAGTGCATTATGAGTAGAATCATTGAAATTGGCAGAGGGGGAACTAGGAAAACTATCTAAGCCAGATTGTCATGTCATAGTTTAATGTCACAAACATCAATCATTTGTGCATAATCTAACCAGACATCAAGAAGCAAGACATATCTGGGACCCTACACCAGTGTGCCATAGTTATTCTGAAATGTACTACCTGCTGCACTAGTCTGACATGTAGTGGTGAATTTACCTTTAAGAAACCATGCCTTTAAGAGATCAGGCCACTGATGCAACTGATGACATCATCATGCATATATATGCATATGGAGACACCAATGTGAAAGACACACTCAGCACATGGCTAGCAAAGAACACACATAATCAGAGAGGAAAAGACCTGGACCTGAGATTATACAATGTAGCTAGGTAAGACAATAAATAGTGTTTGTGTTGAATCTGAATCTAAAGCTTGTACTGAAGATTTAAGAACACATCACAATACTACAGGAGCCATCAATGTCCCCTCTGTAAGTTGGGGTCTTAAGTTATTGTCTGGAGTGTTTATGCTGTGCAGTTATTGGCAATGGGGACTGAATTGACACGATCCCAAACCAATGCTTAAAGGTATGTTCAAAGGTATTAGAGAGAAGAGAGTGTCATCTCAAGAGCTTAGACAGGATTCAAACCCATGTACTGACAGGAATATCCGAACTGTGTCCCTAAGGCATCAATCAAACCCACAGCCTTGGTAATTGGGTCCTCAAGGTCTAGCTAACTCAATTTTATTTGTCTTTATATTCACTGGTTGTCCTGGTTGCATTTTGTGGGCCTGAAGGGTTGGAAAAGGTTGTTCTCAGTGCTGTTACCTCAAGAAAGAAAGACTCGTCTTTCTATAGCCCCTTTCATGACCTCAAGATGTCCCAAAGTGCTTCACAGCCAATTAAGTACTTTTGAAGTGTAGTCACTGTTGTTATGTAGGAAACGAGGCAGCCAATTTGTCATTGCAAGCTCCCACAAACAGCAGTGTGCTAATGGCCATATAATTTGTTTTTGTGAAGTTGGTTCAGGGATAACTATTGGCCCCAGGACACCAGGGACAACTCCCCTGCTCTTCTTCAAAACAATGCCATTGGATCTTTTACATTCACCTAAGGGGGCAAATGGGGCCTCACTTTAATGTCTGAAGGAAGACCAAGATCGATTATTATCAGCAACTTGAGATAATTGAGAACTGACGGGAACACTGATTCAGACTTTGGATATGGTTTTACTTGAAAATACGGAATATTTTCAGTACTGTGTAAAAGCAGCATTTCTAAGATGCTTAATTCTAGAAATTCAGGTGCCAAATGCACCCTTGTTTCTCTAATATGGCGGACAGGAGGCACACTCATTATGATCTGAAAGTGTGGAACCAAACATATTAATGTAGGTGAAAAATATTGCCAAAAATGCAAGTAAGAGGACTAATGTCTTTGAAGCTACCTCTGCCATGTTGTTTGCTCTGAGGGTGTTGGCGCTGGCTGTATTCAGGAAATCCAGGTTTATGTACAGTTTAATGGCGATTCTAGAAAGGGGGACAGCTGGTAGCCACCACCAGCAGAGGTAATTTTGTTACAAATACCTTCTTTCTTTCTTTCTTTTGGGCCTCCTTATCTCGAGAGACAATGGATACGCGCCTGGAGGTGGTCAGTGGTTTGTGAAGCAGCGCCTGGAGTGGCTATAAAGGCCTCCAATACAAATACCTCCAATCCCACATTAAATATGCTCACTCCCCTCCTCTGACCCGGACCCCCGCTCCAATAACTATTGCTATCCCCCCTCCCAACTGTCCATTTTCCTGATCATCCATTTCCTGTGCTCCCCCCTCCCCTACCTTTCCTGGTAGCTCCCCTCTCACCACAGTCCCCTTTCAGGATTTATCTGAGGAATGATGCTGGAAACATAGTGTCCCAATCGTTGAGCTAACTGCCACCTCAATGATAATGATGGATCAGGCCCAATATTATGTATGTCTTAGGGCTATCCATTCAGCTGCTGGGATTATCCTCTGCACCCAATCCGTGACAGCTGCCAGAGTGAGCGAATTTCGAGACCTTAAAGTTTATGCTGTCACAAGTGCAGGTGGTGGGGCTGAAATGATTGACAGTGGGTTCCAGGCTACAATGCTGAAAATGTTGTTTGTGCTGCTAAATTTTCACATTTGGGATTTACTGAAAACAAACCTTAACCTCTAAATGGCTGTTCCTTCCTGTCTTAGCTAAAAATATGCAAAGAATAAATAAATAATGTGACTCTCCACATTTACCAGCCATTGTGAATGGCCCTGAATAAAAGGGACTCTGCAGGAGAACAAACAATCGAAAAGCAAAATATTATTTAAATGGAGAGAGACTACAGAATCCTGTGGTACAGAGGGATCTGGGTGTTGTTGTACATAAAACACAAAAAGTTATTATGCAGGTACAGCAAATAATTAGGAAGGCAACTGGAATGTTAGGGGTTGGTTAGCTCAGTTGGCTAGAGTGTCGCACAGAATAATGGCAACAGCATGGGTTCAATCCTTGTCCTGGCTGAGATAGTTCTTGGGGCCTCCTCCTCACCTTGCCCCATAGTGATTTCATGCCATAAGCCATAATGAGCAACTCTCAGACAATGAGGATGCTACATAGAGGGAATGGAATGTAGGCCTCTGCTGAAAGGGGATTGGTGTATAAAAGTAGGGAAAGAGTCTTTCCACAACTGTACAGAGTATTGAAGAGACCACACTTAGAGTATACAGTTTTGGTCTCCTTATTTAAAAGGGGATATACTTGCATTGGCAGCAGTTCAGAAAAGGTTCATTAGGTCAATTCCTATGTATGTTTGATGGGGTTGTCTTATGAGGAAAGATTGAGCAGGTTGGGTTTATATTCATTGGAGTTTAGAAGAATGAGAGGTGATGTTATTGAAACATATCAGATTCTGAGGGGGCTTGACATGGTGGCTGCTGAGAGAATGTTTCACCATGTGGGGGTATCTACAACTAGGAAGCATAGTTTCAGAATAAGGGGGTCCCCCATTTAAATTAGAGATGAGGAGGAATTTCTTCTCTGAGGGTCGTTAATCTTTGGAATTCTGTACGCCAGAGAGCAGTGGAGACTGAGTCATTAAATATATTCAAGGCTGAGATACAGATTTTTGAACTATAAGGGAGACAAGGATTATGGGAACAGGCAGAAAAGTGGAATTGAGGCCACAATCAGATCAGCCATGATCTTATTGAATGGCATAGGGTGCAAGTGGCTCAGATCTGCGAGGGTTACAGTTCATAATTGACAAGACTTGGGAAGCTGGAGAGGACAGGGTCAGAGGTAGTGAAAACTATGGGTGATAAATGTTAGCAATGGTGGGAGAGAAGTAAAGGGAGAGCCAGGCCACGTTATGAAGGAACAAATAAAAACAAAGAGCTGGAAATACTCAGCAGGTCTGGCAGCATCTGTGGAGAGAGAAGCAGAGTTAATGTTTCAGGTCTGTGACCTTTCATCAGTTCACTTGTGAGTGAGTCCAGAACAAGGGAGCATAAAATGAAAATAGTCACTAACAGATCAAATAAAGAATTTAGGAGGAATTCCTTTACATGGTAACATTCGCGCCACACAAGTGCCAGGCAATGACCATCTCAAACAAGAGAGAATCTAACCATCTCCCCTTGACATTCATTGGCATTACGATTGCTGATTCCCCCATGATCAACATCCTGGGGGTTACCATTGACCAGAAACTGAACTGGAGCAGCCACATGAATACTGTGGCCACAAGAGCAAGTCAGAGGCTGGGAATTCTGCGGCAAGTAGCTCAAATCTTGTCTCCCCAGAGCTTGTCCACCATCTACAAGGCACTAGTCAAGAGTGTGATGGAATACTCTTCACTTGCCTGGATGGGTGCAACTCCAACAACACTCAAGAAGCTCAACACCACCCAGGACAAAGCAGCTCAGTTGATTGGCACCCCATCCACCACCTTCAACATTCACTCCCTTCACCACCAACACACAGTGGCAGCAGTGAGTACCACCTACAAGATGCACTGCAGCAACTCACCGAGGCTCCTTCGACAGCACCTTCCAAATCCGCAACCTCTACCATTTAGAAGGACAAGGGCAGCAAATGCTTTGGAACTCCACCTGCAAGTTCCCCTCCAAGTCACACACCATCTTGACTTGAAACTATATCACTGTTCCTTCACTGTCGCTGGATCAAAATCCTGGAACTCCCTTCCTAACAGCACTGTGGGTGTTCGTACACCTCAAGGACTGCAGCGGTTCAAGAAGGCAGCTCACCACCACCTTCTCAAGGGCAATTAGGGATGGGCAATAAATGCTGGCCTGGCCAGTGACACCCACATACTATAAATGAATAGAAAGGGGCACAGAGTGGTGAAAATGTGCTACTCGCTGCTACATGGAGTGGTTGAAGCAGAGAGCATAAACGCATTTACAGGGAGGTCTGATGCAAGCATAAGGGAGTTGGGAACAGAATAACATGGGGCCATGGTGGGAAGAGGTAATTAGAGTGCTAGAAGGCTCATGTAATGTATAACAGAGGTAATGGATGTGGTGAAAATTGATAGGAAGGATGTATTGGGAAGGCTGGCTATGCTTAGAGTGGATGAGTCGCTGGTCCGCATGGCTTGCATCCCAAGTTGCTAAAGGGAGTGAAGATAGTGGAAGAGGTTGCCATAACCTTCCAATCTATCCTAGATATGGAGGAGGTGTCAGAGGATCAGAGAGTGGCAAATGTGACACCCTTATACAAGTCAGAGTGTAAGGACATTCATAGTAACTACAGGCTAGATAGTTTGGGTAAAGTTTAAGAAACAATAATTGGAAAAAAATTAACAGGCACTTGGAGAAGTTTGAGTTAATTAAGGAGAGCCAGCACAGATCTGTAAAAGGCAGATGATGTTTGACTAATCTTTTTGAATTTTTTGATGAAGTAACAGAGAATGCTGAGGAAGGGAATGTGGTGGATGTTGTCCTAATGGATTTTAAGAAAGCGTTTGACAAAGTACCACATAAAACACTGGTTAACAAAATTGAGGCTCATGGAATAGGAGGATCAGTGTCAGCTTAGATTTAAAAAACTGGCCTAATGACAGAAAAGAGTGAGTTGTGGTAAATGGTTGTTTTTCAGACTGAAGGCTGGTAGACCGTTGAGTTCCCCAAGGGTCAGTGCTAGGACCACTGTTTTTTTGATAGATATAAATGACTTGGATATTGAAATACAGAATAAATTTTAAAATTTGTTGATCATACCAAATCTGGTGTGGCAAACAGTGAGGATGATACTAATTGACTGCAACAGGACATAAATAAGCTAGCAAAATGGGCAGACCAGTGGCAGATAGAATTTAATACAGAGGAATGTAAGGGATAGGAAGAGGCAATAGAGACTTAATGACACAGCTCTCGAGAGTGTGCAGGAACAGAGGGACCTGGGGTTCATGTGCATAGATCCTTGAAAGTGGTAGGACATATTGAGAGTGTAGTTAATAAAGCATATGGTATCTTGGGCTTCATAAATAGAGGCATTGAGTACAAAAGCAACAAAGTTTATAAAGCTCTTGTTAGGCCCCAACTGGACCATTGCGTTCAGTTCTGTTCACCACACTTTAGTTAGGCCCTAACTATTTACAATCTATATTAATGACTTGGATGCAGGGATAGAAGGTACTATAGCCAAATTTGCAGATGACACTAAAATAGGTGGGATAGTAAGTTGCATTAAAAAAAAAGAAATTTACAAATGGATATGGATAGGTTAGGTGAATGGGCCAAAATTTGGCAGATGGAGTTTAACGTGAATAAGTGTGAGGTTATCCATTTTGGTCAGAAGAATAGAAAGGCAAATTATTATCTAAATGGAGAGAAACTTCAGAGTGCTTTGGTGCAGAGGGATCTGGGTGTCCTCGTGCATGAATCACAGAAAACTAGTATGCAGGTACAGCAGGTAATAAGGAAGGCAAATGGAATTTTGGCATTTATTGCTAAAGGAATCGAGTATAAAAGTAGGGAAGTGTTGCTGCAACTGTACAAGGCATTAGTGAGACCGCACCTGGAGTATTGCGTACAGTATTGGTCCCCTTACTTGAGGAGGGATGTAGTTGCATTGGAGGCAGTTCAGAGGAGGTTCACTAGATTGATTCCAGAGATGGGGGGTTTGTCTTATGTAGAGCGATTGAGATGTTTAGGCCTTTACTCTCCAGAGTTTAGAAGGATGAGAGGAGATCTAATTGAGGTATATAAATTGAGGGATTGACAAAGTAGACATCGAGAGGATGTTTCCTCTTGTGGGGCAATCTAGAATGAGAGGTCATAGTTTTAGGATAAGGGATAGCAGATTTAAAACCGAGATGAGGAGAAATTACTTCTCTCAAAGGGTCGTGAGTCTGTGGAATTCACTACCCCAGAGTGCGGTGGATGCCGGGACATTGGGTAAATTTAAGGAGGAGATAGACAGATTTTTAATTAGTAATGGGTTGAAGGGATTTGGAGAACAGGCAGGAAAGTGGAGTTGAGGCCGAGATGAGATCAGCCATGATTGTATTGAATGGCTGAGCAGGCTCGAGGGGTTGAATTGCCTACTCCTGCTCCTAGTTCTTATGTTCTTATTACCTTTGAGGTTCTGCTACTTAATTTGGTGCCTAGCTCCTCATACTGACTATGCAGAACCTCTTTCCTTGTCCTGCCTATGTCGTTGGTACCTACATGAACCACAACAAGTGGATCCTCCTCCTCCTCCCATTTTAAGTTCCTGGTCGGTCAGCCCTGAGCAGATGCCCCGAACCCTGGCACCGGGCAGGCAACACAGCCGTCTGGACTCTCGCTCTTTGCTGCAGAGAACAGCGTCAATCACCCTCACTATACTGTCCCCTACTACCACTACATTCCTTTTTGCTTAATGATTTTAAAGGAAATTGGATGGGCACTTGAAGAAAATAAACAAAAATAAACTTTCAGGGCTACGGGGATAGAGTGGGGGAATGGCCGCCTTCTGTACTGGAATGACTCTATGACACTGAAGGACTTCACTTATGTGGAGGGACTGGAGAAGCTGGGGTTGCTCTCCTTAGAGCAAAGGAATGAAGGAGAGATTTAATCATGGGGATCAAAATTATGAAGAATTTTGATACAATATATAGGGAGAAACTGTTTCCACTGGAAGCAGTGTTGATGATCAGGGCACAGATCTAAGATAATTGGCAAAAGAACCAGAGCGAGATATGGAAAACCTTCTAACACAGCGAGGTTTTAAGATCGGGAATGCACTGAAAGGGTGGAAGAAGCAGTTTCAATAGTAACTTTCAAAAGGGAATTGTATAAATACTTAAAAAGGGAGAATTTGCAGGGCTATGGAGGAAAAGTAGGGCGGAGTATAACTAATTAGATAGTACTTTCAAAGAGTCAGCAGGGCCTGATGGGCAAAATGACCTCCTTCTGTGCTGTATGATTCTAAGATTCTAAGAAGCAACCAGGAACTAATGTCTATCCTCAATGGGAGTGCAGATGGCAGCTGTGGTGATTATAGTGGAGGGTAGAGAACAGCCTACAGCTACTTTATAAACTGTGGCATTCATACCCAGGTCCTGGCTCTCAGCTTTCAGGATCTGATCTTCAAGGAAAATCAGATTAGAATCTATTAAAAATGTTGGTTTGTGAGGAAACAACTTCACCATAGAGTTTCCTGGGTAAACGAGCCAATGGGAAACCCAGCCAGAGTCCCAGGCTTGATTTCTGATCTGTGCTGAGATAGCCAATGTCATCGAGATCAGCATTCAGCACAGGCGAAAGAGAAACTCACACGGGTCAGGCAATCTGACAAAAATCAGCCAACGTTCCCTGTACTGGTCGCCACTTAATGATCCTTGTTAGAAAGTGTCCAGATTTCAGCAGAGGATAGCATTAGGATTGCCTCATGAGAAAACAATCTACCGACAGCCATACACTACATCACAACAGTGACTACATTTCGAAAGTACTTTAGTGGCTATAAAGCACTTTGAGAAGTCCTGAAATTGTGAAATGCACTTTGGAAATGCAAGTTCTTTCTTTCTTAATTGTCTAGGCGTTCACCTCTGAAACATCCTTGGGGATGAAAACCTGCTGCCCTTACCTCACAGCAATGTAGTTGACCCTCAACTGCCCTCTGAAGTGGCCAAGCGAGACACTTAGTAGTATCAAACTTGCTCTCAGTCGTTCAAGTGGAAAGCTCAACACCATCTTCTCAGGGCAGCGAGGGATGGACAAAAAATGCCAGCCTTGCCAGCAAAACCCACGCCCACGAATGAATAAATATACTTAAAAACAATGGGCACTTCTGTGAGGTCTGTTGGTGCTTGTATCTCAATGACTCATCTCCTCAGGATAAGTTGGGATGACATTTATTTGCAAACGTTAAGATGATTTTTCAAAAAAGGATCTCTTTTATAAAGGAATTCCACCCCCATCATCCCCCTCCCCACCCTCCTCCCCACCCCCATCCCCATCCCCCTCCCCACCCTCCTCCCCACCCCCATCCCCATCCCCCTCCCCACCCTCCTCCCCACCCCCATCCCCCTCCCCACCCTCCTCCCCACCCCCATCCCCATCCCCCTCCCCACCCTCTTCCCCATCCCCCTCCCCACCCCCCTCCCTACCTCCCTCCCCACCCCGCTCCCCATCCCCCTCCACCATCCCCCTCCCCATCCCCCTCCCCACCCCCCTCCGTACCTCCCTCCCCACCCCCCTCCCCATCCCCCTCCCCACCCTCCTCCCCATCCCCCTCCCTGCCCCCCTCCCCATCCCCCTCCCCCATCCCCCTCCCCCATCCCCCTCCCCACCCTCCTCCCCATCCCCCTCCCCACCCCCCTCCCCATCCCCCTCCCCATCCCCCTCCCCACCCTCCTCCCCATCCCTCTCCCCCATCCCCCTCCCCACCCTCCTCCCCATCCCCCTCCCCACCCTCCTCCCCATCCCCCTCCCCAACAGAGCTGGCAGTGTGAATCAGTGGGTGAACAGCACTACTGCAAATGTATAGGGAAAAACTACAAACTGCTGTAGTTTGTGTGTCAGGTATGTATTGTAGCTGGAGGCGGAATTAGTCATGTAAGTCAGACAGAGCATCTGCCTGTCTGGAGGGAAAGACATTTTTACATACCTAGCTGTGGGACGGAATGAAAAATAGCTCCAGTGGATGACCTTTCACTTATTTAGCAAATGTGGGAAATTCCTATTTTAATGCAGTCTTTAAAGTGGAGATACTACAAGCATCCTGAAAGGAGAACATGTTTTTCCTGTAGTTGTTTTTATAAACTCCTATTTGGATTATATATCTGTACTCACTGGTTAAATGTCCAGTAACTTGTAAAACATGTAACACTAGGGAACGAATTTGTGCAAAGCTGCTGGACTCCTCCAACATTCACACTTTCTCATTTCGAGCAGGGTACACCAGGGAATAATCAGGAACAGCAAACCTGCTTGATCACCTCCTTGTCCACAGCCCAGATGACATCTTGCCTGAACATAGATGACTCAACACAGACCTCAGAAGCAAGCTCAACCTTGTTCATTTCAGGTCATTGACCTGAAACATTAACTCTGTTTCTTTCTCCACAAATGCAGAGAGACCTGCTGAGTACTTCCAACATTTTCTTTTTCTATTATTTGTAATCTGGGCCATGTACTTATGTGCTAAGACTTGTATTAATCTGCAGGGTCTAAATCACCACCTAAAAGCACCATTCAGCAAGCTCGTGTCCTTGCCCAGTATACCGACCCGTACTTGTGTCCTCACCCAGTATACTGGCTCATACTCGTGTCCTTGCCCAGTATACCGACCCATACCCGTGTCCTTGCCCAGTATACCGGCTCTTACTCGTGTCCTTGCCCAGTATACCGACCCATACCCGTGTCCTTGCCCAGTATACCGACCCATACCCATGTCCTTGCCCAGTATACCGGCCCTTACTCGTGTCCTTGCCCAGTATACTGGCTCATACCCGTGGCCTTGCCCAGTATACCGGCTCTTACTCGTGTCCTTGCCCAGTATACTGGCTCATACCCGTGGCCTTGCCCAGTATACCGGCTCCTACTCGTGTCCTTGCCCAGTATACCGACCCGTACTTGTGTCCTCACCCAGTATACTGGCTCATACTCGTGTCCTTGCCCAGTATACCGGCTCCTACTCGTGTCCTTGCCCAGTATACCGGCTCCTACTCGTGTCCTTGCCCAGTATACCGGCCCCTACTCGTGCCCTTGCCCAGTATACCGACCCATACCCGTGTCCTTGCCCAGTATACCGGCCGGTACTCGTGTCCTTGCCCAGTATACTGGCTCATACTCGTGTCCTTACCCAATATACTAGCCCGTACTCGTGGCCTTGCCCAGTACACCAGCCCGTACTCGTGGCCTTGCCCAGTACACCAGCCCGTACTCGTGTCCTTGCCCAGTATACCGACCCATACCCGTGTCCTTGCCCAGTATACCGGCTCTTACTCGTGTCCTTGCCCAGTATACCGACCCATACCCGTGTCCTTGCCCAGTATACCGACCCATACCCATGTCCTTGCCCAGTATACCGGCCCTTACTCGTGTCCTTGCCCAGTATACTGGCTCATACCCGTGGCCTTGCCCAGTATACCGGCTCTTACTCGTGTCCTTGCCCAGTATACTGGCTCATACCCGTGGCCTTGCCCAGTATACCGGCTCTTACTCGTGTCCTTGCCCAGTATACCGGCTCCTACTCGTGTCCTTGCCCAGTATACCGGCTCCTACTCGTGTCCTTGCCCAGTATACCGGCTCCTACTCGTGTCCTTGCCCAGTATACCGGCTCCTACTCGTGTCCTTGCCCAGTATACCGGCCCCTACTCGTGCCCTTGCCCAGTATACCGACCCATACCCGTGTCCTTGCCCAGTATACCGGCCGGTACTCGTGTCCTTGCCCAGTATACTGGCTCATACTCGTGTCCTTACCCAATATACTAGCCCGTACTCGTGGCCTTGCCCAGTACACCAGCCCGTACTCGTGTCCTTGCCCAGTATACAGGCCCGTACTCGTGGCCTTGCCCAGTACACCAGCCCGTACTCGTGTCCTTGCCCAGTATACCGACCCATACTCGTGGCCTTGCCCAGTACACCAGCCCGTACTCGTGTCCTTGCCCAGTATACCGGCCCCTACACTTGTCCTTGCCCAGTATACCGACCGATACTCGTGTCCTTGCCCTGTACACCAGCCCGTACTCGTGGCCTTGCCCAGTACACCAGCCCGTACTCGTGTCCTTGCCCAGTATACAGACCCGTACTCGTGTCCTTGCCCAGTATACAGACCCGTACTCGTGTCGTTGCCCAGTATACTGGCTCGTACTCGCATCCTTGCCCAATATACTGGCTTGTACCTGTGTCCTTGCCCAGTATACCGGCCCCTACTCGTGTCCTTACCCAGTATACTGGCTCATACTCATGTCCTTACCCAGTATACCGACCCATACCCGTGTCCTTGCCCAGTATACCGACCCATACCCGTGTCCTTGCCCAGTATACCGGCCCCTACTCCTGTCCTTGCCCAGTATACTGGCTCATACTCGTGGCCTTGCCCAGTACACCAGCCCGTACTCGTGGCCTTGCCCAGTACACCAGCCCGTACTCACGTCCTTGCCCAGTATACAGGCCCGTACTCGTGGCCTTGCCCAGTACACCAGCCCGTACTCGTGTCCTTGCCCAGTATACAGACCCATACTCGTGTCCTTGCCCAGTATACAGACCCGTACTCATGTCCTTGCCCAGTATACTGGCTTGTACCTGTGTCCTTGTCCAGTATACCAACCCGTACACGCGTCCTTGCCCCGTATACTGGCTCATACTCGTGTCCTTGCCCAGTATACCGACCCGTACTCGCGTCCTTGCCCAGTATATTAGCCTGTACTCGTGTCCTTGCCCAGTATACCGACCCGTACTCGTGTCCTTGCCCAGTATATTAGCCTGTACTCGTGTCCTTGCCCAGTATATTAGCCTGTACTCGTGTCCTTGCCCAGTATACCGACCCATACTCGTGTCCTTGCCCAGTATATTAGCCTGTACTCGTGTCCTTGCCCAGTATATTAGCCTGTACTCGTGTCCTTGCCCAGTATATTGGCCTGTACTCGTGTCCTTGCCCAGTATATTAGCCTGTACTGATGCACTGTCAGATTGGGACCCAGGAAGTACCAGGCCTTCCTCCCCACCCTTGCCATATCCTCTCTGACATCATTGGCCTTATTTGGAGCTGGCCCACTGGATTTCAGCATGAAGATCAGAGTGTCCAGAACTGTGTCTAGTTTAGGACTTTTCCACCGGATCCAGCCGCCTCTTCCCGATCCAATGGCAGCAACAAGCTGGAGGAAAAGTAAATATCCAGCCCCAAAACGTTTGAACATCTCAAGGTGGATTCATTAAGAATCAACGATGTACTCTGGGTCCATATGTAGTCAGGCTGGGTGTGACAGGCCAGTCGTCAATCTGTTGGGTTTTTAAACCAATCTCACATCTTTCATGATCATTTTACTGGTGCCAACAAATTGCCAGATTTATTGAGCTCATTTTCACAACTTGTGGTTGTGAGATTTGAACTGATTAACTCTGGTTGCTAATCCAGTACTAGTAGTATTGTGATTCCACACCCTTTTAAACAAATACATAAAATTACATGGAATATACAGCACAGAAACAAACCATTTGGCTCAACTAGCCTATGCTGATCTTCATTCTCCATAGAGAGTCATTACAGCACAGAAGTTGGCCATTTGTCCCATCAAGTCCATGCTGGTTCTCTGTAAAGCAATCCAGCCAGTCCCATTCCCCTGCTTTATCCCCAGAGCCCTGAAAGTTTAACTTCAAGTTTCTAATTTCCTTTTAAAATCATTGATTGACTCAGCTTTCAACCCCCTTGTGGGCAGTGCGTTCCAGGTCATTATCACTCGTTGTGTAAAAAAAGTTCTTATTTACATCCCCCCCCTGTATCTCTTGCCCAAAAACCTTAAACCTGCATCCCCTATTCCTTGCACCATCAGGTTTTCTTTGTCTACCTTATCTAAACCTGTCATAATCTTGCACACCTCCAACAAGTCTCCCCTCAATCTTATTGGCTCCAAGGACAAGCCCAGCTTCTCCAAACTAACCTTGCAGCTAAAATCTCTCATCCCTGGTTCCCCTACTTTTTGCACACTGGAGAAATTGTAATTTTTCATTTGTGCATCAACTAGGTGCATCTACCGTGGTTCGTGTTGATGCAGTTTTAGGTTTCCCAGGAGATTTGTGGTAGATCAAAGCCAGGGGTTTTCAGCGTTGGGCCTTTCACGAAGCATTTGTGACTACTTGTGAACTCCATTCAGCTCTCCAAACTTCATCAGGGTTGGAGTTGCATTTTCAAAGGTTAGGCAGTGGCATTCAAAAGATTGTGCATGTCTTCAAGTGGTGTTGAGGTCAAGCTGGATGGGGAAATGTTTTGTTTTCCTTGATTCTCTGGACTTCTCAGAGGATTGGAGGATTGCAGCATCACAGAGAATGGATGGAGGAATGATGTGTGGCAGCATGGACAGCCAGGGTGTTGAGGTCGACTTGAGAGTTCCAGTGATGTACCGCATTACGTTATTCAGTTGGACATCAACAGGTGGGTCTGGCGACTTCTGGTCCACACCAATGCACAGTACACAGCTACAGAGTACACAAGAACCATCGCTGATGTCCAAAAATCTGATGCTGATGCTGATGCTTCCCAGCTTGTGCTCACCAGTTTCCAGACCAGGTTGACACTTGTCTTCATCCTGGCAGCCACCTTCTTCAGGTGGTTATAGAAGATTAGTGTGTGGTCCAGCTTCACTCCAAGATAGTTCAGAGTGAGGTCACATCACATGGTATTGCTGAGAAGCTCAGTCTCAGGGTGCACTCAGCATTCCTGTTGAGATGCAATGCAGTTTTGGCGTGATCTTCCATTTCCAGAAATATTCCTCCATGTTATGTAGATCCCTGTTCAAGGTGGACTCAGTGTCACTGAAGGCAGCAGCTTACATAATTAATAATTAAGTGATAGTCATAGAAAATAATAATTGCTAACTGATTTGAAGTCAAGCTAAATCTATTTATTAATTATAATCTACACCTCTTGTGATTCTATTAATGATTTAAAGAAAGGATTGCAAATGAATAAACAAATAGCATTTAGGATAAGTATGTTAAGTATTTAAGGGGATAAAATAAACTAAATAGGAGATATTAACAAAGTGATACGAAATCGTATTAAATAAGAATCTGGAATACACAAATATTAAATAAAGAAATAATAATAGGAGTTAAAGTGAAACTAAGATAAAACATTTAAAAAGCATAAGTATAAGTAGAGTCTGGAGAGAATAGGGCTGGTTAACGTGTGGCTGGAGATGTACGACAGGTGGGAGGACTTCAGGTTTCTGGGGCATTGGGACCTGTTGAAGGTGGACAGTTTGCAGCTCAACAGAGTTGGGACCAATATCCTCATGGACAGGATAATTACCGCAAGGGTGGGTTTAAACTAATTTGGGAGTGGGAGAGACACCAGGATGAAGCATTAGAGAGGAGAAACAAGGTGCACAGAGGACTGGCAGAGACAAATAGTACTAGAGTAAAGAATAGTTCAGATATAGGAGGGATCAGAAAGAGGGCTGATGTGAGACAGTCAAAGTTGGGTTTGGAGTGTATGCACGTAAATGCACGGAACATGGTGAATACGTTTGGTGAGCTGCAGATGCAAGTCACTACATGGGATTATGATATAGTGGCAACAACAGAGATCTGGCTCAAAGAAGGGGTGGATTGCAAACGTGATATTCCTGGTACTAGGTATTCAAGAAGGATAGAGAAGGGGGAAAAGGAGGGGGTTGGCAATATTGATCAAAGAAATAATTATAGCATTGGAGAGGGACGATAGAATCATAGAATGGTTACAGCACAGAAGAAGGCCATTCAGCCCATCGTGTCCATGCTGGCTGTCTGCAAGAGCAACTCCACTCGTTCCTCTCCACTCCCCGTAGCCCTGCAAGTTTTTTGTCTTCAGATAAATATCTAATTCTCTTTTGAAAGCCACAAATGAACCTGCCTCCACCACACTCTCAGACAGTGCTTCCAGATCCTAAACACTCACTGAACCTGCCTTCACCACACTCTCAGACAGTGCATTCCAGATCCCACTCACTGAACCTGCCTTCACCACACTCTCAGACAGTGCTTCCAGATCTTAAAGACTCACTGAACCTGCCTTCACCACACTCTCAGACAGTGCATTCCAGATCTTAAACACTCACTGAACCTGCCTCCACCACACTCTCAGACAGTGCTTCCAGATCCTAAACACTCACTGAACCTGCCTGCACCACACTCTCAGACAGTGCTTCCAGATCTCAAACACTCACTGAACCTGCCTTCACCACACTCTCAGACAGTGCATTCCAGATCCTAAACACTCACTGAACCTGCCTCCACCACACTCTCAGACAGTGCATTCCAGATCCTAAACACACACTGAACCTGCCTCCACCACACTCTCAGACAGTGCATTCCAGATCCTAAACACACACTGAACCTGCCTCCACCACACTCTCAGACAGTGCATTCCAGATCCTAAACACACACTGAACCTGCCTCCACCACACTCTCAGACAGTGCATTCCAGATCCTAAACACACACTGAACCTGCCCCCACCACACTCTCAGACAGTGCATTCCAGATCCTAAACACACACTGAACCTGCCTCCACCACACTCTCAGACAGTGCATTCCAGATCCCACTCACTGAACCTGCCTCCACCACACTCTCAGACGTGCATTCCAGATCCCACTCACTGAACCTGCCTCCACCACACTCTCAGACAGTGCATTCCAGATCCTAAACACACACTGAACCTGCCTCCACCACACTCTCAGGCAGTGCATTCCAGATCCCACTCACTGAACCTGCCTCCACCACACTCTCAGACAGTGCATTCCAGATCCTAAACACTCACTGAACCTGCCTCCACCCCACTCTCAGACAGTGCATTCCAGATCCTAAACACTCACTGAACCTGCCTCCACCACACTCTCAGACAGTGCATTCCAGATCCTAAACACTCACTGAACCTGCCTCCACCACACTCTCAGACAGTGCATTCCAGATCCTAAACACTGACTGAACCTGCCTCCACCACACTCTCAGACAGTGCATTCCAGATCCTAAACACACACTGAACCTGCCTCCACCACACTCTCAGGCAGTGCATTCCAGATCCTAAACACTCACTGAACTTGCCTCCACCACACTCTCAGACAGTGCATTCCAGATCCTAAACACTCACTGAACCTACCTCCACCACACTCTCAGACAGTGCAATCCAGATCTTAAACACTCAATGAACCTGCCTCCACCACACTCTCAGACAGTGCAGTCCAGATCCCACTCACTGAACCTGCCTCCATCACACTCTCAGACAGTGCATTCCAGATCCTAAACACTCACTGAACCTGCCTCCACCACACTCTCAGACAGTGCATTCCAGATCCTAAACACTCACTGAACCTGCCTCCACCACACTCTCAGGCAGTGCATTCCAGATCCTAACCACTCACTGAACCTGCCTCCACCACACTCTCAGACAGTGCAATCCAGATCCTAAACACACACTGAACCTGCCTCCACCACACTCTCAGGCAGTGCATTCCAGATCCTAAACACTCACTGAACCTGCCTCCACCCCACTCTCAGACAGTGCATTCCAGATCCTAAACACTCACTGAACCTGCCTCCACCCCACTCTCAGGCAGTGCATTCCAGATCCTAAACACTCACTGAACCTGCCTCCACCACACTCTCAGACAGTGCATTCCAGATCCCACTCACTGAACCTGCCTCCACCACACTCTTAGGCAGTGCATTCCAGATCCTAAACACTCACTGAACCTGCCTCCACCACACTCTCAGACAGTGCATTCCAGATCCTAAACACTCACTGAACCTGCCTCCACCACTCTCTCAGGCAGTGCATTCCAGATCCTAAACACTCACTGAACCTGCCTCCACCACCCTCTCAGGCAGTGCATTCCAGATCCTAACCACTCACTGAACCTGCCTCCACCACACTCTCAGACAGTGCAATCCAGATCCTAAACACACACTGAACCTGCCTCCACCACACTCTCAGGCAGTGCATTCCAGATCCTAAACACTCACTGAACCTGCCTCCACCCCACTCTCAGACAGTGCATTCCAGATCCCACTCACTGAACCTGCCTCCATCACACTCTCAGACAGTGCATTCCAGATCCTAAACACTCACTGAACCTGCCTCCACCACACTCTCAGACAGTGCATTCCAGATCCTAAACACATACTGAACCTGCCTCCACCACACTCTCAGACAGTGCATTCCAGATCCCACTCACTGAACCTGCCTCCATCACACTCTCAGACAGTGCATTCCAGATCCTAAACACTCACTGAACCTGCCTCCACCACACTCTCAGACAGTGCATTCCAGATCCTAAACACTCACTGAACCTGCCTCCACCACACTCTCAGGCAGTGCATTCCAGATCCTAACCACTCACTGAACCTGCCTCCACCACACTCTCAGACAGTGCATTCCAGATCCTAAACACTCACTGAACCTGCCTCCACCCCACTCTCAGACAGTGCATTCCAGATCCTAAACACTCACTGAACCTGCCTCCACCACACTCTCAGACAGTGCATTCCAGATCCTAAACACTCACTGAACCTGCCTCCACCACACTCTCAGGCAGTGCATTCCAGATCCTAAACACTCACTGAACCTGCCTCCACCCCACTCTCAGACAGTGCATTCCAGATCCTAAACACTCACTGAACCTGCCTCCACCCCACTCTCAGGCAGTGCATTCCAGATCCTAAACACTCACTGAACCTGCCTCCACCACACTCTCAGACAGTGCATTCCAGATCCCACTCACTGAACCTGCCTCCACCACACTCTTAGGCAGTGCATTCCAGATCCTAAACACTCACTGAACCTGCCTCCACCACACTCTCAGACAGTGCATTCCAGATCCTAAACACTCACTGAACCTGCCTCCACCACACTCTCAGACAGTGCATTCCAGATCCTAAACACTCACTGAACCTGCCTCCACCACACTCTCAGACAGTGCATTCCAGATCCTAACACTCACTGAACCTGCCTCCACCACACTCTCAGACAGTGCATTCCAGATCCTAAACACTCACTGAACCTGCCTCCACCACACTCTCAGACAGTGCATTCCAGATCCTAAACACTCACTGAACCTGCCTCCACCACACTCTCAGACAGTGCATTCCAGATCTTAAACACTCACTGAACCTGCCTCCACCACACTCTCAGACAGTGCATTCCAGATCCTAAACACTCACTGAACCTGCCTCCACCACACTCTCAGACAGTGCATTCCAGATCCTAAACACTCACTGAACCTGCCTCCACCACACTCTCAGACAGTGTATTCCAGATCCTAAACACTCACTGAACCTGCCTCCACCACACTCTCAGACAGTGCATTCCAGATCTTAAACACTCACTGAACCTGCCTCCACCACACTCTCAGACAGTGTATTCCAGATCCTAAACACTCACTGAACCTGCCTCCACCACACTCTCAGACAGTGCATTCCAGATCTTAAACACTCACTGAACCTGCCTCCACCACACTCTCAGACAGTGCATTCCAGATCCTAAACACACACTGAACCTGCCCCCACCACACTCTCAGACAGTGCATTCCAGATCCTAAACACACACTGAACCTGCCTCCACCACACTCTCAGACAGTGCATTCCAGATCCCACTCACTGAACCTGCCTCCACCACACTCTCAGACGTGCATTCCAGATCCCACTCACTGAACCTGCCTCCACCACACTCTCAGACAGTGCATTCCAGATCCTAAACACACACTGAACCTGCCTCCACCACACTCTCAGGCAGTGCATTCCAGATCCCACTCACTGAACCTGCCTCCACCACACTCTCAGACAGTGCATTCCAGATCCTAAACACTCACTGAACCTGCCTCCACCCCACTCTCAGACAGTGCATTCCAGATCCTAAACACTCACTGAACCTGCCTCCACCACACTCTCAGACAGTGCATTCCAGATCCTAAACACTCACTGAACCTGCCTCCACCACACTCTCAGACAGTGCATTCCAGATCCTAAACACTGACTGAACCTGCCTCCACCACACTCTCAGACAGTGCATTCCAGATCCTAAACACACACTGAACCTGCCTCCACCACACTCTCAGGCAGTGCATTCCAGATCCTAAACACTCACTGAACTTGCCTCCACCACACTCTCAGACAGTGCATTCCAGATCCTAAACACTCACTGAACCTACCTCCACCACACTCTCAGACAGTGCAATCCAGATCTTAAACACTCAATGAACCTGCCTCCACCACACTCTCAGACAGTGCAGTCCAGATCCTAAACACATACTGAACCTGCCTCCACCACACTCTCAGACAGTGCATTCCAGATCCCACTCACTGAACCTGCCTCCATCACACTCTCAGACAGTGCATTCCAGATCCTAAACACTCACTGAACCTGCCTCCACCACACTCTCAGACAGTGCATTCCAGATCCTAAACACTCACTGAACCTGCCTCCACCACACTCTCAGGCAGTGCATTCCAGATCCAAAACACTCACTGAACCTGCCTCCACCACACTCTCAGACAGTGCAATCCAGATCCTAAACACACACTGAACCTGCCTCCACCACACTCTCAGGCAGTGCATTCCAGATCCTAAACACTCACTGAACCTGCCTCCACCCCACTCTCAGACAGTGCATTCCAGATCCTAAACACTCACTGAACCTGCCTCCACCCCACTCTCAGGCAGTGCATTCCAGATCCTAAACACTCACTGAACCTGCCTCCACCACACTCTCAGACAGTGCATTCCAGATCCCACTCACTGAACCTGCCTCCACCACACTCTTAGGCAGTGCATTCCAGATCCTAAACACTCACTGAACCTGCCTCCACCACACTCTCAGACAGTGCATTCCAGATCCTAAACACTCACTGAACCTGCCTCCACCACACTCTCAGACAGTGCATTCCAGATCCTAAACACTCACTGAACCTGCCTCCACCACACTCTCAGACAGTGCATTCCAGATCCTAACACTCACTGAACCTGCCTCCACCACACTCTCAGACAGTGCATTCCAGATCCTAAACACTCACTGAACCTGCCTCCACCACACTCTCAGACAGTGCATTCCAGATCCTAAACACTCACTGAACCTGCCTCCACCACACTCTCAGACAGTGCATTCCAGATCTTAAACACTCACTGAACCTGCCTCCACCACTCTCTCAGACAGTGCATTCCAGATCCTAAACACTCACTGAACCTGCCTCCACCGCACTCTCAGGCATTGCATTCCAGATCCTAAACACTCACTGAACCTGCCTCCACCACACTCTCAGACAGTGCATTCCAGATCCTAAACACTCACTGAACTTGCCTCCACCACACTCTCAGACAGTGCATTCCAGATCCTAAACATGCGCTGCATGAAACATTTTTTCCTCATGTCGCCATTGCTCCTTTTGCCATTTATTTTAAATCGGAGTTATCTGGTTCTCAATCCTTCCGTCAATGGGAACAATTTCTCCCTATCTACTCTGTCCAGACCCCTCATGATTTTGAACATCTGTATCAAATCTCTTCCCAACCTTCTCTTCTCTAAGGAGAACAGCCCCAGTTTATAGAACATAGAACATAGAACATTACAGCGCAGTACAGGCCCTTCGGCCCTCGATGTTGCGCCGACCTGTGAAACCATCTGACCTACACTATTCCATTTTCATCCATATGTCTATCCAATGACCACTTAAATGCCCTTAAAGTTGGAGAGTCTACTACTGTTGCAGGCAGGGCGTTCCACGCCCTTACTACTCTCTGAGTAAAGAAACTACCTCTGACATCTGTCCTATATCTATCACCCCTCAACTTAAAGCTATGTCCCCTCGTGTTTGCCATCACCATCCGAGGAAAAAGACTCTCACTATCCACCCTACCTAACCCTCTGATTATCTTATATGTCTCTATTAAGTCACCTCTCCTCCTCCTTCTCTCTAACGAAAACAACCTCAAGTCCCTCAGCCTTTCCTCGTAAGACCTTCCCTCCATACCAGGCAACATCCTAGTAAATCTCCTCTGCACCCTTTCCAAAGCTTCCACATCCTTCCTATAATGCGGTGACCAGAACTGCACGCAATACTCCAGGTGCGGCCTCACCAGAGTTTTGTACAGCTGCAGCATGACCTCATGCTCCGAAACTCTGTCCCCCTACTAATAAAAGCTAACACACCATATGCCTTCTTAACAGCTCTATTAACCTGGGTGGCAACTTTCAGGGATTTATGTACCTGGACACCAAGATCTCTCTGCTCATCTACACTACCAAGAATCTTCCCATTAGCCCAGTACTCTGCATTCCTGTTACTCCTTCCAAAGTGAATCACCTCACACTTTTTCCGCATTAAACTCCATTTGCCATCTCTCAGCCCAGCTCTGCAGCCTATCTACGTCCCTCTGTACCCTACAACATCCTTCGGCACTATCCACAACTCCACCGACCTTCGTGTCATCCGCAAATTTACTAACCCACCCTTCTACACCCTCTTCCACGTCATTTATAAAAATGACAAACAGCAGTGGCGTCAAAACAGATCCTTGCGGTACACCACTGGTAACTAAACTCCAGGATGAACATTTGCCATCAACCACCACCCTCTGTCTTCTTTCAGCTCGCCAATTTCTGATCCAAAGCACTAAATCACCTTCAATCCCATACCTCCGTATTTTCTGCAATAGCCTACCGTGGGGAACCTTATCAAACGCCTTACTGAAATCCATATACACCACATCCACGGCTTTACCCTCATCCACCTGTTTGGTCACCTTCTTGAAAAACTCAATAAGGTTTGTGAGGCATGACCTACCCTTCACAAAACCGTGCTGACTCCAATCAACCGTTTCTCCAATCTATCCACGTAACTGAAATCCCTCATCCCTGGAAACATTTTCATAAATCTTTTCTGCACCCTCTCTAATGCCTTCACATCCTTCCTAAAGTGTGATGCCCAGATTTGGACACAATACTCCAGTTAGGGCTGAACCAGTGTTTTATGAAGGTTCACCATAACTTCCTTGCTTTTGTATTCTATGCCTCTAGTTATGGAGCTCAGGATCCCATATGCCTTATTAACCTCTTTTTCAACCTTCCTGCAACCTTCAGTGGTTTGTGCACATATACCCCCAGGTCCCTCTGTTCCTGCACCCTCCCCCATTTGGAATTGTGCCTTTTATTTTATATGGTCACTCTCGTTCTTCCTACCAAAATGAATCACTTCACACTTCTCTGCGTTAAATTTCATCTGCCACATATCCTCCCATTCCACCAGCCTGTCTATGTCCTCTTGAAGTTTATTACTATCCTCCTCACAGTTCACAATACTTCCAAATTTTGTGTCATCCACAAATTTTGAAATTGTTCCCTGTACATTCAAGTGTAGATCATCAATATAGATTAAGAAAAGTAGTGGTCCTAATACTGACTGCTAGGAAACCTCACTGTATACATTCCACCAATCCAAAAAACAATGGTTCATCATCACTCTCTGTTTCCTGTCACTCAGCCAACTTCGTATCCATGCTGCCACTTGTCCCATTTATTCCATGGGCTTTAACTTTGCTGACAAGCCTGGTATGTGGCACTTTATCAAATGCTTTTTGCAAGTCCATGTTCACCACATCAACTTCATTGCCCTCATCAACCCTTTCTGTTACCTCATCAAAAAACTCAATCAAGTTAGGTAGACAAGATTTGCTCTTCACAAATCTGTGATGGCTTTCTCTAAGTAATCTGCATTTGTCCAAGTGATTATTAATTTTGTCTTGGATTTTGTTTCTAAAAACCTTCCCACCGCTGAGGTTAAACTGACTGGCCTTTAGTTGCTGGGCTTACCCTTACACCCTTTTTTGAACCAGGGTGTAGCATTTGAAATTCTCTTCTGGCACCATCCCTGTTTCTAAGGAGGATTGACAGATTAGGCCAATTCCTCTGCAATTTCCGCCCTTACTTCCTTCGTATCTTCGGTTGCAACTTTAAGTACAACCAGCCTTTCTAATACTTCTAACATGGGATTGGGGAAAATAAACTGCTATGGATTGAGAACTGGTTAACAGACAGAAAGCAGAGAGTAAAACTAAATAGGTCATTCTCAGGATGACAGGCTGTTGGTAGTGGGGTATCACAATCTACATAAATGATTTGGATATTGGGACCAAATGTAATATTTCCAAATTTGCTGATGACACAAAACTAGGTGGGAATGTAAGTTGTGAGGAGGATGCAAGGAGGCTTCTGAAGGATTTGGACAGATTAAGTGAGTGGGCAAGAACATGGCAGATGGAATATAATGTGAATATGTGTGATGTGATCCACTTTGGTAGAAAAAAACAGAAAGGCTGATATTTCTTAAATGGTGAGAGATTGGGAAGTGTTGATGTCCAAAGAGACCTGGGTGTCTTTGTTCATGAGTCATTAAAAGCTAGCATGCAGGTGAAGCAAGCAATTAGGAAGGCATTTGGTATGTTGGCCTTCATTGCAAGGAGATTTGAGTGCAGGAGTAAAGATGTCTTCTACAACTGTTATGAAGCTTTGATAAGTCCACACCTGGAGTATTGTGTACAGTTTTGATCTCCTTATCTAAGGAAGGATATACTTGCCATAAAAGAAGTGCAACAGAGGTTCACCAGACTAATCCCTGGGATGGTGGGATTGTCTTATGAGGAGAGATTGCAGAAACTGGACCTGTATTCTCTGGAGTTTCGAAGAATGAGAGGTGATCTCATTGAAACTTATAAAATTCTTACAGTGCCTGACAGGTTCGATGTAGATAGGATGTTTCCCCTGGCTGGTGAGTCTAGAACCAGGGGACACAGTCTCAGAAGAAGGGCAGGCCATTTAAGACTGAGATGAGGAAGAATTTCTTTACTCAGAGAATGGTGAATCTGTGGAATTCTCTACCCCAGAGGGCTGTGGAAGCTCAATCACTGAGCATGTTCAAGACAGAAATTGATAGATTTCTGGATACTAATGACATCAAGGGATATGGGGATCGTGGGGAAAAATGGCGCAGAGGTAGATGATCAGCGATGATCTGTTTGAATGGTGGAGCAGGCTTGATGGGCCGAATGGCCTACTTCTGCTCCTATTTCCTATGATTCTCTTTATCAATTATTCGTCCATCTATTATCTCAAGTATCTCCTCTTTCACTACGACTTTGACTGCCTCTTCCTCCTTGGTAAAGACAAATGCAAAGTACTCAATTAATACCTCAGCCATACCCTCAGTCTCCATGTGTAAATCCCCTTTTGGTCCCTGTCATGCTAGGCCCCCACCTGCCAAGAATGAGGCACATCAATTTTGTCATGAACATTGATTTTTAACTGTTGTTGGAGCGAGGAAATGATTTGTTAAACAGATCAGCCGTGGCTGGAAAAAAACATTTACATACTAACAGACATGGAAGGTGAGGAAGCGCATTCTAGGGCCTGCTAAGCAGGATACAATCCACAAGGGCCAGGACTGGTTAGACCAGTTGGTCACACGACTAATTGGCTGTTCTCGGGTTTTCTTTTGAACTAGCCACAGAGAGTTTGAACTCAGAAATTCTGTTTGCTCCTGGACTGAGGAGATCTCCCTGTCTGCTCCCATCTCTTTCTCACAAGCCTCTGAATCTACTGAAGACACATAAAGCCCAAGAGAGAAAAGTCTCCTGGTTTGAGAAGAATACTGGGCCCCAACAAAAAGCACGATCTACCTACAATCAGGGACTCGACAGTGAGCTCGAAGAACCATAACAAAAACTCTTCAGATATTGCCGCACACTTTTCACTTAATTTTTTTTTCTGTTCTTTTCTGTCTCTATTTTGCATGTGTGTGTCGTGTATCCATGCTAGCATGGACGTGTCGTGTATCAGTACGCGTCAACTGAATTAGAGTTTAAGTTTAATAAATTTCGATATTTCTTCTTTAAACCTAAGAAAACTTGTTTGTGTTAGTTTTCTGCCTTATAATTGGAAAGCAGTGAACAAGGATTCACCAAGCGGGAGCTCAAAACACGATGTGTTTAAAATGAAACCCTGTTATGGTAAGACCAGATGAAAGGCTGAAAGGGACCCCTAGACACCTTTCTCACCTGGTCATAACCGTCCCCAATTGGCCCCAGTCCTCCATTTTATCAACCTTTAACTATTTAAATGCCTATTGAAATTTCTGTATTCCCTTTTATGTTAGCTGCCAGTCGCTTTTCATACTCTCTCTTTGTTTCTCATTTCTTTTTTCACTTCCCCTCTAAGCTTTCTATAGTCAGCTTAGTTCTCACTTGTATTATCAACCTGACGCCTACCATGTGCACCCTTTTTCTGCTTCATCTTACTCTCTATCTCTTTTGTCATCTAGGGAGCACTGGCTTTTTTTGTTTTCCCTTTTCCCCTTGTGGAAGTACACCTAGACTGTACCTAGCCTATATCCTCTTTAAAGGCAGCCCATTGTTCCATTACAGTTTGCCTGCCAATCTTTGATTCCAATTCACCTGGGCCAGGTCCGTTTTCACCCCTGTGAAATTGATCTTCTCCCAATTAAGTATTTTTACTCTGGATTGCTCCTTGTCCCTTTCTATAGCCAACCTAAAACTTAGGATACTATGACCACAATTGATCCACTTGACCCACTTCATTCCCCAGAACCAGATCCAGCAATACCTCCTTCCTCATTGGGTCAGAAATATACTGATGTAGAAAATTATCCTGAACACATGTTAGAAATTCTTACCCTCTCTGTCATTTACACTAGTACTATTCCCACCTATATTAGGATAATTAAAGTCCACCATTATAACTACTCTATAGTTTTTGAACTTCTCTGTAATTTCCATGCATATTTGTTCCTCTATATCCTTCCCACCATTTAGTGGCTGTTAGAATACACCCAGTAGTGTAATGGTACCTCAATTATTTCTTTGCTCTAATCAAATAGATTCTGTCCTTAATCCCTCTAGGACATCCTCTCTCTCCAACACTGTAATATTATCCTTCATCAAAACTGCCACTCTTCCTCCTTTCTTTCCTTTCCTTTCCTATCTTTCCTGAATGCTTTGTATCTAAAAACATTTAGTATCCAGTCCTGTCCCTTTTTGAGCCAGATCTGTTATCACCATGACATCATGTTCCCACATGGCTATTTGAACCTGCAGCTCACTAACCTTATTTATCACACCTCTGTGTGTTCACATGCATGCACAATAACCCTAATTTAGACCTTATTTCATTCCCTCTTACTCTGATCCCACCTAATATCTTACTATTTCTAACTGTAGTCTTATCTGTCTCTCCCAATTGTTTGTGCACCTTGTTTTTCCTCTCTAATGTTACATCCTGGTACACACACCCCTGCCAACTTAGTTTAAACCCTGTTCAATTGCACTAGCAAATCACCCCATGAGGACATTGCTCCCGGCTCTGTTCAGGTGCAACCCGTCCAGCCTGTACAGGTTCCATCACCCCCAGAACCGGTACCAATGTCCCAGGAATCTAATTCCCTCCCTCCTGCACCATCTCTCCAGCCACACATTCATCTGCACTACCCTCCTATTTCTATACTCACTGGCATGGGGCACTGGGTCCTCCTTGCTAGTTTTTTTTTAGAGATACAGCACTGAAACAGGCCCTTCAGCCCACCGAGTCTGTGCCGACCATCAACCACCCATTTATACTAATCCTACACTTATCCCATATTCCTACCACATCCCCACCTGTCTCTATATTTCCCTACCACCTACCTAAACTAGGGGCAATTTATAATGGCCAATTTACCTACCAACCTGCAAGTCTTTTGGCTTGTGGGAGGAAACCGGAGCACCCGGAGAAAACCCACGCAGTCACAGGGAGAACAAAAAACAAAGAACAAAAGAAAATTACAGCACAGGAACAGGTCCTTCGGCCCTCCAAGCCTGCGCCGATCCAGATCCTCTATCTAAACCTGTCGCCTATTTTCTAAGGGTCTGTATCTCTTTGCTTCCTGCCCATTCATGTATCTGTCTAAATACATCTTAAAAGACGCTATCGTGCCCGCGTCTACCACCTCCACTGGCAACGCGTTCCAGGCACCCACCACCCTCTGCGTAAAGGACTTTCCACGCATATCCCCCCTAAACTTTTCCCCTCTCACTTTGAACTCGTGACCCCTAGTAATTGAATCCCCCACTCTGGGAAAAAGCTTCTTGCTATCCACCTTGTCTATACCTCTCATGATTTTGTACACCTCAATCAGGTCCCCCCTCAACCTCCGTCTTTCTAATGAAAATAATCCTAATCTGCTCAACCTCTCTTCATAGCTAGCGCCCTCCATACCAGGCAACATCCTGGTGAACCTCCTCTGCACCCTCTCCAAAGCATCTACATCCTTTTGGTAATGTGGCGACCAGAACTGCACGCAGTATTCCAAATGTGGCCGAACCAAAGTCTTATACAACTGTAACATGACCTGCCAACTCTTGTACTCAATACCCCGTCCGATGAAGGAAAGCATGCCGTATGCCTTCTTGACCACTCTATTGACCTGCATTGCCACCTTCAGGGAACAATGGACCTGAACACCCAAATCTCTCTGTACATCAATTTTCCCCAGGACTTTTCCATTTATTGTATAGTTCACTCTTGAATTGGATCTTCCAAAATGCATCACCTTGCATTTGCCCTGATTGAACTCCATCTGCCATTTCTCTGCCCAACTCTCCAATCTATTTATATTCTGCTGTATTCTCTGACAGTCCCCTTCACTATCTGCTACTCCACCAATCTTAGTGTCGTCGGCAAACTTGCTAATCAGACCACCTATACTTTTCTCCAAATCATTTATGTATATCACAAACAACAGTGGTCCCAGCACGGATCCCTGTGGAACACCACTGGTCACACGTCTCCATTTTGAGAAACTCCCTTCCACTGCTACTCTCTGTCTCCTGTTGCCCAGCCAGTTCTTTATCCATCTAGCTAGTACACCTTGGACCCCATGCGACTTCACTTTCTCCATCAGCCTACCATGGGGAACCTTATCAAACGCCTTACTGAAGTCCATGTATACGACATCTACAGCCCTTCCCTCATCAATCAACTTTGTCACTTCCTCAAAGAATTCTATTAAGTTGGTAAGACATGACCTTCCCTGCACAAAACCATGTTGCCTATCACTGATAAGCCCATTTTCTTCCAAATAGGAATAGATCCTATCCCTCAGTATCTTCTCCAGCAGCTTCCCTACCACTGACGTCAGGCTCACCAGTCTATAATTACCTGGATTTTCCCTGCTACCCTTCTTAATCAAGGGGACAACATTAGCAATTCTCCAGTCCTCCGGGACCTCACCCTTGTTTAAGGATGCTGCAAAGATATCTGTTAAGGCCCCAGCTATTTCCTCTCTCGCTTCCCTCAGTAACCTGGGATAGATCCCATCCGGACCTGGGGACTTGTCCACCTTAATGCCTTTTAGAATACCCAACACTTCCTCCCTCCTTTTGCCGACTTGACCTAGAGTAATCAAACATCTGTCCCTAACCTCAACATCCGTCATGTCCCTCTCCTCGGAGAACTTGCAAACTCCACACAGGCAGTACCCACAATTGAACCTGGGTCGCTGGAGCTGTGAGGCTGCGGTGCTAACCACTGCGCCACTGTGCCGCCCTAGTTCCTAGTTCCCTCAAATCTGCCTGCAGGACCTCATCCTTCTTTCTACCTATGCTGTTGGTACTGATATGGACCACAACTGCTGACTGTTTGCTCTCCCCCATCATAGTGCTCTGCAGCTGCTCAGTGACATGCTGAACCCTGGCATCAGGGAGGCAACATGCCATCCTGGATTCACATTTGCAGCCACAGAAATTCCTGTTTGTTCCCCTAAGTATTGAATCTCCTATCACTATTGCTCTCCCAATATTCCTCTTGTTTCCCCCCCCCACCTCCCATCGCACCCCCCCTCCCCCACCCCCGCATGGACATGGCTCTGCCTGCACTCCCCAGAGGAACCATCACTGTCACCAGTATTCAGAATTCCAGGGACTCCCACATTACCTGCCTGGTCCTCCTTGACTGCCTGGCAGTGACTCATTCCCTATTTGCCTGCACATCCTTAAGTTGCTGGGTAACAACATCCAGAAATGTGCTATCTATGAAATTCTCATCCTTGTGGAAGCACGACAATGGCAACAGTTGCAGATCAAACTCCAAAACCCGGACCTCATGTTGCTCCAGCTGATGATATTTCCTGCACATATGGTTGTCCAGGACATGAGAAGCATCCTGAAGTTCCCACATGGAACAGGATGTATGCTCCATGGGACTGAGATGTCCTGCCATGCCTCTATTTATTAGACTATTAACTGGCTTCACCATAATAACCTTAAGATTTAAATAAATACAGATGCACCAGCTACTCACCAATCAGCTGCTTCTCTTGTGTTGTTGTCATTTTATTTTATAGGGAGTTAACTTAAACTACAAATAAGTAAAATATTTTATTAATTAGTTTAACTAGTTAAGCTGTAAATTTAATACAGTACTTTATAGTTCCCATCCTAGTTTAAACCACTGCCCACATTTAGAGAAAATAAAACCTTAATACTCACCAACCAATCACCAACTTGATGTCCTATGACATCACTCCTTGATTTTTTTTGTTGTTGATTTGTTCTCGCAGTGCTCTCTCTCTCTCTCTCTCTCTCCCTCCCTCTCTCTCTCTCTCTCTCTCTCTCTCTCACTCTCTCTTTCTCCCTTCTCTTCCTATCTCCCTCCCTCCCTCTCACTCTCTCTCTCTCTCTCTCTCTTTCTCCCCGCTCTGTCTGTCTGTCTGTCTGTCTCTCCCCCTCTGCTGCTGCTCTATCCTTGCTCTGCTCTCGGACCTCCCGTTGTTCACACAGTGCTCTTTCTCTCTCTCTTTCTCCCTCCCTCTCTCTCTCTGTCTCCCTCTCTGTCTCTCCCTTTGCTGCTGCTTTATCCTTGCTCTGCTCTCGGACCTTCCACTGTTCTCACAGTGCTCTTTCTCTCTTTTTCCCCCTCTCTTTGTCTCCCCTCTCTCTCTGTCTCCCTCCCTCTCTCTCTCCCTTTGCTGCTGGTTTATCCTTGCTCCACTCTCAGACCTCCCGATGTTCTCACAGTGCTCTCTCTCCAATGATGAGAGTCAACACTGAGCCTATTTGGTTAGAATTAATGAACTAGAGGAGCTATTACACTACTGGGTGCAAACTATAGGCCACCAAATAGTGGCAGGAGATACAGAAGCAAATTTTCAGGCAAATTACTGAAAGATGCGAGAACTTCAGAGTCGTGACAATGGAAGACTTCAATTATCATAATATAGACTGCGATGGTAACAATGAAAAGGGCAAAATTCCTGAAATGTGTACAAGAGAATTTTCTTGATCAGTGTGTTTCCAGCCCAATTTGGGAAGTATACAGTGGTGTTCCTCTGGGGTTGATAATAGAATCTCTGCTCTTTTTATATATCTATTAGTAACTGAAACCTGGGTATACAGGGCATAATTTCAAAGTTTGCAGATGTCATAAAACTCAGAAATGTAGTAAATAGTGAGGAGCATAGTAGCAAACTTCAGGAAGGCAGACAGGCTGGTAAAATGGGCGGACACGCGGCAGGTGAAATTTGACGTAGAGAAGCATGAAGTGATGCACTTTGGTAGGAAGTATGAGGAGATACAAAACAAGCTAAATGGTACAATGTTAAAGGAGGTGCAAGGACAGAGAGACCTGCTGGTGTTTGTGCAAAAATCATTGAAGGTGGTAGGATAGGTTAATAAAGCCCATGGATCCCGGGATTTATAAATAAAAGCATAGGGCACAAACGCTAAATGTTATGCTAAATCTTTATAAAACTGAATAGGCCTCAGTTGGAGTATTGTTTTCAATTCTGGGCATCACTTTAGGAAGGAGGTCAAAGCCTTGGAGAGGGTGCAGAAGGGATTCATTAGAATTCTACCAGGGATGAGGGGACTTCAGTTATGTGGGGTGACTGGAGAAGCTGGGGTTATTCTCCTTCGAGCAGAGAAGGTGGAGAGAAGATTTGATAAAGTTGTTCCAAATCATGAAGGGTTTTGACAGAATAAATAAGGAGAAATTGTTTCCAGTAGCAGAAGGGTCAGTAACCAGAGGACACAGAATTAAGGTGATTGGCAAATGAACTAGAGGCAACATGAGGAAAAAGTGTTTACATGCTGAGTTGCTGTGATCTTAAATGCACTGCATGAAAACAGATTCAATAGTAAGCTTGATAAAGGAATTAGATAAATAATTGAAGGAAAAAATATACAGGGCTATGGGGACAGAGTAGGTAGTGAGCCTAATTGGATTGCTCTTTCAAAGAGCTGGCACAGTGGTGCAAGGGCTGAATGGCCTCTATGCTGTATCATTCTATGATTCTATCAAGGCAAAACATGAAAGCACATCACAGTACCACATTGATATGACTGTCTTCAGACATTTTGCCTGTTTATCAACACAAGCCTCTTTTCTGACACTGTTGCAACTCGATTCCCATTGAGTTATAAATTTTGATGCTGCTCTCAAGTTTGTAAAGAGACATCTCTACAACAACAACTTCAGATCGTTTCAGAGCTTACTGAGACTTTGATAGAATTATCTTTGACTATCATGTCAATGTTTCCACAAGATTACATTTCGACAACTTTCCAACATTTCAAGGGCAGCATCTTCAAACTTTGTGCCAATAAGGTTTTGTTTATGGGAATGTTGTTGGGAATCTTGCCAGTACTTTCATAGTCCATTTGGAACCTTGTTATTATTTCCATTGACTCAATATACATGGAACTTTTCTTTTTAAAACTTTGAACATATCTGCAGCTCACTCTGCTCTACAATAACATCTTCTCCATAAACCTGTCAAAGTTGAAGGCTGAGGCTCCCTTAGAGAATAGAATCTCAGGTTTCCTGCTGGTAAATGATTCTAAGGTAATTTTGCAGTGAACATCACACACTCGGCTAAAGTATTTAGGATTAAAGTACAAGCAGTGAACACTTTCAGTTTGCCACATAAATAGAGATGTACTGTTCTAATTTATAATATTAACCAATTTGGGTAAATTAAGGTAATGTATGATTCACTTTGCCAGAGATTGATAATTGGTCAAGGAATTTTTATGATGATCACTAAACAATACGTCACTGAAGACTTTGGCTGTGTCAGAATTGAGTTTAATCTGTCCTGATATAAGAATATAAGAACGTTTGAGACAAGGAAAGCTCATTTGGCCATTGGCTGATTCCTTCCATAGATCTTGTGTATCCCAAAATATTTTCCACCATTTTAATCTGCTAAGGAAAACTTTCATGTGGATTTCCCAGACCTCAATGGAAATAAAAATGGGGAAAGATGTAATATAAGCTGCCATTGCCTGGTTTATGCTATCGCACAGAGTCGCGATCTACCCCTGGGAATGAAACTACTCATTTCACTCATTGTGGAGTAATGGAGCTATGTGGGCCCAACTCTCTGAAACTGTCCCCGTAACCCCCCTCCTCCTCCCAATTTTAAAACATTTGTTAAAAGTAATCTCTTTGACCACGCCTTAAGTCACCTCTCCACAAAGGCTTGACAAACATTCCTTTCAACCTCTGAAGCAACTTACAATTTTTTTTTAACATCAAAGCTCTATAAAATACAAGGGTGGGGGGGGGGGGGTGAAATTGGACTCAGTGCTTTTTGGGTGCTATGAGGCCCCTTGATGTCTTCAGTACCTTGCTCTATGGCAGCGAGGCCTGGACAACGTATGTCAGCTCAGAGCAACGTCTCAATTCATTCCATCTTCGCTGCCTCCGGAGAATACTTGGCATCAGGTGGCAGGAAAGCATCTCCAACACAGAAGTCCTCGAGGCGGCCAACATCCCCAGCTTATACACACTACTGAGTCAGCGGCGCTTGAGATGGCTTGGCCATGTGAGCCGCATGGAAGATGGCAGGATCCCCAAAGACACATTGTACAGCGAGCTCGCCACTGGTATCAGACCCACTGGCCGTCCATGTCTCCGCTTTAAAGACGTCTGCAAACACGACATGAAGTCCTGTGACATTGATCACAAGTCGTGGGAGTCAGTTGCCAGCGATCGCCAGAGCTGGCGGGCAGCCATAAAGGCGGGGCTAAAGAGTGGCGAGTCGAAGAGACTTAGCAGTTGGCAGGAAAAAAGACAGAGGCGCAAGGGGAGAGCCAACTGTGTAACAGCCCCGACAAACAAATTTTTCAACAGCACCTGTGGAAGAGTCTGTCACTCTAGAATTGGCCTTTATAGCCACTCTAGGTGCTGCTCCACAAACCACTGACCCCCTCCAGGCGCTTACCCATTGTCTCTCGAGATAAGGAGGCCAAAGAAGAAGAAGAAGAAGAAGAAGATGCCCAGGTGAACCTCTGACGAGAAATGCACCAGATGCCATCTTCATAAAGGTATTTGCGCACATGCGCACCTAACATCCACCAGCTCCATGCCGTGTAGGCAAATAATGATGTCAATCAGCACGTAACAATGATTCAACATCAGCACTACCATTTTGGAGATCAATGCTCCAGTCTGTGCCCTCTCTTAACCTTGCAGAGCTGTACATGATGCCAAATGGCATTAAGGGTCCCCTACTGGCACTATTTCAAGGGATGAACTATGGCTTTATTTTTTCCAGCTGTTGGCTGTAATTCTATGCATTTTGGGTGCTTTCTATAGTTGGTTAAAGTTTCAATAGTCTATGGTGAGTGGGGTGCCAGGTGCTGAAATAATTTTTTGCTGACATAAAAGCTTCTGCGCAGACCAGTTGCTCCCAGACGTGGGTGGATAAGTAGACCTTCCTCTTGGCATGCAGCATGACTGGGAGTATGAAAAGAGGCCACACAGAGCAGCATAATCAGCTAGAGGAGGTAGGAGGGGGAAGTGGAGAAGGGCTCTCAACAGAAGGCACAGAGAGAGTTTAGGGAGAAATTCTTCTCCCTGAACTATGATGACCAATGCTTCATGAATAAGTTTAGAAATTCATTACTGTTAGCTTCGTGTTTTTTTTTATTCTTTCATGGGATGTGGGCATCACTGGCCAGGCCAGTATTTATTGCCCATCTCTAATTGCCCTAGAGAAGGTTGTGGTGAGCTGCCTTCTTGAACCGCTGCAATCCATGTGGGATAGGTACACCCAAAGTGCTGTTAGGGAGGGAGCTCCAGGATTTTGACCAATGACAGTGAAGGAACGGCAATATAGTTCCAAGTCAGGATGGTGTGTGACTTGGAGGGGTACTTGCAGGTGCTGGTGTTCCCATGCTTAGTGTGAACAGGGCACAGAAGACAACCTGCTTTGGAGTGCAGTGACTATTATTATGGAGGTAAAAGTTATATCCAATTTACCCACAGAAAATGCTACAAACGGCAATGAAATGAGCATTTGAGTTTTTCTAAAGGCACCATGGGATCTTTGGCACTAGCAGAACAGGGTTTCTTATTCAAAGAGCTAGACCAAGACCTAACCCCCACCCCCGGCCCCACCGCACCCCCACAGTGCTGCACTCCCTTGGTGCTACAGTACAGCATCAGCCTAGATTATGCGCTCGAGTCTTGGAATAGGGCTTGAACCCAGCACCTTCTGACACTGGTTTACTGTTCATTTCTGGGTCCACTACTCGTACAAGGTAAGGACACATTCTGATTCATAAGGAACCTGAGGTCAACTTACAGGAATGAGCAGTGACAATGAACCCAAGGAAAATAGCGGAGAAACCCAAAAACACAACAAACCATAGTGCAGTCTGACATTGTAATGGATTGGAGTCACAGCAACTTCACTATATCCTTAAGATCTGAAATAAATGCCAGTTCAGGGCCACCTAGTGTCATGCTAGGCCCCCACCTGCCAAGAATGAGGCACATTAATTTTGTCATGAACATTGATTTTAAACTGTTACTGGAGTGAAGAAAGGACTTGTTAAACAGATCAGCCGTGGTTGAAAAAGATATTTGCATATTCACAGACAGTGTTTGGAAGGACAAAGCAGCCATTCCCTGACATTCAACCCACAATGGACCTTTGATCACCAGACATTGAAGGTGCGGGAGCTCGCATTCCAGGTTGCCTGTTAAAGGAAAATCCCAAGGCATTTTAAGAAGGGAAAGAGGATAACCAGGGAAAGAGTAGGGCCCATTAGGGACCAAAGTGGCAAGCTGTGTGTGGAGCCGGAGGATATAGGTGAGGTTTTAAATGATTATTTTTCATCTGTGTTCACTATGGAGAAGGATGATGTAGGTGTAGAGATCAGGGAGGGGGATTGTGATATACTTGAACATATTAGCTGTGAAAGGGAGGAAGTATTAGCTTTTTTAGTGGGTTTAATAGTGGATAAATCCCCAGGCCCAGATGAGATGTATCCCAGGCTGCTATGTGAGGCAAGGGAGGAAATAGCAGGGACTTTGACACAAATTTTCAAATCCTCTCTGGCTACAGGAGAGGTGCCAGAGGATTGGAGGACAGCGAATATGGTACTATTATTCAAGAAGGGTAGCTGGGATAAACCAGATAATTACAGACCGGTGAGTCTAACATCAGTGGTTGGGAAACTATTGGAAAAAATTCTGAGGGACAGGATTAATCTCCACTTGGAGAGGCGGGGATTAATCATGGCTTTGTCAAGGGGAGATCATGTCTAACTAACTTGATTGAATTTTTCGAGGTGGTGACTAGATGTGTAGATGAGGGTAAAGCAGTTGATGTAGTCTACATGGACTTCAGTAAGGCTTTTGATAAGGTCCCGCATGGGAGATTGGTTAAGAAGGTAAGAGCCCATGGGATCCAGGGCAATTTGGCAAATTGGATCCAAAATTGGCTTAGTGGCAGGAGGCAGAGGGTGATGGTCAAGGGTTGTTTTTGCGAGTGGAAGCCTGTGACCAGTGGTGTACCACAGGGATCGGTGCTGGGACCCTTGCTGTTTGTAGTGTACATTAATGATTTAGACGTGATTATAGGAGGTATGATCAGTAAATTCGCAGATGACATTAAAATTGGTGGTGTTGTAAATAGTGAGGAGGAAAGCCTTAGATTACAGGATGATATAGATGGGCTGGTAAGATGGGTGGAGCAGTGGCAAATGGAATTTAATCCGGAGAAATGTGAGGTGATGCATTTTGGGAGGACTAAAAAGGAAAGGGAATATACAATGGATGGGAGGACCCTAGGAAGTACAGAGGGTCAGAGAGACCTTGGTGTACTTGTCCATAGATCACTGAAGGCAGCAGCACAGGTAGATAAGGTGGTTAGGAAGGCATATGGGATACTTGCCTTTATTAGCCGAGGCATTGAATATAAGAGCAGGGAGGTTATGACGGAACTGTATAAAACGCTAGTTAGGGCCACAGCTGGAGTACTGTGTACAGTTCTGGTCACCACACTATAGGAAGGATGTGATTGCACTGGAGAGGGTGCAGAGGAGATTCACCAGGATGTTGCCTGGGCTGGAGCATTTCAGTTATGAAAAGAGACTGTAAAGGCTAGGGTTGTTTTCCTTGGAGCAAAGAAGGCTGAGGGGGGACCTGATTGAGGTATACAAAATTATGAGGTGCATTGATAGGTTAGCTAGGAAGAAACTTTTTTCCTAGCAGAGGATTCAATAACCAGGGGGCATAGATTTAAGGCAAGGGGCAGGAGGTTTAGAGGGGATTTGAGGGAAAATAAATTCACCCAGAGGGTGGTTGGAATCTGGAACGTGCTGCCTGAAGAGGTGGTGTAGGCAGGAACCCTCACAACACTTAAGAAGTATTTAGATGAGCACTTGAAATGCCATAACATACAAGGCTACGGGCCAAGTGCTGGAAAATGGCTTTAGAATAGTTAGGTGCTTGATGGCCGGCACAGACACGATGGGCCAAAGGGCCTGTTTCTGTGCTGTATAACTCTATGACTCTATAGCCAAATACACAAACGGACATGGTCAAACAGCTAGTCACATGACTAACCTGCTGGGCAACCTAAGTTTTTTTTGAATTTGTACAAATATTTTGGGCAGAAAGTCTGTTTGCTCCTGTACTGAGAAGGTCTCTCCTGTCTGCTCCCATCTCTTTATCACAAGCCTCTGAATCCACTGAAGGCACATGAACACCAAGAGAGAAAAGACTCCTGCAGCAAACAAAGTTTAAGAAGAATACTGAGCCCCAACAAAAAGCACGATCTACCTACAACAAAGACGCTACAGTGAGCTCGAAGAGCCATAACATAAAAAACCTCCTCAGATATTGCCTCAAACCTTTCCACTTTATTTCTTCTGCTTTCTTTCTGTCTCTGTCTGCATGTGTGTATCACATGTGGATGCTAGCGTGGGCGCATCGTGTATCCATAGGCGTTAACCAAATTAGAGGTTAGGTTTAAGTTTAATAAATTTATACTTTTCTTCTATAAGCCTGTTTGTGCTGGTTTCTTTGCCTTATAATTGGAAAGCGGAGAACAAGGATTCACCAAGGGGGAGCTAAAAAACACGGTGTTTTAAAAATTAAACCCTGTTACGGTAAGACCAGGTGAAGACTGAAAACGAAACCTAGACCTCTTTCTCACCTGGTTGAAATAGCCAGCCAGAATCCACAATGGAGAATGCTGTGGACATTCACTTCCAACAATCCTGGTTCTACAGCGACCACCTCCTTCTGTCTCTCTAGACGATAGACAATTCCCTATTAGATGCGGTTAGGGTTCCTCTTAGTTTAGTTTAGAGATACAGCACTGAAACAGGCCCTTCGGCCCACCAAGTCTGTGCCGACCATCAACCACCCATTTTATACCAATCCTACACTAATTCCACATTACTACCACATCCCCACCTGTCCCTATATTTCTCTACCACCTACCTATACTAGGAGCAATTTATAATGGCCAATTAACCTATCAACCAGCAAGTCTTTGGCATGTGGGAGGAAACCGGAGCACCCGGAGGAAACCCACGCAGACACAGGGAGAACTTGCAAACTCCACACAGGCAGTCCCCAGAATTGAACCCGGGTCGCTGGAGCTGGGAGGCTGCAGTGCTAACCACTGCGCCACTGTGCCGCCCTAGGTTCCTGTTTTAATATTAGGGGTTGCCCTTTTAGGACAGAGATGAGGAAAATCTTTTTCTCCCAGAGGATTGTGCGACTTTGGAACTCTCTGTCTCAGAAGGTGGTGAAGGCGGGCTCATTGAATAATTTTAAGGCGCAGGTAGATATATTCTTGTTAGGTAAGGGAATCAAAGGTTATCGGAGGTAGATGGGAATGTGGAATTCAAGACACAAACAGATCAGCTCTGATCTTATTGAATTGTGGAGCTAGAAGGGCTGAATGGCCTAAGTCTGCTCCTAATCCATCTGTTCATATGTTCTTTTGAAGGCTACTGCAGAATTTTTCAGCTAATTCTAGGCAAATGTTGAAGAACTTTTAATGCATCTCAGGGAACTTTATGATGGATACCTGGAGAGTGCACAAATTAAAATGTGTGGGTCGGGATAGAGGGGAAGAGAAACATCAATGGTATCTTTGAAAAATAGTATCTTTATTCTTGAGTTGTTAAAAAATGTTATATAATTTGGGACTGTAATTTGGTAAAGTTAACTGCTTGGGGAAGTACAGTACCAGTAAAAGGAGCTCTGATCCAGGCCCAGATTATTGATCAATGTGGCAGATGCACATGACTACATGTTGATTGCTTACAGCTCCTGCAGCTCATCCAAATGATCTAATGAGGTCACCTATGTACTGTGTTCCTTCTACCTTCACTCAGCCATTGATGGCAAAGCTTGTACCTCCAATCTTCTACAGTTTGAAACTCTCTTCACCTAGCTCTATCTCTGTCTACAATCAACCAAGCTTTCAGCCACCGACCCTAACACCCTCCTACTTCCTGCATTACTCACTGTTCCTTCTGGAAAGCACGCTGTCATGTTTCATTATATGACAAGCACTATATCAATGTAAATTGTCATGTGATCCAGTTCTGTCTCTCTGTTGTTCTTCTCAGTTTTCAGGATGGTCTAATCTCATTTGCAGACAACTCCAATGAAAAGCATCAATGCATTGATGCACAGATGATGGCCTTTAACCAGAAAATATCCAGGGACATCCTGAAATGTATATCTTGGTCAGATTCCCAAAGAATTGTATGTGAAGCACTCATCCCACACGTGCACCGACTCCTCGTGCATACTCACTCCCCGTGCACACTCACTCCCCAGCTTCCCTCCCTTTCCAGAAATCATATCAGCAAGAAGAAATTTATCACAAGGAAGTAAATTTAAGATGCCAATTGATGGGGATAAATGCAGACAACTGACCACACCTGCCTTTTCATGAAGGTGCTTCCATTATTGATATTTTTTGAGGACTGGTGTTTAAAAAGATTGTGAAAATTGATTCATTTGAAAGACCAAGGAAATGTCTGGATTTGCTTTTTTTTTTAAGGGTTACTCGAAGGACACTTTTTAAAAATCCTTGCTTTTTAAAAAAATACTTACTGGAAGAGACAATGAAGTACTAAAATAAACATAAGGAGCCTTGCTGGCTTTTGGAGTTGTTTACAGAGAAGTCACATGTCTCGGTTTATGGTTGTCAGGAGTTTTGGCTTTTTGATTTGGGCTTGGACTATTTGAATGCTCAGTTGGTGTTTAGCCTGCTAAGAGAGAAGCCACCCAACTCATCCTTTTCCACCTGTTTTGGAAAATCTTCTGAGAATCCAGTGTGATAGCTGAAACCACTGATGCAATAATTCTCCCGAAAAGCCTGAGAGGCGACTCCTCGACGTACTGAACAGAACTGCTCCAGAAAGATCCCAGTGACAGCCGTCTACGTATACCCGGATGCCTGACTAAAGGCCATCTGGAACGTTCCATATCTTATCCTTTTTCTGCAAGAAATGACACCAACTTGGCCAAAGTATTTTTTAAAAAGTTGAGCCAGTTTTTTCATTTTTCTTTCTTTTTTTTCTTTAACCGGTGTGTGTGTGCATGTTAGGTTATTTTAGAAGGTTATATATTTATACTTTCATATTTCAAATTGTGTGTTAATAAGCTTTGCATCTCTATTGAATGAGTCTTGTTTTATAATAAATCAATAATTTTGTTGTTTATTAAAGAAACCTGGTTGGCAGATTTTTTTAATTCTGAATCTAATATAGATAAAGTATATAATTGGCTGTATTGGTAACTGGGTAAAACATTTAAACATACGTGTGACCAGTGGAGAAGTGGAACTAGGGAAAGACGGTGCATTCCTCCAACCTCGGTCGGAACACTTCTCACCACCTGACTCCATCCTTCGATTATTTTTTTCTTAGTCATTGTATCATATCATTATCAATGAACAAATGGTGTCAGCTGTGGCTCAGTGGATAGTATTCTTAACTATGAGTCAAAAGGTTATGGGTTCAAATCTCACTCCAGAGACTTGAATCTATAATCCAGGCCAACACTCTCAATACAATTCTGAGGGGGTGCTGCACTGTCAGGGGGGGGCACCTTTCAGGTGAGGTGTTAAACTGAGGGCCCACCTTCATTCACAGGTTGATGTAGAAGATCCAACGACATCATATAAAGGAAAGCAGGGAGTTCTCCCTGTTGTCCTAGCCAATATTTATCCCTCAGAATGTCTGGTCATTATCTTTGCTGTTTGTGGGAGCTTGCTGTGCATAAATTAGCTGCTGTGTTTCCTGGATTACAATAGATTCTACACTTCAAAAGGTATTTCATGGGCTTTAGCCATGAAGCAAGCTTTGTAAATGCAAGTCCCTTCTAAAGCATGAGCCTGCACTAACACAACTGTCCTACAACCATCTGCAAAAGGCTTAAAAGACCTGCCTGATGTTTTCTGACCCTCAATTTATCAATTCGTTCAGGAGCTACTCGCCTCTGCCAGCCTAGGGAATGTCGCAAAAAATTTTGCTTTTCCATTCAGTAATTTAAGTGAAAAGGGCAGCATGTGGTTGAAAACAATTTGAAGAAAAATTCACTTACTCAGTCTTTGGATAAAGTGTTGTTGTATCGGAACTGATGAGAACCTCAGCCACTGGATAAAGAGAGGAAAATTGGATGAGTCAGTCTGTAAATGTGATCAGTGGAGAACCCCACAGCTAAACACATTATTGTTTAGGAGCATTGAATAGACTCCATTGTTCTCAGTTTTAAAAAATCCCAGGATTTTGTTCAGTTTTAATTTTAAAAATCTAGGTGAAATTTAATGGGGGGAATAATTGTGGACATAAACAAGGTAAGGGAAGTTGCTCAGGAGGAGTATGCACTGCCTGATATGGTACTGAACACCTCCACACAGGAAAATCCAGTTTGTGCTGAATTAGCTAATCATAGCCAGGGCAGCAATGGAGCGGGCTACAATAGTTTCATCATCCTGGGTTGATTAGGAGTGAAACCCGACAAGATTCCACCTTTCAGTCACTGCCCACTCACCCTAGCTCTCACCAAGTCCTGTTCCCCTATCATCCCTGTGATCACTAACCTACATTGGCTCCCAGTCCAGCAACGGCTCTTTTAAAATTCCCATCCTTATTTACAAGTTCTTCCATGGCCTCACCCCTCCCTATCTATAATCACCTCAGCCCTACAACCTTCCAAGATCTCTGCACTCTTCCAATTCTATCCTCTTGCACATCCCCTGTTTCCATTGCTGCATCATTAATGGCTGTACCTCAGGTACCTGAGCCTTAAGCTCTGGAATTCCATCCCTAAACCTCTCCACCTTTCTACTTGCTTCTCCTCCGTTAAGACACTCCTTAAAACCTACCTTTTTGGCCAAGCTTTCGGTCACCTGTCCTAATATCTCCTATGTGTCTCAGTGTCAAATTTTATTCTGTGAAGTACCTTTAGAACATTTATTATGTTGTTGTAGCCCGAAAGGGCCTATCTGTAGGTATTAGTTGGGGCCAACATTGGATTGGGCTTGGCTCAAAGCGGGGACTTTGCTGATCGATTTGATTCAGTAGAACAACGAGTGATGCATTTATCTACTCAAGCAAGGGAAATTTCCTTGTAATGGAAATGTAAAAATTGCTCTCTTCCCCTTCCCCCACCACAAGTATTTTCCTGCATTTAACCTCTGACTTAACTCCAGCAACTTCACTGAGAACTGAGAGATGCTTGTGAGACAGAAGCTCAACCGAGAACATGTGACAATGGAGGAAAACATCTCCTAAATGTTCTCCATAATCAGTCATGGCAACTGACCCTCCAACTACCATTTGTTTTTTATATTTTGATTGTACAGTTTATACAACCAGCTCTTTGTTATTCGAACTGCTTCTGTTCGAGTGTAAAAGAATTGTATAATATTGTGTGTACTTTTAACAAAGCATTTATTGTCCATGGCCTTAAATTAACCTCTTTACAAAGGAATTGTGTTCTTTAACTACCTGACTCCTCAAGTTCACTACAAACCTTATGTCTTCACTTCTCCTCATTCCCCTCGCACATTCTCGCTCCCCTCACTGTCACCACATCCCCATCCCCCTTCCTCCTCTCAAATGTAGTGTCTAGTATCACTGCATAGATCCATGGGTATTGATAGCTCAGTGTTTTCCTACTGGACTTCATGAGAGTACATCTGAACTGCATGGCTGCACTGACCATCGACCGAAACAGTTGGTGTCGGCGGGCTGTTTACTTATGGACACCATCACAAATCAGCACGACCTCCAAGTAATGAATTCTTTCTGGATGCGAGATAGGACATCACTCAGCAGCAAGAATTGTGGACAATTTTCCCCATCCTACCTTCTTCCCAGTTGCCAGTTTGACTGAGATCAGCTCACTCGACATAGACTGGAGATCAAACTCAGCAACATTCTAGCCTGTAATATGGCAGGTGGGGCATTAACCCAGTGGCACATTGTATATTCTTAAATGTTGGGAACATTTGGCTTAGTTTGGTGTTTTCTTTAAATCCACTTTCCTCAATCTGACCTGATGTTGCAGCTGTAATTACATTAACAATTCCAGGGCCCAGACTGTCACCAATGTCCAATCAGGAGCTTGCCAGGAGATGCCCCCGACTCTCCAGGTATGATCCGCCCCACCAATGGGGCCACACTCTCCTTCACATCGGAGGCAGTGACATAGTGGTCATGTCACTAGACTAATAATCCAGAAACCCAGGCTAATGCTCTGGGGACATGGATTCAAATCCCACCACGGCAGATGGTGAAATTTGAATTCAATTAATAAATTGGAATTAAGAAGCTAGTCTAGTGGTGACCATGAAAGCATTGTCGATTGTTGTAAAAACCCATCTGGTTCACTGAAGTCTTAAGGGAAAGAAATCTGCTGTCCTTACCTGGTCTGACCTACATGTGACTCCAGTCCCACAGCAATGTGGTTGACTCTTAAATGCCCTCTGAAATGGCCTAGCAAGCCACTTAGTTCAAGGGCAATTAGAAATGGGCAATAAATGCTGGCCTAGCCAGCGACACCCACATCCCATATATGAATAAAAAAACATGGCTCAGATGGGCTGATCAGAACAAAGTCCAAAGCAACATATCTCCCCACTTCATCACATTGGCCATTCATAAACATCCCATGCCAACTGTAAACTGTTTAAAAATAAAACTTTACAGGACTCAAATCTGTGTTGTCTATTTTCCACATGGCTGCATGTTGATCCTCATCATGTGGTACCAATACTTAGACTGGTGCACATCAATATTAAAGCAGTAAGTGAGGTTTGGATTTTGTTTAGTGGCTGATGGTAAATGTCAACATCTGTAAATATTCTTGTGGTAAAATAATTTTAGAAATATGTCATTCCTGCAAACTTCAGTTCAGCCACAGCTGGAGTACTGTGTACAGTTCTGGTCACCACACTATAGGAAGGATGTGATTGCACTGGAGAGGGTGCAGAGGAGATTTACCAGGATGTTGCCTGGGCTGGAGCATTTCAACTGTGAAGAGAGACTGAAAAGGCTGGGGTTGTTTTCCTTGGAGCAGAGAAGGCTGAGGGGGGACATGATTGAGGTATACAAAATTATGAGGGGTATTGATAGGATAGGTAGGAAGAAACTTTTTCCCTTAGCAGAGGGGTCAATAGTCAGGGGGCATAGATCTAAGGTAAGGGGCAGGAGGTTTAGAGGGGAGTTGAGGTAAAACATTTTCACCCAGAGGGTGTTTGGAATCTGGAACGCATTGCCTGAAGGGGTGGTAGAGGCAGAAACGCTCACAACATTTAAGAAGTATTAAGATGAGCACTTGAAATACCATAGCATACAAGGCAATGGGCCAAGTGTCACAGAATCACAGAATAATACAGTGCAGAAGAGGCCCTTCGGCCCTTTGAGTTTGCACCGATGCATTAAAACACCTGACCTGTCTACCTAATCCCATTTGCCAGCACTTGGCCCATAGCCTTGAATGTTATGACGTGCCAAGTGCTCATCCAGGTACTTCTTAAAGGATGTGAGGCAACCTGCCTCTACCACCCTCCCAGGCAGGGCATTCCAGACCGTCACCACGCTCTGGGTAAAAAAGTTCTTCGTCAAATCCCCCTTAAACCTCCCGCCCCTCACCTTAAATTTGTGACCCCTCGTAACTGACCCTTCAACTAAGGAGAACAGCTGTTCCCTATCCACCCTGTCCATGCCCCTCATAATCTTGTACACCTCGATCAGGTCACCCCACAGTCTTCTCTGCTCCAGTGAAAACAACCCAAGCCTATCCAACTTCTCTTCATAGCCTAAATGTTCCATCCCAGGCACCATCCTGGTGAACCGCCTCTGCACCTCCTCCAGTGTAATCACATCCTTCCTATAATGTGGTGACCAGAATTGCACACAGTACTCCAGCTGTGGCCTTACCAAAGTTCTGTACAACTCCAACATGACCTCCCTGCTTTTGTAATCTGTGCCTCGATTGATAAAGGCAAGTGTCCCATATGCCTTTCTCCCCACCCTATTAACCTGCCCTTCTGCCTTCAGAGATCTATGGACAAACACGCCAAGGTCCCTTTGTTCCTCAGAACTTCCCAGTGTCAGGCCATTCATTGAATACTTCCATGTCACATTACTCCTTCCAAAGTGTATCATCTCACACTTTTCAGCATTAAATTCCATCTTCCACTTTTTTGCCCATTTGACCATCCCGTCTATATCTTCCTGTAACCTAAGACACTCCACCTCACCGTGAACCACTCGGCCAATCTTTGTGTCATCCGCGAACTTACTGATTCTACCCTCCACATAGTCATCTATGTCATTTATATAAATGACAAACAATATGGGACCCAGCACAGATCCCTGTGGTACGCCACTGGACACCAGTGGCTTCCAGTCACTAAAACAGCCATCTGTCATCACTCTATGTCTTCTACATCTAAGCCAATTTTGAATCCACCTTATCTAGTTACCCTGTATCCCATGTGTATTTGCTTTCTTGATAAGTCTCCCATGTGGGACCTTGTCAAAGGCTTTGGTGAAATCCATGTAAACTACATCAACTGCACTACCCTCATATGCACACCTGGTCACATGCTCAAAAAATTCAATCAAATTTGTTAGGCATGACCTCCCTCTGACAAAGCCATGCTGACTATTCCTAATCAAATTTTGCCTCTCCAAGTGGAGATAGATTCTCTCCTTCAGAATTTTCTCCAGTAGTTTCCCTACCACTGACGTGAGACTCACTGGTCTATAGTTCCCTGGCTTATCTCTACAACCTTTCTTAAATAGTGGGACCACATTAGCTGTTCTCCAGTCCTCTGGCACCTCCCCCGTGGAAGTGCATTGAAATGGGATTAGTTTGGACGGGTGCTTGATGGTCAGCGCAGGCGCGTTGGGCCGAAGGGCCTGTTTCTGTGCCGTAAATCTCGATGACTCTATTATAAAGAGAGAAATGGCTTGAGATGCATGGGTGCAACTCACTCTGCCAAATCCTAAGTTAATCATTCAATTATTCTGCAATTATAGAATCTTACAGCACAGAAGGAGGTCTTTCGGCTGCTCATAACTGTGCAGCTACTTTGAAAGATCTATCCATTTAGTCCCACTCCCTGCTCTTTCCCCACAGCCCTGCAAAATGTTTCCCTTCAAGTATTTCTTCAATTCCCTTTTGAAACTTAATATTGAATCTGCTTCCACTGCCTTTTCAGACAGTGCGTTCTAGATCACAACAACTCGCTGGGGAAGAAACAAATTCATCATTTTATCTTTCTTCTTTTGTCAATTAAATCTGAGTCCTCTGGTTACTGACACTCCTGCAAACAGAAAATGTTCCTGTGAATGGGAGTGTGTTCCACAGGGTAGCAGAGAGCTGGCAGTGTATCCTCTAGGGTAACAGAGAGCTGGGAGTGTGTTACACGGAGATACAGAGAGCTTGGAGTGCGTTCCACAGAGTAACAGAGAGCTTGGAGTGCGTTCCACAGGGTAACAGAGAGCAGGGAGTGTGTTACACGGAGTAACAGAGAGCAGGGAGTGCATTACATGGAGTAACAGAGAGCTGGGAGTGTGTTCCACAGGGTAACAGCGAGCTTGGAGTGCGTTCCACCAGGTAACAGAGAGCTGGGAGTGAGTTACATGGAGTAACAGAGCTGGGAGTGTGTTACACTGAGTAACAGAGCTGGGAGTGAGTTACATGGCGTAACAGAGCTGAGAGTGTGTTTCACTGAGTAACAGAGCTGTGAGTGTGTTACACGGAGTAACAGAGAGCTGGGAGTGTGTTACACTGAGTAACAGAGCTGGGAGTGTGTTACATGGAGTAACAGAGAGCTGGGAGTATGTTACATGGAGTAACAAAGCTGGGAGTGTGCTACACGGAGTAACAGAGCTGGGAGTGTGTGACACTGAGTAACAGAGCTGGGAGTGTGTTACACGGAGTAACAGAGAGCTGGGAGTGTGTTACATGGAGTAACAGAGAGCTGGGAGTATGTTACATGGAGTAACAGAGCTGTGAGTGTGTTACACGGAGTAACAGAGAGCTGTGAGTGTGTTACACTGAGTAACAGAGCTGGGAGTGTGTTACACGGAGTAACAGAGCTGGGAGTGTGTTACACGTAGTAACAGAGCTGGGAGTGTGTTACACGGAGTAACAGAGCTGGGAGTGGGTTACATGGAGTAACAGAGAGCTGGGAGTATGTTACATGGAGTAACAGAGCTGGGAGTGTGTTACACGGAATAACAGAGAGCTTGGAGCGTGTGACACTGAGTAACATAGCTGGGAGTGTGTTACACTGAGTAACAGAGCTGGGAGTGTGTTACACGGAGTAACAGAGAGCTGGGAGTATGTTACATGGAGTAACAGAGCTGGGAGTATGTTACATAGAGTAACAGAGCTGGGAGTATGTTACATGGAGTAACAGAGAGCTGGGAGTGTGTTACGCTGAGTAACAGAGCTGTGAGTGTGTTACATGGAGTAACAGAGAGCTGGGAGTGTGTTACACTGAGTAACAGAGCGGCGAGTGTGTTACACTGAGTAACAGAGCTGGGAGTGTGTTACACTCAGTAACAGAGAGCTGGGAGTGAGTTACACTGAGTAACAGAGCTGTGAGTGTGTTACACAGAGTAACAGAGAGCTGGGAGTGTGTTACACTGAGTAACAGAGAACTGGGAGTGAGTTACACTGAGTAACAGAGCTGTGAGTGTGTTACACTGAGTAACAGAGCTGGGAGTGTGTTACACTGAGTAACAGAGCTGGGAGTGTGGTACACTGAATAACAGAGAGCTGTGAGTGTGTTACACGGAAAAACAGAGCTGGGAGTGTGTTACACGGAGTAACAGAGCTGGAAGTGTGTTACACTGAGTAACAGAGAGCTGTGAGTGTGTTACACTGAGTAACAGAGCTGGGAGTGTGTTACACGGAATAACAGAGCTGGGAGTGTGTTACACGAAATAACAGAGCTGGGAGTGTGTTACACGGAGTAACAGAGCTGGGAGTGTGTTACATGGAGTAACAGAGCTGGGAGTGTGTAACACGGAGTAACAGATCTGGGAGTGTGATACACTGAGTAACAGAGCTGGGAGTGTGTTACACGGAGTAACAGAGCTGGGAGTGTGTCACGCTGAGTAACAGAGCTGGAAGTGTGTTACACTGAGTAACAGAGCTGGGAGTGTGTTACACGGAGTAACAGAGCTGGGAGTGTGTTACACTGAGTAACAGAGCTGGGAGTGTGTTACACGGAGTAAGAGAGCTGGCAGTGTGTTACACGGAGTAACAGAGCTGGGAGTGTGTTACACTGAGTAACAGAGCTGGGAGTGTGTTACACGGAGTAACAGAGCTGGGAGTGTGTTACGCTGAGTAACAGAGCTGGGAGAGTGTTACACTGAGTAACAGAGCTGGGAGTGTGTTACACAGAGAAACAGAGCTGGGAGTGTGTTACACTGAGCAACAGAGCTGGGAGTATGTTACGCTGAGTAACAGAGCTGGGAGAGTGTTACACGGAGTAACAGAGCTGGGAGTGTGTTACGCTGAGTAACAGAGCTGGGAGTGTGTTACACGGAGTAACAGAGCTGGGAGTGTGTTACACGGAGTAACAGAGCTGGGAGTGTGTTACACGGAGTAACAGAGCTGGGAGTATGTTACACTGAGTAACAGAGCTGGGAGTGTGTTACACTGATTAACAGAGCTGGGAGTATGTTACACTGAGTAACAGAGCTGGGAGTGTGTTACACGGAGTAACAGAGAGCTGGGAGTGTGTTACACAGAGTAACAGAGCTGGGAGTGTGTTACACAGAGTAACAGAGCTGGGAGTGTGTTACACGGAGTAACAGAGCTGGGAGTGTGTTACACTGAGTAACAGAGCTGGGAGTGTGTTACACGGAGTAACAGAGCTGGGAGTGTGTTACATGGAGTAATAGAGAGCTGGGAGTATGTTACATGGAGTAACAGAGAGCTGGGAGTATGTTACATGGAGTAACAGAGAGCGGGGAGTGTGTTACGCTGAGTAACAGAGAGCTGGGAGTGTGTTACACTGAGTAACAGAGCTGGGAGTATGTTACACTGAGTAACAGAGCTGGGAGTATGTTACACTGAGTAACTGAGCTGGGTGTGTGTTACACTGAGTAACAGAGCTGGGAGTGTGTTACTCTGTGTAACAGAGCTGGGAGTGTGTTACACGGAATAACAGAGCTGGGAGTGTGTTACACTGATTAACAGAGCTGGGAGTGTGTTACCAGGAGTAACAGAGCTGGGAGTGTGTTCCACAGGGTAACAGAGCTGGGAGTGTGTTTCATTGGATAAAGAGAGCTGGGAGTGTGTTACACGGAATAACAGAGCTGGGAGTATGTTACACTGAGTAACAGAGCAGGGAGTATGTTACCCTGAGTAACAGAGAGCTGGGTGTATGTTACACTGAGTAACAGAGCTGGGAGTATGTTCCACTGAGTAACAGAGCTGGGAGTGTGTTACACTGAGTAACAGAGAGCTGGGAGTGTGTTACACTGAGTAACAGAGAGCTGGGAGTGTGTTACACTGAGTAACAGAGCTGGGAGTATGTTACACTGATTAACAGAGCTTTGAGTGTGTTACACTGATTAACAGAGCTGGGAGTGTGTTACCAGGAGTAACAGAGCTGGGAGTGTGTTACACTGAGTAACAGAGCTGGGAGTGTGTTACACTGAGTAACAGAGAGCTGGGAGTGTGTTACACTGAGTAACAGAGCTGGGAGTATGTTACACGGAGTAACAGAGCTGGGAGTGTGTTACACTGATTAACAGAGCTGGGAGTGTGTTACCAGGAGTAACAGAGCTGGGAGTGTGTTCCACAGGGTAACAGAGCTGGGAGTGTGTTTCATTGGATAAAGAGAGCTGGGAGTGTGTTCCACAGGGTAACAGAGCTGGGAGTGTGTTTCATTGGATAAAGAGAGCTGGGAGTGTGTTCCACAGGGTAACAGAGCTGGGAGTGTGTTTCATTGGATAAAGAGAGCTGGGAGTGTGTTCCACAGGGTAACAGAGCTGGGAGTGTGTTTCATTGGATAAAGAGAGCTGGGAGTGTGTTACACAGGGTTACAGAGAGCTGGGAGTCAGTTCTATGCTTGCTATTTGCAATACAGAGTCTGTTTACCATTCTTCTCCAGATAACAAATTAATAAATCAACCACGCCCCACACACACTCGGTGACACTTTGGAAAGTGTGAACTTTAAGGTGAAGATAGGGTCATATGCAAACACTTCATTGGGTATTACAGTCTTATATCAGAGTGTTACAGTCAGAGGTGTGGGGTATTTCAGAGTGTTATAGTCAGTTTAAAGGAGGAAAGAGAAGTAGAGAAGCCAAGAGGTTTAGGCAGGGAATTAGGGCCTAGACAGTTGAAAGCACAGCCGCCAATGGTGGAGTGATGGTTGTGGTGAATGCAGAAGAGGCCGGAATTGCAGGATCACAGAGATCTTGTTCGGCGCAGGCTTGGAGGGCCGAATGGCCTGTTCCTGTACTCTACTGTACTGTTCTTCGGTTGTAGGGCTGGAGGAGGTTATAGAGATAGGGAATGTCGAGATCATGGAGGGGTTTGAGAATTAAATTGAGAATTTTTAAATTGAGACATTGCTTAACTGGGAGAGCCTTGCATAGTCAAGCCTAAAGATAACAAAGAGTTTCAGCAACAGATGAGCTGAGGTAGGCATGGAGATCGGCGATGTTACAGAGGTGAAAGTAGATGGTCTTTGTGGCGGAGGGTCAGAAGTTCAGTTCAAGGCCTAAAAACAGAATCTGTGGAGAGAGAAGCAGACTTAAAGTTTCAGGTGAGTGACCCTTCGTGCAATCTGGTGGGCTTAATTTTACCAGCACCTCGACGTTGGGGGTCTTGGTGGGGGGCCCGTAAAATACTTGTGGGAACAACCCACCACGACCCCCGACACCGAAAAGGTCCGGCCGCATTTTACCGGCAGCGGCGAGGCCTCGATGCGGCCTCTCTGCCACTTGGCGGCAGGGCCGTCACTTAAATATTAAAAGTAATTTTAAAAACATGCAGATCAACTTACCTTGTCCCTGCGGCCGTCCCATGCCAATATTATGGCCGCCAGCCGCAACCCACGTGCCTTCAGAACTCCGTTCCGAGGCGAGACACTGGTGGGGGGGGGAGTGGGGAAAACATTTTTTATTGGCTGTGGGGATGATGGGAAGGAGTTGAAGTGCAAATGTGATGAGGTTGGGGGAGTAGGTTCCGGGTGGGAATAAAGCTAATGTTCGTGATATAGACCAATGAAAACAACATTAGGGGGTTGGGAAAGGGCCTCCAGCTTTTAATTATTTTTTAAACAAAATCCAGAGAAATGTTACTTTAAAAATGGAAATTTTTGCTCCGGGCTTGAAGCCCTTTAAAAGTTGCGCTGGTGTCTGTGTGGTGGTGCCAGATGCCATTGCCAGTGCCGGATTATCCACCCCCCTATGTCATCAGCTTTACTGGCTGGGCACTGCTCTCATCTGTGGGTCTTCTTGGCTCCACAATGTTGACAAGGTTTTCCAACGTCATGCACCTTCTCACCTGGATGTTTTTTTCTTTTCTTCAAAGTGTTTCCCTGGCTTTGGCTTAACCTGTTGGATGAGCATTGGACTCCTTCTCATCCACAGCTTGTCTTCAGCTCGTATGATGTCCCTATTCTGTTGGTGAACTTCAGTCCGTCTTACAATTTGAATTGCCTTTTCCAGTGTAAGGTCTTCCTTGGATTGCAACAGGTCAGACAAGGATTCATCCGCTATGCCAACACCTATCCTGTCTTTGATTAGTTCTGCCTTTAATTCGCTGTATTCGCAACCTTCTGCCAATCTATAAAAGTCATTAATCTAGGGAAAATAGAATATGAGAGTAAACTAGTGAGAAACATAAAAATGTACTGTAAAAACCTCTATCAGTATGGAGATAGGTAAAGATTAGCAAAAACAAATGTGGGTGCATTACAAGCAGAGTCAAAGAATAAGGAAATGGCAGAGAAACTGAACAAATACTTCATGTCTATCTTTATGGAGGGAAATACTAAAAACCTCCCAGAAATAATGGAGAAGCAAGGGACTAGTGTAAACAAGGAACTGCAAGATATTGATATTAGTGGAAAAAAAAGCACTAGAGAAATTAATGGAACTTAAAGTAAATAAACCACCTGGAGCTGATGATCTACATCCCAGAGTGTTGAAAGAGGTGACTGTAGAGATAGTAGATGCATTGGTGGTCATCTTTCAAAATTCTATAGACTCTGCAATGGTTCCTGCAGATTGGAAGGTGGCAAATGTAACCCCACAATTTAAGAAAGGAGGGAGAGAAAAAATAGGGAACAACAGACCTGTTAGCCTAACATCAGTCGTAGGGAAAATGCTAGAATCTAGAATGAAGGGTGTGATAACAGGATACTTGGAAAATAATGGTAGGATTGAGCCGAGTCAACACGGATTTATGAAAGGGAAATCATGTTTAACAAACCTGTTGGGGTTTTTTCAGGATGTAGTTAGCAGAATAGACAAGGAAGAACTGATGGATGTGGTATATTTAGATTTTCAGAAAGCTTTTGATAAGGTCCCACACAAGAGGTTAATAAACAAAATTAGAGCACATGGGATTGGGGGGAAGATACTGGCATGGATTGAGAACTGGTTAACAGACAGAAAATAGAGAGTAGGAATAAATGGGTCATTTTCAGATTGGCAGGCTGTGATTAGTGGGGTACTGCAAGGATCAGTGCTTGGGCCCCAGCTATTCACAATCTATATCAATGATTTTATGTGGGGATTAAATCTAACATCTCCAAGTTTGCAGATGAGACAAAACTAGGTTGAAATGTTAGTTGTGAGGAGGATGCAAAGACGCTTCAAGGGGATTTGGAAAGGCTAAGCGAGTGGGCAAATATTTGGCAGATGGAATACCATGTGGAGAAATGTGAGGTTATCCATTTTGGTTGGAAAAACAGAAATGCAGAGCATTTCTTAAATGGTGAGAGGCTGGGAAGTGTTGAACTTCAAAGGAACTTGGGTGTCCTTGTTCATAAATTACTGAAAGCTAACATACAGGTACAGCAAGTAATTAAGAAGGCAAATGGTATGCTGGCCTTTATTACAAAAAAGATTTGAGTAAAGATGTCTTACTGCAATTATATAGAGCCTTGGTGAGACCGCACCTGGATTATTATGTGCAGTTTTGGTCTCCTTACCTAAGGAAAGATATATTTGCCATAGGGGGAGTGCAACGAAGGTTCACCAAACTATTTCCTCAGATGGAGGGATTGTCCTACGAGGAAAGATTAAATAGACTGGGCCTTTATTCTCTGGAGTTTCGAAGAATGAGCAGTGATCTCATTCAAATGTACAAAATTCTCACAGGGCTCAACAGGGTAGATGCAGGAAGGATGTTTACCCTGGCTGGGGAGTCTCGAACCAGGGGACAGTGTCTCATAATAAGGGCAGGTCATTTAGAACTGAGATGAGGAGGAATTTCTTCACTCAGAGAGTGGTGAATCTTTGGAATTCTCTGCCCCAGAGGGCTGTCGAGACTCAGTTGATGAGTATGTTCAAGACGGAGATCAATAGATTTCTATATATTAATATCGAGGGATACGAGGATAGTGCAGGAAAATGGTGTTGAAGTAGAAGCTCAGCCATGTTCTCATTGAATGGTGGAGCAGGCTCGAAGGGCTGAATGGCCTACTCCTGCTCCTATTTCTTATGTTCCTATGTTCTAGCTCATGTGACTGTTGCATCTTCACTCGTACAGGGGGAGGGGTCTCTCTCACTGTCTTCTATTGTTAAACCTTTACATTCTTATACTACATAGTCAACTGTGTCAAAGTCTGCAGACAGGTTGAGAAGGACGAGGGGGATAGTTTCCCATGGTCACAGTCACATACAATGTCATTTATGACTTTGATAGCTATTTTGTTACTGTGGCGGGTAGAAACCTGATTGGAGGGATTTAAACATGGAGTTCTGGGAAAAATCAGTCACGGATTTGGGTGGTGACAACATGTTCAAGGGCTTTGGAAAGGAGAGGGAGGTTGGAGATGGAATGGTAGTTTTCAAGGACAGTGGGGTCAAGGCTGGAATTTTTTTCGAGGGAGATGCTGAGAGTAGCTTTTAAAAGGCATATTCCATAGTCTGGCCCACACAATGTCCAAAGCAACACATAAATGATAAGAAAACAATTTATTTTTTAAAGCTCCTATCTCATAGCAATGTACCATAGTTGCTTGAGGTGCAGTAGCTCTTGCTACATAAGTGAATGCAGTAGATATTTTAAAATAATCTATGTTTTGTTACTGCTGGTTAGCTGAGACACTGGCAGAATGCCCTGCTTTTCTTCAAATGTTACCATGTAATCAGGCAAATACTGGTTCCTGGCCCGTGATTTGTCTCACATGGTATAGTGTGTCTAGGCAGCAGTGAATCCCTCTGCTCTTCAACTCACACAATATCATTCAACAAACTCCAGTTTTCTCAAAATTTAAATATTTACTGGGCTGAAAATTTAACCTGTTTGCTGGCAGTGAAATGAGTTTTGTTGGTTTCAACCCTGTTACTAGTGGACATGGGGCATATGTCACTAATTGCACTCTCATTCAGATCCAATCAGAAAAAGGACATAGACAAGTTGGTGGAATGGGCTGTACCTGCCCAGGGAGTGTTAGATACCGTGTACTTGAAATTGAAATGTGTTTTTTTAATATTCCATTGGCCTCCACACCCGTACACTAATGTATCTGGTCAGCAGCACTGAGTTCCAAACATTCTCTGATCCGTGGAAGACCCTCAGTAGTCACTTGTCCCTGTGCCATTCCCAAGTTGACACTGAGTCTTTTACAGTTGTAAATGAACTGACACAACCAATGAAAAGTGCTCTGTGCATGAATGTTCATCTCTTTCTTTTTCTAGTGTGGTTAAAGGCACTGCCCAGTGCTGGCACTGAGCCATAAGACCCAGCAAATCCTTGAATTGATCCCTGGAGTTAGTTATCCCATCTGGGAGCAGAATTCCGACACTGCATTGAGCTGAGAAAATGAAGATTGAGAATCCATCAGGAGTCCTGCTCCTGCCTGAATAAATTTTGACCCTATTCCCACTGAACTACGAACCATCCAACTTCCCTTACTGGCATAAAAGCAAAATAATGCAGATGCTGGAAATCTGAAATAAAAACAGAAAGTACTGGAAATACTGAGCAGGTCTGGCAGCATCTGCGGAGAGAGAAACAGAGTTAATGTTTCAGGTCTGTGACCCTTCAGCACCTTCTGTTTTTATTCCCTTCCTGGCACCCGTGTTAGCTAATATTGTTAGCATTCTCACTCCTCAGGTAGTCCTTCTTTCCTTCAAATCTACCATTATCATTGCTTTCCTTAAACCATAAAACCATAGAAAAATTACAGCACAGAAGGAGGCCATTCAGCCCATTGTGTCTGCACCAGCTGAAAAAAACTAGCCGCCCAATCTAATCCCACCTTCCACCATCTGGTCTGTAGTCTTGCAGGTTACAGCACTTCAGGTGTATGTCCAGGTACCTTTTAAATGAGTTGAGGGTTTCTGCCTCCACCACCGATTCAGGCAGTGAATTCCAGACACCCACCACCCTCTGGGTGAAAAGTTTTTCCTCATGTCCCCTCTAATCCTTCTACCAATCACCTTAAATCTGTGCCCCCTGGTAATTGACCTCTCCTCTGGGGGAAACAGGTCCTTCCTGTCTACTCGATCTAGGCCCCTCATAACTTTGTACATCTCAATTAAGTCACCCCTCAGCCTCCTCTGTTCTAAGGAAAACAACCCTAGCCTATCCAATCTTTCCTCATAGCTGCAACTTTCAAGCCCTGGCAACATTCTTGTAAATCTCCTCCGCACTCTCTCCAGAGCAACTATGTCCTTCCTGTAATGTGGTGACCAGAACTGTACACAATACTCCAGCAGTGGCCTAACCAGTGTTTTATACAGTTCCAGCATCACATCCCTGCTTTTGTATTCTATACCTTGGCCAATAAAGGAAAGCATTCCATATGCCTTCTTCACCACTTTATCTACCTGTTCTGCCACCTTCAGGGACCTGTGAATATGCACTCCAAGGTCTCTCACTTCTTCTACCCCTCTCAATATCCTCCCATTTATTGTGTATTCCGTCGCTTTGTTTGCCTTCCCCAAATGCATTACCTCACACTTCTCTGGATTGAATACCATTTGCCACTTTTCCACCCACTCAACCAAAGCATTGATATCATTCTGGAGTCTACAGCTAGCCTCTTCACTATCAACTACACGGCCAATTTTTGTGTCATCAGCAAATTTCCCAATCATGCTTCCCACATTTAAGTCCAAATCATTAATATATACCACAAACAGCAAGGGACCCAACACTGAACCCTGTGGAAAGCCACTGGAATCCGCCTTCCATTCGCACAAACATCCATCAACTACTACCCTTTGTTCCCTGTCACTGAGCCAATTTTGGATCCAACCTGCTAGATTCCCCTGTCACGTATGGGCTTTCATTTTACTGACCAGTCTGCCATGTGGGACCTTGTCAAATGCCTTACTTAAATCCATGTAGACCACATCCACTGCACTACCCTCATCTATCCTCCTAGTTACCTCCGCAAAAAACTCAATCAAGTTAGTAAGACATGACCTTCCCTTAACAAATCCATGCTGACTATCCCTGATTAATCCATGCCTTTCTAAGTGTCGGTTTATCCTGTCCCTCAGAATAGATTCTAACAATTTACCCACCATCGAGGTCAGACTGACCAGCCTATAATTATTTGGCCTATCCCTCGCACCCTTTTTAAACAATGGTATAACCTCCAAACCTCTGGCACCTCACCCGTATCTAGTGAGGATTTGAAAATGATCCTCAACGCATCCGCTATTTCCTCCCTGGCTTCCTTTAATAACCTGGGATGCAATCCATCTGGCCCTGGCGATTTATCCACTTTCAAGGATGTCTGACCCTCTAGTACTTCCTCTCTCATTATACCTATCTATCTAATATTTCACACTCTTCCTCTTTAACTACAATGTCTGCATCATCCCTCTCCTTTGTGAAGACAGAGGCAAAAAACTCATTAAGAACCCTGCCCACATCATCTGCATCCACGTGTAAATTCCCTTGTACATCTCTGATAGGCCCTACCCTTTCCTTAATTATCCTCTTGCTCTTAATGTACTGATAAAACATCTTTGGGTTTTCCTTGATTTTACCTGCCAATAATTTTTCATGTCCTCTCCATGCTTTTCTAATTTCCATTTTTAATTCACCCCTGCACTTTCTATACTCCTCTATGCATCCTCCTTGGAAATTATTGCTCTTTCTCCAACCTCCTTTCTTCTCCAAGCAATTGAACGTGTTGTTATCGCCCAAATCCATGACCATTTTTACTGGAACTACATGTTTCAACCCTCCAATCATGTTTCCTCACCTGTCCACAATACTGAAATGGCTCGTATCAAAGTTATAAGTGACATCCTATGTGACTCTGACAAAATTAAATTATCCCTTATTGTCCTTTTTGATCTGTCTGCAGCCTTGAACACTTTTGACCACACCATCCTCCTCCAACTCTTGTCCAGCTAGGTAGGACTGCTCTCACCTGGTTCCATTCTTATCTATTTAATCGTAGTCAGAGAACCATTATCACTGACTTCTCTTCCTGCTCCTCACCGTTAGCTCTGGTGTTCCCCAAGGATCTATCATTGCGCCTCCTATTTCTCATCTTAATGCTGCCCCTCAGTACCATCTTCTGAAAACACAACTGCAGTTTCCACATGTACACTGACGACACCCAGCTCTACCTCACCAGTACCTCTCTCAGTCCTTCCACTGTCCCGAAATTGTCTGACTGCTTGTCCAACATCTGGTATTGGATGAGCAGAAATTTCTTGCAATGAAATATTGGGGAGACCAAAGCCATTGTCTTCAGTCCCTGCTTCAAACTCCATTCCCTAGCTACAGACCCCATCCTCTCCCTGGCAACAATCTGAGGCTGTTCGCAACCCTGGTGTTACATTTGATCCCAAGATGAGCTTCCAACCACATATTCTCGCCATCACTAAGACCGCCTATTTCCACCTCCATAACTATATCTGACTCTGCCACTGCCTCAGCATCTACTGCTGAACCCCTCATGCATGCTCTTGTTACCTTGAAACTTGACTATTCCAATACAGTTCTGGCTAGTCTCCCACGCTCTACCCTTCGTAAACTTGATGTCATCCAAAAATCCACTGCCTGTGTCCTTACTTACACCAAGTCCCATTCACCTATCACTCTGTTCACACCAAGTCCCATTCACCTATCACTCTGTTCACACCAAGTCCCATTCACCTTTCACCCCTGTTCGTGCCAAGTCCCATTCACCTATCACCCCCATTCACACTAAGTCCCATTCACCTATCACCCTGTTCACACCAAGTCCCATTCACCTATCACCCCCGTTCACACCAAGTCCCATTCACCTATCACCCCCGTTCACACCAAGCCCCATTCACCTATCCCCTGTTCACTCCAAGTCCCATTCACCTATCACCCCCATTCACACTAAGTCCCATTCACCTATCACCCTGTTCACACCAAGTCCCATTCACCTATCACCCCCGTTCACACCAAGTCCCATTCACCTATCACCCCCGTTCACACCAAGCCCCATTCACCTATCACCCTGTTCATACCAAGTCCCATTCACCTATCACCCCCGGTCACACCAAGTCCCATTCACCTATCACCCCCGTTCACACCAAGTCCCATTCACCTATCACCCGGTTCACACCAAGTCCCATTCACCTATCACCCCGTTCACACCAAGTCCCATTCACCTATCACCGTGTTCACACCAAGTCCCATTCACCTTTCAACCCTGTTCACACCAAGTCCCATTCACCTTTCACCCCTGTTCATGCCAAGTCCCATTCACCTTTCACCACTGTTCACGCCAAGGCCCATTCAACTTTCACCCCCATTCATACCAAGTCCCATTCACCTATCACCGTGTCCACACCAAGTCCCATTCACCTTTCAACCCTGTTCACACCAAGTCCCATTCACCTATCACCCTGTTCACACTAAGTCCCATTCACCTTTCACCCCTGTTCATGACAGGTCCCATTCACCTTTCACCACTGTTCATGCCAAGTCCCATTCACCTATCACCCCAGTTCACACTGACCTACATTGGCTCAGAGTTAAGCAAGATCTCTGGCCTCGCCCCTCACTATCTCTGTAATCTCCTCCATGGCTTTGCCCCTCCCTATCTCCCTAATCTCCTCCATGGCCTCACCCCTCCCTATCTCTGTAATCTCCTCCATGACCTCGCCCCTCACTATCTCCCTAATCTCCTCCATGGCCTCACCCCTCACTATCTCTGTAATCTCCTCCATGGCTTCGCCCCTCCCTATCCCTAATCTCCTCCATGGCCTCACCCCTCCCTATCTCTGTAATCTCCCCCATGGCCTCGCCCCTCACTATCTCTGTAATCTCCTCCATGGCCTCGCCCCTCCCTATCTCTGTAATCTCCTCCATGGCCTCGCCCCTCCCTATCTCTGTAATCTCCTCCATGGCCTCGCCCCTCACTATCTCTGTAATCTCCTCCATGGCCTCGCCCCTCACTATCTCTGTGATCACCTCCATGGCTTCGCCCCTCACTATCTCTGTAATCTCCTCCATGGCCTCACCCCTCCCTATCTCTGTAATCTCCTCCCTGGCCTCGCCCCTCCCTATCTCTGTAATCTCCTCCATGGCCTCGTCCCTCCCTATCTCTGTAATCTCCTCCATGGCCTCGCCCCTCCCTATCTCTGCAATCTCCTCCATGGCCTCGCCCCTCCCTATCTCTGTAATCTCCTCCATGGCCTCGCCCCTCACTATCTCTGTAATCTCCTCCATGGCCTCGCCCCTCACTATCTCTGTAATCTCCTCCATGGCCTCACCCCTCACTATCTCTGTAATCTCCTCCATGGCCTCGCCCCTCACTATCTCTGTAATCTCCTCCATGGCCTCACCCCTCACTATCTCTGTAATCTCCTCCCTGGCCTCGCCCCTCACTATCTCTGTAATCTCCTCCATGGCCTCACCCCTCACTATCTCTGTAATCTCCTCCCTGGCCTCACCCCTCACTATCTCAATCTCCTCCCTGGCCTCACCCCTCACTATCTCTGTAATCTCCTCCCTGGCCTTACCCCTCACTATCTCTGTAACCTCCTTCAGCCCCACATCCCTCCAAGATATCTGCGCTCCTCTAATTCTGATCTTTTGTGCGTCCCTGATTTTAATCGCTCCACCATTGGTGGTCGTGCCTTTGGTTGCCTGGGCCCCAAGATTTGGAATTTCCCACTACACCTCTCTGCCTCGCTACCTCTCTTTCCTCCTTTAAGACATTCTTTGAAACCTACCTGTTTGACCAAACTTTCGGTTATCTACCCTAATGTTGGTTTACGTGGCTTGGTGCAATATCTTGTTTTATAACGCCCCTGTAAAGCACCTTGTTAAAGTTAAAGGTGCTACAGAAAGACAAGTTTTTGTTGTTAAAGCCAAATGTAACATGGTGCATTTTAGCAGGAGGAATAGGGTGGCTACGCATTCCCTGAAATGTAAGAGTCTAAGCAGGGTGGAAGAACAAAGGGATCAAGGATACAGATACACAAATAATTAAAAGTAGAGTTGCAGCTAACAACCTGCTAAAAAGTACAAGTGAAGGCACTGAGGTTTATTTCAAAGAGGTTCTGTGAAATTATACGTAATGTTGGTTCAACCACACTTGGAGCTCTGTGAACAGTTCTGGTCTTCATATTATTAAAAGGATATAGAAGCACTGGAGAAGGTACAAAAAGGATTTACAAGAATGATACCAGAACTGGGAGGTTATACCTAGCAGGAAAGACTGGGAAGGCTGGAGCTTTTTTCTCCAGAAAAGAATGCTGAACGGTGACCTGATAGAGGGCATAAAGGTTATGAAAGGGTTTGACAGGGTAGACATGGAGAAAATATTTCCACTTGTGGGGAGATCACAACTAGTGGTCATAAATATAAGACAGTCACTATTAAATCTAATAGGGAATTCAGGAAAAACTTCTTTACCCAGAGAGTGGTGAGAATGTGGAACTCGCTACCATAGGGAGTGGTTGAGGTGAATAGTATCGATACATTTAAGGGAAAGCTGGATAAACACATGAGGCAGAAAGAAATAGAAGGTTATGGTGATAGAGTGACATGATGTAGGGTGGGAGAAGAATGCTGGCATGCAGCATTCAGGCTGAATGGCCTTTTCTGTGCTGTAGATTCGATATAATCCTGATTGTGATTGAGTGCTGTTGCCCCTTCATGCTGTTCATTGTGGTTTTATACCCGAGCACACACACTATCTGAGCATGGTGGGAGACACCAGGTGAATCATAGAATCATAGAAAGTTTAAGGCAAAGAATGAGGCCAGTTGGCCCATCATGTCTGTGCCAGCCGAAAAACGATCCACCCAGTCTAATCCCACCTTCCAGCATTTGGTCTGTAGCCCTGCAGATTACAGCACTTGAGTTGCATATCCAGACTCCTGTGGAATGAGTTGAGGATCTCTGCCTCAACTACCCTTTCAGGCAGTGAGTTCCAGACCATCATCATCCTCTAGGTGAAAACATTTTCCTCATCTCCCCTCTAACTTTCTACCAATCACTTTAAATCTATGCCCCTTCGTCACTGACCTCTCTGCTAATGTGAATAGTCCCTTCACCTCCACTTTATCCAGGCCCCTCAAACTTTTGTACATTTCAATCAAATCTCCCCTCAGCCTTCTCTGTTCCAAGGAGAACAACCCCAGCCTATCCAATCTTTCCTCATAGCTGCACTTTTCCAGTCCTGGCAACATCTTTGTAAATCTCCTCTGTACCCCCTCTAGTGCAATTACATCCTTTCTGTAATGAGATGAACAGAACTGCACACAGTATTCAAGTTGTGGCCTAACCAATGAGTTATACAGTTCCAGCATAACCTCCCTGCTCTTATATTCTATACCTCGGCTAATAAAGAAAAGGATTCCATATGCCTTCTTAACCACCTTATTGACCTGTCCTGCTACCTTCAGGGATCTGTGGACATTCATTCCAAGGTCCCTCACTTCCTCTACACTTCTCAGTATTTTCCCATTAATTGTGTATTCCTTTGCCTTATTTGACCTCCCCAAATGCATCACCTCACACTTCTCCAAGTTGAATTCCATTTGCCACTTTTCTGCCCATCTGACCAGACCATCAATATCTTCCTGCAGTCTACAGCTATCCTCCTCGCTATCTACTACATGGCCAATCTTTGTGTCATCTGCAAACTTCTTGATCATGCCCCCTACATTTATGTCCAAATTGTTAATATAGACCACAAAAAGCAGGGGGCCCAGTGCTGAGCCCTGCGGAATGCCACTGGAAACAGCCCTCCAGTCACAAAAGCACACTACCCTTTGTTTCCTGCCACGAAGCCAATTTTGTATCCACCTTGCTGTATTTCCCTGGATCCCATGGGATTTTATTTTTTAACCAGTCTGCCATGTGGAACGTTGTCAAAAGCCTTGCTAAAATCCATGTAGACCACATCAGCTGCACTACCCTCATCTATCTTCCTTGTTACTTCTGCAAAATATTCGTCAGGCAAGATCTTCCCTTAACAAATCCATGCTGACTATTCTTGATTAACCTGTGCCTTTCTAAGTAACAGTTTATCCTGTCTCTCAGAATAGATTCCAATAATTTTCCCACTACTGAGGTTAGACTGACTGGCCTGTAATTATTCGGTCTATCCTTCGCTCCCTTTTTGAACAGAGGTACAATGTTAATAGGTCTCCAATCCTCCAGCACCACACCTGTATCCAGTGAGGACTGGAAAATGATGGTCAGACCCTCTGCTATTTCCTCTCTTGCTTCTTTTAAAAGCCGAGGATACATTTCATCTCGCCCTGGTGATTTATTAACTTTCAAGGAGGCTAATCCCATTAATACTTCCTCTCTCCCTATGTTTATCATATCCAATACTTCACACTCTTCCTCTCTAACTACAATATCTGCATCGTCCCCCTCTTTTGTGAAGACAGATACAAAGTATTCATTAAGAACCATACCAATATCTTCTGCTCCTACACATAGGTTACCTTTTTGGTCTTTTATGGGCCCTACTCTCTCCTTAGTTATCCTCTTACTCGTAATGTATTGATAAAACATCTTTGGGTTCACCTTGGTTTTGCTTGCCAATATTCTTTCATACCCTCTCTTTGCTTTCCTAAATTCCTTTTTGATTTCACCCCTCCACTTTTTGCACTCCTCTCAGCTTTCTGTAGTATTGAGTGCTTGGTGTCGGACACAAGCTTTCCTTTTCAGCCTTATCTTACCCTGTAAGCTCCTTGACAACCAGGGGGCTCTGGATTTGGCCATCTCACCCTTTTTCGTTGTGGGAGCATATTTACTCTGAACCCCTTGAATCTCCCCTTTGAGTGCCTCCCACTGTTCTGACACTGATTTACCTTCAAGTAGCTGTTTCCAGTCCACTTTCACTAAATCACTCCTCAGTTTAGTAAAATTGGCCTTGCCCCAATTGAGAACTCTAACTCCTGTTCTAACTCTGTCCTTTTCTATAATTACGTTAAAACTAACTGAATTATGATCACTATCACCAAAATGCTCTCCCACTGCCACTCCTTCCACCTGCCCATCTTCATTTCCTAAAACTAAGTGTAAAACTGTGCCCTTTCTTGTTGGACTTGCTACATACTGGGAAAAAAAGTTCTCCTGAATGCACCTCAAGAATTCTGTTCCCTCAATTCCTTTCACACTAAAACTATCCCAGTTAATATTGGGGTAATTAAAATCCCTGACTATTACTGCCCTATTGTTCTTGCACTTCTCAGAGATTTGCCTACATATCTGCTCTTCTATCTCCCTCTGACTGTTTGGGGGTCTATAATACACTCTCAGCAGTGTGATTGCCCCTTTTTTGTTCCTTAGCTCAATCCATATGGCCTAATTTGATGAACCTTCCAACATATCATCCCTCCTCACAGCTGTAATAGTTTCCTTGACCAAAATTGCCACTCCCCCTCCTTTCTTATCCCCCTCCCTATCACGTCTGAAAACCCTGTAACCAGGAACATTGAGCTGCCATTCCTGTCCCTCCTTAAGCCATGATTCTGTATTAGCTATGATATCATACTGTCATGTGTCTATCTGTGTCCTCAGCTCATCTGCTTTATTTGTTATACTCCTTGCATTGAAATAGATACCCTTGAGCACTGCCAAACTCTTTTTTTTATTTTCTAACCCTCGTTTCCTCTGTCTTCCAGACTCATCCATTAATTTTCCACCTTCCATTTTAATTTCTGATTTTGTCCCAGCTGAGTCTACCCTCAGGTCCCCATCCCCCTGCCAAACTAGTTTAAACACTCCCCAACAGCACTAGCAAAACGTCCCGCAAGGAACTCAGTCCTGGCTCCGTTCAGGTGCAACCCATCTGACCTTTACCGGTCCCATCTCCCCCAGAGCCAGTCCCAATGTCCCAGGAATCTAAAGCCCTCCCTGCTGCACCATCTTTCCAGCCACGCATTTATCTGTCTTATCCTTCTATTTCGATACTCATTTGTGCACGGCACTGGGTTGATAATTTCTTACCTAGCTCCTTAAATTCTGACTGCAGGGCCATATCCCTCTTTCTACCTATGTCTTTGGTTCTAATGTAGACCACGACTGCTGGCTGTTCACCCTCCCCTTTCAGGATGCTGTGCAGCCGCTCAGTGACATCCATGACCCTGGCACCAGGGAGGCAACAGACCATTCTGGATTCAGGTCTGCGGCCATAGAAATGCCTGTCTGTTCCCCTGACTATTGAATCACTGATCACTATGGCTCTTCCAGTCTTCCCTGTACCCACCTGTGCAGCTGAGCCACCCGTGGTGCCATGGACTTGGCTCTGGCTGCATTCCCCAGGTGAAGCATCACTTTCCTCAGTATTCAGAACTGAATACCTTTTGGAGAGTGAGATGCACTCAGGGGTCTCCTGCACTACCTACCTAATTCTTTTTGACTGTCTGGTGGTCACCCATTCCCTCTCTTCCTGCATACTCTTAAGTTGTGGGGTGACCACATCTATAACCGTGCTATCCACAGCTGCAGCTGTGAAAGCTGTACCCCACAAAATGCACAAGAGCGAGAATGCATTGACAATGTAAAAAAATCTACACGTCTTTAATATATATTAAGCAAGCATTGGTTTAAATGGGTCACCTTTTGTATTATCAGATTAATATCACATTCTCTTCAGCACTCCAACACCCACGCCCCAAACTCCCCATTCATCAATTAGTTAGTGGATTGGTGGTAATGTCACCTTAGCAGCGAGATGGTCTGGATCTCCGCTCCCAGCGGACCTCAGTAACACAAGAGTGAAGGGAAATGAGCAGGCACCTGCTTTAGATGGATTACGGCTGCTGGCGAACCTTCTCCTCACCCTCACGTTGTTTGTAAGACTCAAGCCCTGAGATGAAAGGCTGCTTCTTTCGGTGAGTGTGTGTGAGAGTCTGTATGAGAGTGTGTGTGTGTGTGTGTGTGGATGCTATGGGGTGCCACACAGAATCCTGGAGCTTTCCGTCTCAGTAATTAAAGGAGCGTGGTGGAGAACAGGAGGTGGGACTGAGCAAGAGATCGTCTCCTAGGCAGAGAGAGAGCAGATCTCTTTTAAAAAAACAATGCAATCCAATCGTCCCAAGAGCATGCTGCAAATAGTGGAAAGAAAATATATAATATAGGAAGAAAATTGCATCACACACATCCCAGCACAAACAGAGAGTGAGAGAGAGAGACCGCCACAGAGGCTGCTGCAGGCTATTGGGGAAAGATCCCTCAACATTTTCACACTGAGTTCTGAAGTCCTCATGATTCTGAGGCATTGAGAAGGAGACAGAGACCCCAGCCCGCAGGTTTCACACAGGTTAGTGACTCTTTCATACAACCAGGTTCCTGCTGGGCGGGGCAGGACTGATAGTAAAGTTTTCGCAACTTAAAAGTTTTGTGGATGTAATGTTTTGAAGAGACATTTCGTTAATCTTTAAAAAGTTCTTGTTTAATGATGTGGGGACAGGTAATGTTTTTTATTGCTGCTACAAGTTTCCGAATTGTGACGATTGGTGGGTTTGAATCGGAGATTATAGAGAACTTCCAGTCGGGGAATCGATTTGAAAGTTTGAAAAGTTTTGGGGCTAGAACAGGGTTTAAAATGATAAATTGAGTGCGGGGGAGGAATAGACATTTAAAAGTCCGAGTGTGTTTGGGAGATATTGAAGGGGATGGGATGAATTCTGATTCGGGTCCAGTTCTGTGTTGGATTTGGTTTCGAGTTAATTTTGCAGCTTTTGATGCCGTTTCTAACGTTTAAATGTGGAGCCATGGTTAGAGTTTGACTTTGTACCTTTTCTATTCCCCGTTTATATTAAAGTATCGTTTGCAATATTGTCTGCTCCCGGTCACAATGGGATCTCTGGTGCAGGCTGTGAATTCGGCCTGATTTGTAGTGCTGGGGCTGCTTTGCTTTTCGCCTGGGCGGACCTTGCACAGTGGCTGGAGTCCGGGCTGTTTGAATTAAGATCCCACTGAAATATGTCACGGTTAGGAGAGGCTCTGTGGCGAGAGAGTCAACAGTGTGAGCGAGGAATCTTTAGCTGTGTTTTGGGGGGGCGGGGGGAGGGGAGAGAGATTTCGGGTCAGACTGAAAAGAATTACCATTGTCAATTCATCTGGAACTAAGTTGGCATGTGGCAGCTCTACAGATAAAGTAAATTATCCATTTTTGTTGGATTGAGGCGGTGTTTCTGCTGCAGTTTGGAGCCGGTGAGCGGGCAGTTGCGGATTGTCTGCACTTTCTATCTTTGTTTTAGCCTCTTTCCCAGCTTTGCAGATTGAGAGAAGCGGAGCAGCTGCTGTTAAACTGCAGAAACTCTCCGCCCTTTCTAACTGCAGCACTGCCCAGACAGAGACACTTTCCCCACAACTAACTCCCCATCGGCCCGGGCTGACACACACACCTTGAACCGATCCACGACCGGAGTCTCTGGCTGGGGCGGTTCTGCCTTCTTCAGACACCGGTCGGTCGGTCGGTCGGGATGTCCCAATAACCCGTCGCTTTGCACCGTTCAATCTGCCGGTGTGCGATAGCAGGAAGCTTCATTAAGAAATGCAATCAATTCCTTTGCCCTCGGGGACAATGTGAATTGTCCGGTTCTCGGGCCGGGCCGTCTCAGCACCGTTCCCGGGACTCGCTTCTCTATTTACATTGTTGCAGCTCCCGGATTCGTGCGATAACCCTTTAACTAGTTTTTAAACGATTGGAGAGGATAATTATAGAGATTTAAACAGCGCCTAATTTGCCTTTATGTCGCGCTAATAGATCCCAGTCGTCGGTTGTAAAAAATGAACAAAAAAGTGAAGCGGCGGAACTTTCTGCACAAAGCCGGGAACAGCAACTGGCTCGGGGGCACTGGGGCTTTTACAAGTGTTACTTTCTGAAGTTTCAACTCGCAATTATTAGGCATTTTTATTTTAAAAATCAATTCGTCTCGATTCGATCGACAGCCCCGAGTAGAGTTTAAACTCCATCCACCTCCTGTTTAATGTGGGAAATTGTCTCACTAATTGCGCGGGTTTTTTTAAATATGGAAAGTCGATTTTAAAATAATGATGGAATAATTCTTTGCAATATCCCAGTGCTGAGGGGGTGAAAGTCGATTACTCGGGTTTTGTAAGCGCTGCAGCTTCAGTAAAGGTGGAATATTTGCGCGGGAGTTTGCACTTGTAGAATTTGGTGGTAAAAGTGTGAATGAGGAAGAGATTGGAAAGGAGAGAGAGCGAGGGAGAGCTGGCAATTCCTCACTCTCAGTAACTTGCCCCAGACTCGGGGGGAATTATCACAGGCTGTTTACTGGTAATAATTGTCAAGAGTTGGGGATCTGCCCCTCTCCTCCTCTCCCCGGAGTGTGGGGAAAGTTAGAGACAGTCACACACTGTTTAACATTTGCTGTTTCCTCTGCTTTCCCTCCGCGCTCTATCTCGTGAACCGCCGTCTTCAACCTTCTGTGCTCCTGATATTTGTACTTGCCGCCAGCTCAAGTCTCTAAACTCAAGTTTTGTTGTTGGGTAAATTCTCTAAAATTGTTATTGCATTTGTAAATTTCCGGTGAATAATTTCCCCAGCATTTGCTGGTAAAAAAAAACATTTACCCATGAGGTGGGAATTCATCAGTACAATGATTGCAAGAAATCCTTGTGACAAACTGACCTTTTACCCTTCGGAGACTGAAGGGACTAGAACCACACTCAGCCCCAATATAATTAGATTTGTTTATAGAGAAATGTGAAGTTAATAACCTTTTCTTGGTTGTATTTATCGAATGCTTCTCCTAGTAAGGTTCTAGTTATTGCCAAGCTTTTAAATGGAACAACAGAACCATCAGAAATATGTTAATTGAAATCTGCCTAGGGCACTGAGTGAGATATGAAAAGGGTTAAACTGTGAATGTCCCTAGCCCCCTTGTGAATTAATCTGTGGATGGTGCTCAGCATTTACAATGATGGAAATCACGGCTGATGTGAAACGGTGTATGTGGGCACATATTCTGTTAATATTTCAGTATTCGCTCTCAGCCTGGATTTTGTTATTATGTTTCAAACTTCTATATTCTGTTTTCAAAACGATCTGGCACAAAATTATCTTTTTTAGTTTATAAAAGTCATAGTGCTTAATAAATGGATAAGGCATTATTATTCAAAAGCACTTGCAGTGTTGAGCCCGAGCTGGCTATCATTAATATCGAGATTAATCCGAGGCCATCCCAAATCCGGAATACTCAGTTTGATTTTTATTTATTTTCTTGAATATCCATTTGAGTGATGTATTTAAATAATGTCTGTCTGTGATTTTGATTTTTTTAAAATTAAATCTCACGTTCTAAGTGTGCGAATCTTCTCTCTAAATGACTATCAGGACATCTTTAAGTCGAGTTCTGTCCTAAAACTGGACGGGGCCTTTTCACTTGCACGCAGCACTATAGCAGATGCGGGGTCATTTGCGATGATTTCCGCTTAAATGTCAGGACACAATCAAAAGACATGAAAAGCTGTATGATGTACAGAACCACAAGGCACCAGCGCCTGCCTCACCCAAAGTTAGGGCAGCTGAATTTTTGGATCATGCAAAAGATTTAACTGAAGATATTTCCGTAGAAAGGAACTTTCCTGTAACATCCCGCTACAAACTGGATCAGAAACAATTCGGATAAGCAGATTTGCTACAGCAAATAGGAGTTGTATTTTGGTTGGTTTTATTGAATTTTGAAAAAATAATTGAACAATTTTGATGCTGGATTTTTCCGCGTATTTAGAAACAGGTGAAAGATTGTTTACTTGTTCCCTTCTCAAATATCAATTAACTTGTGCAGAGAAATTACTTTTTATTCAGGATGCAAAATAAGGTCTTCACCTGCGCCAAGTCTGCTTTCTGTGAAGCAGTTTAGAAACGGTAGCGATCACTTTCGATTTGAGTTTCACAAATCAGACCCACAGGGAGAGATGGCGAGTGTGAGATTACTGCCGTGAACAGAACTCACTCGAAACACGGGCCAAGCGTGCTGAATGTTTAATTTGCAGAAATGCTCAGCAGGTTGTGGGCAGTGCATTGTCCTGCATCATTCCCTGGTATTGTCAGCATCGTCTCAAAGTCAGTGAATAAATTAGGGATATCGGAAACTTCGGAATGTAGGCAGTGATCTTTAAAATGTAAAGGACTTCAGCTTTCTAGAATTTAATTTTTAAAATATCTAATATTTCGTTGTTGAGAGCAGCAAGGATATGAACAGCGGAGGAGGGAAGAGTTGAGAGGAAAAGGTTAAAAGAGAACCTGTTAAATACAGGAGAAAGGTTGGGGGAGAGAGAAAGGCAATGAAACAAAATGAGAAACAACGAGTGAGGCTTCGTGTGAAAGAGTTCGAAAAATCGATGAGGGAGAAAGAGGTGGAGAGCAATGGGCACCCAGTGAAGCACAGTTGGAGAGAAAGAGAGCGAAAGAAGAGGGAACGAGAGAAGCAGACAGAGATAGAGACGCAAAGAGACACAAGGAGAAAAGGAGACAGTCAAAGGAGAAATGAGGAGATATATAAACTCTAGCCCATCTAGAGATTCGTGTATACACCTGCCCTTAGATTAAATGCAGACAAGAATCCTGAGTACAGTGTGGAGACGTCTTAAATGGAGAGGAAACTGCTGTAAAGAGTGGCCCTTTATTAGAAGGGATGTGCATTCTTTCAGAGGACAAAATCTTTAGCTTCTTAAAATTCTTTTAACCCTTTTGTTGGCTGATTGTCGGTCAGAAACCTTTCCAATGAAAAAAGAAAATGATGGTTGCCCACTTATCCTTCAGTTTTATGATTTATTCCCATATGTTAATTATTGCCATTAATTTTCTTTTTGCATTTTTTATTTTGTGTAGGTGTTATCTTGCAACGATTTAATTGTGATCTTTCTGCACATTATTCTAATCTTCCCGCTTCTCCACATCCTTCAAATAACTGCAGCTGGTCGTGGAAGTAAAAAGCTTAGCGTTGGCATCTGAGCAAAATTTGTTCAAATCAGGTCTTGTGTCGGTGACTGATGCCTTGACAACTTGACAATTCAGATTACACTTTAGCCCAAATCTCCCAGAAAGTCACAACAACGCCTAAACTTTTCTATCATTATTCACGGGGCCCCGTCAGGAAGAACACTGACCTTATTTTATCAGTTTTCAATTGTTCAAAATTTTTCAAAACTAAAAAAACTGTGGAACAATCTTTCAGTCAGAAATATTCAGAATCGTTTATGCTAAATAATAGTCCGAGGCTGGTACACACTTCATGGAGACAGACACTATAAATCAACACTTCAGGGTTGGATTTTAAGGTCTTTTTAACAGAGCAAAAATTGTTTCAATTTTCTATTTTGTAATATTAGTTAAAATTATAAATTGAAAAATTAAAGTGAATATTATCCTGAAATTGTAAAATAATTGAAGTAATGTTGGTACTGGGACTCGATTAGTTTCCCTCCCATTTCATGTTTCTTTCAATGGTGCACGCGATTAAATATATTAGATAAAGCAAAGGGAGTCAAAATGTATTTTTACAATTTCGCTTTGTGCAACATCTGATGAAATAATTAAATCCCAATCCTGATACCTTGCGCTGTTACAGAAAGGTGAATAATTTGTGAACGTGGGCTTTGAAGGGAGAGGGTACTGGTCATTTACCGAGTACCAGCTAATTCCAGGGTACAGTTTCCACATGGAGGAGACAGGAGACAGTTATCAATGAAGTAAAGGTGTGGGAAATACACCTAAACTTTTAGTAAATGACTCGTAGACGTATTTGCTTGGTGATCAATCTGCTCACTGCCGGTCACACGCTATCTGTAAAGGCATGGGGGATGTGCTTTCCCACTTTCCCCAGATCCTTTCCTACTGTTAGTTGATTCAAACTCCAGAATTGCCCCTGAATTTCCTGCCATCGCACAGCTATTTGAATGTGGATGTCTCTCTGAATGATCCACTTCACAAAGCAAAGGCAACCCGAATCTTACTGACACTTCTTTGTTGGTTGACTTTTTTGTGATGAAAATTGATTAATTTCCATGTTTGTTTCATGATGTAATCCGATTCATAAAAATACCAGCGAGATGTTGTATTTTATTGACTGTCTTGGAGTATAAAGGTCATTGAGTGAAGTTAAAGATTCTAAGGAAATAGCGGACTGCAATGTGAAGCTTGACTAGCTTCATTCTAACGATGCATACTCCCCCTCTACCCCCCCCCCCCAATCAGCTGTCCCCACCCCTCCCCCATTTCCTCCCTCCCTCTGCTGAAATCACTCAATGATAATTTTTCTTCGCTCCATGACTGTAAAGTGAGAGTGGACCCGAAACCACCTGACTTTCATCTCATTTGTTTTCACGGGGTGAAAATCGGGCGCTTTTTACAACGGGCGTGCAATCCGTCAGATTATTACCGTGCAGTGAGGATGAAACTTTCCTCCTTGCCTCTTACTGGCTCCAGGGTTGACAGTTTTTGTTCAAGTTCCAATTCTTCATATGTGGGTTTAAACAGTGAATCCAAGCACCAGATTTGTCCCTGAGAAACAAGAAGGCAGAGTCAATGCTCTCTTTGACCAATGGCCGGCCACACGTCCACAGTTCCTACAGGACTGCCTGAATTTCCCCTCCCCTTCTTTCCCAGGGGTGATGAGGACAATTGGAGCGCCTGTATCATCAGCTCAGCATATCCCTAAACAACTAAATTAAAATTAAAATCACACCTCCCAGTTCTGGCAGTTTCACTGTAATGAACAGAGCACATGTACCTTTGCCATGAGAGTTTAGAGTGAGCCTTTAAGATGCCAGCATTGTTCAGGCGCCCATGAAATTGCCCAGCCTGTCGGGGAGGGGCAGTAGATGGAAATGTTACATGAACTGATGCCCGGAACATATCCGGATGCCAAGAAAATACTGAGCTCGGTGAGCGGGAGTATCGCCCTCGGCTATAATCAAACATCTCCCGGGCAGTTATACAGCAGCGTACTCGGAGCAGTTACCTGTTCACTGTGTAGTACTGTGCGGGAGAGAGAGAGCAGAGGAGAACAAACACAAAAATAATTGAGTGGAGTGCGGAAGAGTGAAGAGAAAAGGTGCTTTGTTCAACTTCACAAATGCATCAAAAATGGTCAACCGAGGCAGAGGCACTGATCATTGTAAAAGTATCACGGCAAATCAAACCTTAACCCTTTGAGGACTGAATGCCATTTGCAGCTTTTAATTTATACATCAGTAAACTCCAATCACACACTAATATTGTGGTTGTGGATGTGAAGCAATTCTTGATGTGGCGACTGGTGTAAGCGCCAAATCTCCAGGCTCTTCAACCTCTTGTGGACAGGCTAAGTTCGGTTGTGTATATAGAACAGAGTTTATTTAATAATAAACTGAAACGATGGCACTCAGCATTCACACAGGGCTATTCAACCCTCACTTTTCTGCCTCTTTACACTGAAACTTTTGCATTTTGCCTTATACACCCTTTCCCCGAGGGTACAGTGAGTCACAATCAGCCCTTTCTATAGACCAGGCCGTTCTGACCATTGCCACATGAAAGTAGAGCGTTTATTATCTATCAAAGTTATGAAAGGAGTTCGGGCCAGCACTCTGCCTGGGATCCGCTTGGCAAGTGGTGTTTGAATCATTGAGGGCTGACCGTGTTTTTATTCTTTATGAACATGAACCAAGGGTAATTTTTGTTGCTGAGTTTAGTGCATCCGGCAGTATAACTCGGGTCTGCGCAATGCACATTGCGCTCTCCAGCCTCGCAGTTACAGGTCAGTTCTGTCACAAAGCGATAGACAGAGAGCAGCAATGAGAATCAGCCCGGAGAAAATGAAAAACAACCAGCATTCTGAGTTTGAGAGACAGTAATTGCTTCATTCTCACCCAGTAATTCCCTGTTCAGATCCTTAACAGCCCGAACCCCTTTTCACCTTTTCAACGCCACCCCCCCCCCCCCCCCCCACCCCCACGCCGGCCACAATCTCCCAGTTTAGCACTATCTTCACTTAAAGAACACGCAGACGAGCGTCAGCATTTAACCCTTGCCGGTGCGGACTTTCTTGTTGTGAACCAGAGCAGGGGTCGCTGCACTAAAACGGGCTGAGTGCCGCTGGGCCAGGGGGAGGAAAAGGGGCGGGATGAGGGGAGGGGGAGATCAGTCAGGATTTGAACTCTGACAAAAATAAAAACAGAGTGCTGGAAATACTCAGCAGGTCAGGCAGCATCTGTGGAGAGAGAAGCAGAGTTAATGTTTCAGGTCAATGTTCTGATGAAAGGTCACAGACCTGGAACGTTAACTCTTTTTATTTCAGATTTCCAGCTTCCGCAGTATTTTGCTTTTATACTTACGGTCCGGGGTCGCACAGTTCAAACGGGTGAGATAGCACAGGGCAGACAAGGTGCAGCTGCAACACAGGAGGATCAGGAAAGGGGAAGTTAGAAAAAGAAAACATTTGCCGGATTTTGAGAAATGAGATAGTGAAGTGAGTTGGGGATCAGTATTCTGCACCTAGTGTGATCAGTGAGTTCCGTCTTCTCAGCACCGATGTCCTTTCTACACAAAAGGAGAAGGAAATATTCAAAATAATGACTAAATTGAATAGCGCCTGAGAGAGAGTTTGAACGGGTGACATCAACTTGCAAACCTTGTATTATTTGAGGGTGGAATTAGTACAGAATCACTCCCCGAAACATTCCCTTTATAGTAAACACTTTGAAGAAAAGAGAAATTAAAGTGGGATTTTAAAAATGTATTTTTAAATTCAATTTTGAAACAAAAAATTCCAAAGAATTTAGACACAGAAAGTGTTGGATATATTAACTTGTATGTTCCCTTCTCAGACAACTGAGAATCTTCCTCACTTTCACAGCTCCAGTGTTCTGACAGTTTGTCTTGTCTGTAACTATTCCCAGTTTGTCCCAGGCACCCACTCACTCTCCAGGCCTCCTTACTAGTGTTAACGTCTCGAGTTGGACTGTTGCTGGGAAAAAGAGGAGTGGGATGGGGGAACTGTACGAATCGACCAGGTACAGTGTTCTGAAGACGGAGGTTATGGGGATCGCCTTTTTACTGATCGCCTCAACCATCCGGTGTGGAATAAAACCTCAGCCTCTCAACTGTCTATTGAATCTCGAGGTAAATTGCAGTCTTGTACTTGCAATGCAGTGTACTAACACTGTAATTACTTGCTCAGAAACACTGGCTGTGTTTTTTTTTTAATTCTTTTATTGCTGGGCTGATACGGCTTGTTCTCATTTGGCATGTCTTTTGAATAGATTTTTTTTTATAAAAAACGCTAATTGCATTCAGACGGAGCGCGGCTCCCAGTCAGGGCTGACAGGTCTTTCTGAACAATGCTTGTACGCTGCACAGAAACTCTTTATTGTGTTGACTTGACGAAGGGATTATAGTCCCCTGACATTATTAGAGGGAGGGGGGACACGAAACACTGTAATTACATTTGCTTAAAGTATCACCATCCGAACTGGATATTTTATAAAGTGACTTAAAAAATTAAACCGTTCAAATACAGTTCGTCAAAGGAAAATGCTAGATCATTTTCACCCTGAGCTTTATTTTCTGAGACTGTTTACAAGATCAAATTAAGGGAGACTTTGACAAATAATGTTTTTTTTGTTAAAAAAACTTATTTTTGGTGTCATTTTATTTTAAAAGTTGCATTTTGGTTGCATCTTATTACTGAATTTGCATACTATTACCGACTTTGCATCTTATTAATGAATTAGCATCTTATTACCCTGAATCCCTGCCATTCTGCTTCCCAATCCCAGCCCAGGTTGGTAGAGAGCAGGATCCTGGGTTAATTTGAAATTGATAAGTAATGGGTTTGAAGTTGGTTATCAGATGGATTTTTAACATGAAGTCACTCCCCCCGCTCCAAAGAGCATTCCCGGAGTTGCTGCTGCCGCAAATAAACCAATGAATAAATTCGGAGATTGAAGTTTCTCCTAAAGACTGAATGAGTAAATGTTGTGGGACAGAGACATAGCGATCAGAGAGGGCTGTGCTGATCCAGGTTAATAGGATGCGGGCAGCTATCCGAAACCATGGTGAACCTTAGTTCAGTAACTAGCATCAGCTCTCAGTCAGCAGATTCCGGGTTCAAGTCCCACTGCATGAGACTCGAGCACAACATTGACATTTCAGTTCCAGTACTGAGGGAGTGCTGCAATGTCAGAGGTGCCATCTTTACACTGAAACATTCAATCGAGGTCTTGTCTGCTCTCCGAGGTGGATGTGAAAGATCCCATGGTGCTATTTTAAAGAAGAGCTGGGGAGGTCTGATCAAAGAACAAAGAACAAAGAACAAAGAAAATTACAGCACAGGAACAGGCCCTTCGGCCCTCCAAGCCTGCGCCGATCCAGATCCTCTCTCTAAACATGTCGCCTATTTTCTAAGGTTCTGTATCTCTTTTCTTCCTGCCCATTCATGTATCTGTCTAGATACATCTTAAAAGACTCCATCGTGCCCGCATCTACCACCTCCGCTGGCAATGCGTTCCAGGTGCCCACCACCCTCTGCGTAAAGAACTTTCCACGCATATCCCCCCTAAACTTTTCCCCTTTCACTTTGAACTCGTGTCCTCTAGTAATTGAAACCCCCACTCTGGGAAAAAGCCTCTTGCTATCCACCCTGTCTATACCTCTCATGATTTTGTACACCTCAATCAGGTCCCCCCTCAACCTCCGTCTTTCTAATGAAAATAATCCTAATCTGCTCAACCTCTCTTCATAGCTAGCGCCCTCCATACCAGGCAACATCCTGGTGAACCTCCTCTGCACCCTTTCCAAAGCATCCACATCCTTTTGATAATGTGGCGACCAGAACTGTACGCAGTATTCCAAATGTGGCCGAACCAAAGTCCTATACAACTGTAACATGACCTGCCAACTCTTGTACTCAATGCCCCGTCCGATGAAGGAAAGCATGCCGTATGCCTTCTTGACCACTCTATTTACCTGCGTTGCCACCTTCAGGGAACAGTGGACCTGAACACCCAAATCTCTCTGGACATCAATTTTCCCCAGGACTTTTCCATTTACTGTATAGTTCACTCTTGAATTGGATCTTCCAAAATGCATCACCTCGCATTTGCCCTGATTGAACTCCATCTGCCATTTCTCTGCCCAACTCTCCAATCTATCTATATTCTGCTGTATTCTCTGACAGTCCCCTTCACTATCTGCTACTCCACCAATCTTAGTGTCGTCTGCAAATTTGCTAATCAGTCCACCTATACTTTCCTCCAAATCATTAATGTATATCACAAACAACAGTGGTCCCAGCACGGATCCCTGTGGAACACCACTGGTCACACGTCTCCATTTTGAGAAACTCCCTTCTACTGCTACTCTCTGTCTCCTGTTGCCCAGCCAGTTCTTTATCCATCTAGCTAGTACACCTTGGACCCCAAACGCCTTCACTTTCTCCATCAGCCTGCCATGGGGAACTTTATCAAACGCCTTACTGAAGTCCATGTATATGACATCGACAGCCCTTCCCTCATCAATCAACTTTGTCACTTCCTCAAAGAATTCTATTAAGTTGGTAAGACATGACCTTCCCTGCACAAAACCATGTTGCCTATCACTGATGAGCCCATTTTCTTCCAAATGGGAATAGATCCTATCCCTCAGTATCTTCTCCAGCAGCTTCCCTACCACTGACGTCAGGCTCACCGGTCTATAATTACCTGGATTATCCCTGCTACCCTTCTTAAACAAGGGGACAACATTAGCAATTCTCCAGTCCTCCGGGACCTCACCCGTGTTTAAGGATGCTGCAAAGATATCTGTTAAGGCCCCAGCTATTTCCTCTCTCGCTTCCCTCAGTAACCTGGGATAGATCCCATCCGGACCTGGGGACTTGTCCACCTTAATGCCCTTTAGAATACCCAACACTTCCTCCCTCCTTATGCCGACTTGACCTAGAGTAATCAAACATCTGTTCCTAACCTCAACATCCGTCATGTCCCTCTCCTCGGTGAATACCGATGCAAAGTACTCGTTTAGAATCTCACCCATTTTCTCTGAGTCCAAGCATAACATTCCTCCTTTGTCCTTTAGTGGGCCAATCCTTTCTCTAGTTACCCTCTTTCTCCTTATATATGAATAAAAGGCTTTGGGATTTTCCTTAACCCTGTTTGCTAAAGATATTTCATGACCCCTTTTAGCCCTCTTAATTCCTCGTTTCAGATTGGTCCTACATTCCCGATATTCTTTCAAAGCTTCGTCTTTCATCAGCCGCCTAGACCTTATGTATGCTTCCTTTTTCCTCTTAGCTAGTCTCACAATTTCAACTGTCATCCATGGTTCCCTAATCTTGCCATTTCTATCCCTCATTTTCACAGGAACATGTCTCTCCTGCACGCTAATCAACCTCTCTTTAAAAGCCTCCCACATATCACATGTGGATTTACCTTCAAACAGCTGCTCCCAATCTACATTTCCCAGCTCCTGCCGAATTTTGGTGTAGTTGGCCTTCCCCCAATTTAGCACTCTCCCTTTTGGACCACTCTCGTCTTTGTCCATGAGTATTTTAAAGCTTACGGAATTGTGATCACTATTCCCAAAGTAGTCCCCTACTGAAACTTCAACAACCTGGCCGGGCTCATTCCCCAACACCAGGTCCAGTATGGCCCCTTCCCGAGTTGGACTATTTACATACTGCTCTAGAAAACCCTCCTGGATGCTCCTTACAAATTCTGCTCCATCTGGACCTCTAACACTAAGCGAATCCCAGTCAATGTTGGGAAAATTAAAATCTCCTATCACCACCACCCTGTTGCTTATCCGTCAACCAACTTCACCAGAACAGATGATCTAGTTATTATCATTATGGGATCTTGCTGTGCGCAAATTGGCCGCTGCATTTCCTACATTACAACAGTGACTACATTTCAGCAGTATTTCATTGACTGTAAACACATCTTGAGGTTATGAAAATTCCTATACAAACTTTCTTTCCAAACAGCCCTAGATTGGGGGGATTGTGGGGGAGGGGGAAGAATCATTCGGGGTCCTTGCTGCTATCTAGAAACCCCAGGTCTGGTCAGGACAGGATCAGTCTCAGATGCAAAGCTGTTCATGGTAGAATATCACAGTATAGGCTGACACAAGACATGCTGCTTGGAAGAGATATTAGAGGACGGTAGAACACCCATAGGTTTGTACACCTTACATATATCAGTGCCCAAAAGGATAAGGAGAATGGATATTGGAGGTAATACAAAGTGACATTTAAAACTTTTCAGTATTTGAATTATAAATAGTGATAGCTGGCAGCAATAATTTATGTCTGACATGTTTACACTTTGACATCACTGGGCATTAGGCCAGGGGTTTGGAATCAACATCCTTTGGTTTCCAGAACAAAAGGTATAAAAGTTTACAGCACAGAAGGAGTCCATTTGGCCCATTGGGTCTGTGCTAGCTCTTTCCTGGGGCAATCTCAAATTAATACCACTGTCCCATTCTCCCCATAGCTTAATATTTGTCTCCTTCTTCTCTTTGATTGTACAATGGTCTCTGGGACATAGCATTTCATGTTCCAACAAGCCTCTGTATAAATAAATCTCCTGACCTCTCTGCTCAATCTCTTAGTGACCATGTTAAATTGATGACCATTGACACTGTTCCCAAAAAGAGGAAATACTTTGTTTCCCTATTTACTCTATCAAAACCCTTCATAATATTAAAAACCTCATGTGAATTTCCTCTTATCCATCTCTGCTCCAGCGGGAACATTCCCAGTATCTCAAGTCTCTCCTCATAACTATAATTTCCCATCCCTGACATCATCCTTGTGAATCTTCACTGTCCATTCTCTCGCCCGATGCATTTAGGAGAAACCTTGATAAACACACGAGGGAGAAAGGAAAAGAAGTTTAATCTGATGGGGTGAGGTGAAGTGGAATGGAAGGAGGCTCGTGTGGAGCATAAACACCAGCATGGACCAGTTGGGCCGAATGGCCTATTTCTGTGCTGTAAACTTGATGTAAAATGACATAGTTTCTTACTTTGACCTTATGCAAATTTATCATTTACCACTTTACTGTTGTAGCCTTTGATATGTTTATGAAATTCTTACTCCCTTAGAGAGAGATACAGCACTGAAACAGGCCCTTCGGCCCACCGAGTCTGTGCCAACCATCAACCACTCATTTATACTAATCCTACATTAATCCCATATTCCCTACCACATCCCCACCTTCCCTCAATTCTCCTACCACCTACCTACCTACACTGGGGGCAATTTACAATGGCCAATTTACCTATCAACCTGCAAGTCTTTGGCTGTGGGAGGAAACCAGAGCACCCAATGGAAACCCACACAGTCACAGGGAGAACTTGCAAACTCCGCACAGGCAGTACCCAGAACTGAACCCAGGTCGCTGGAGCTGTGAGGCTGCGGTGCTAACCACTGCACCACTGTGCCGCCCAAATGCAGTTGGCCTTTTAATGGCTTCTTTATCTGCCTGCACTTGAACTTTCAGGAAATGATGCATTTGAATGCCTGAGTTTTTCAGTTCATCCCCACACTTCAGGGCTTTTACATTGTTTACATATTCCTTGCATATTCTCCCAAAAAATGTATCACATCACAATTCTCTGCCCCATCTTCCCATTCTTTTAGTCTCTCTTTGTCCTTCTGAACTTTTTTACAGTCTCCTTCCCTATTTTTGTGTTGTCAGCAAATTTTACTCTTGTGTTCCCTATAACTAAGTCCCAACAATCTTCCATCATTCTGATCTCCTATCATCCATGTGGACAAGTCTACACATCTACAAAAGTAGTTCAAATTTGGGGAGCATGTGGGAGCAGGATAGGAAATAGATTGTCTTTGAGTGCCAGCTGTGGCTCAGTGAGTCACATGGTTCTGTATGCAAGTCACACTGCAGGCCTTGAGCACAAAAATTGAGGCTGACGCGGGAGTGGTGTACTGTCAGAGGTGCTGTATTTTGGATGAGACATTAAACCAAATCCTCGTTTGCCTGCTCGGGTGGATGTATAGGTCCCATGGCACTATTTCGAAGATGAGCAGGGGAGTTATTCCCAGTGTCCTGGCTAATATTTATCCCTAAATCAATATCGCAAAAACAGATTATCTGGTCATTATCATTGTGCTATTTGCAAATTGGCTGCCATGTTTCATACATTACAACAACAACAAATATCTATATAGCACCTTTAACATAATGAAGTCCCAAGGTGCTTCACAGAAGCATTATGCAACAAAGTATGACACCAAGCCACATGATGGTATATTAGGACAGGTGACCAAAAGCTTGGTCAAAGAGGTAGGTTTTAAGGAGTGTCTTAAAGGATGAAAGTAAGGCGGAGAGGTGTAAGGAGGGTATTTCAGACCTTAAGGCCTCGGCAACTGAAGCACGGCCACCAATGGTGGAACGATTAAAATCAGGGATGCTGAAGAGGCCAGAATTAGAGGAGTGCAGATCTCTCAGAGGGTTGTGGGGCTGGAGGAGATTACAGAGATAGGGAGGGGCAAGGCCATGGAGAGATTTGAAAACAAGGATGATTTTTAAAAAAAATCAAGACATTTCTTGACCGGGAGCCGATGTAGGTCAGCAAGCACAGGACTGATGGGGAACGGGACTTGGTGAGAGTTAAGACATGGGCAGCAGCATTTTGGATGAGCTCCTGTTTACATTACAACAATGACTACACTTCAAAAAACACTACATTGACTGTAAAGCACTTTGGAACATCATGAAAGGTACTATAGAAATGCAAGTCTTTCACTGTTTGAAGCAACACTTTTCACAGAAAAATCAGTCCAGAAATAAAACATAAAAATATGCAAAAAAAAGTCTCATTCTCATATCTTCCACTTCCTCTTTTGCCTAAATATCAAAGCTATTTAGAAAATTTATAGGATTGAGTAAAGAAAGCTGAAGAGTCTAAGGAGCAGAGTCCAGTCAATTAACAGCCAATGAGGATACTTTTTGAAATTTAGTCACTGTTATAATGTAGGAAATGTGGCAGCCATTTTTTACACAGCAAGATCCCACAGACAGCAATGTTATAATGGCCAGATAGTCTGTTTCAGTGATGTTGATTGACGGATAAATATTGGCCACAGGACATTGGGGAGAATTCCCCTGCACTTCTTTGAAATAGTTTCATGGGATCTTTTATATCCACCTGATAGGTCAGACAGGGCCTCGGTTTAGCATTTCATCCAAATGGTGGCAACTTCGACAGTGCAGCACTCCCTTAGTGGGAGTGTCAGACTAGATTTTGCAATCTGGTCCCTGGAGTGGGACCTGAGCCCACAACAGCATGTCTGTCTCAGAAGTGAGAGTTCTACCTTCAGAGCCATGGCTAACATTGGCTAATTTCCAAAATAGTAGTCAGCTGTGGTCAGCGTCTGGCAACCTTGGTGTCCAAGGTCTGTAGATTTTAAGAGCTGGGTCACACTGAGGGACAGGATCCAGTTTTCAGGTCTGTGAAAGAGTGAGTTAAAGTTGGTGATGAATCTTCATTCAACACAATGAAGACGCAGCGAACTGGAAGAGCAAATATGGACAGTGGGACTTGTACCATAAATAAATAAAAATGACAATGTACTCATTCGATATCAGGTAATAAAAATAACTGTTTTATAAACATTGAGAAATTGAGGTACTAACTTCATTAAAAACAGATTGGGTTTTTGTTTCAAATAGGTATCTATTCTGAAATTGTGACAATGGGCTTGAAACTTAAATCGATTTCTCTAGTTATACACTTACTGCTACATCTTTCAAATGAATGTGTTAATATTATGTAATCTATAAACTGCCACACAGCACTTCTATCTAGTCATGATGCCTGTATTTTTTTTTTAACAATTTATCCCTCATTCCAGGTTCAGTTTCCTGGTCCATATTAAGTTCAGTGGGGGAAACAAACAGCTTTGTGAGGAAAGATATCAGGCAACATTCCCTGGGCCATTTATTTATCCATGAATCCGGCTGAAAATTCACCTGGGCGAAGATAGGCTTAGGTGTGATGCTCCTCTGATTGAATTGTGTTCTGTCACCTGTAAGACTCACACCTGATCAATAGGTAGCCGGTGTCCATGGAACCAACAGCTTCTGGACAGGAAGAAGAAAAGATTGTTTTCAACAAAAAAACTTTCTTCTGTGTGAGTTTCATGGTATGCTCCACCTCTTCCCCCTGGCAACAAGCCCATGGTGCCCCTCCATACACTGGCTGTAATAATGTCATCTCAGATGAATTTGGGCAGTCTTCACCCAGGTCTGAGTGGGCAGGGGGTCCATAATACTAAGATGTCCATAATTTCACACAAAGTTGGCAATCTCACTCTTGGGGGAGGTACTGGGCAGTTGGTGTAGCAATTAAACAATGTCATTGATGCAGTACTGTCGACCCCTCAGTAAGCCAGGACCGCAACACGGTCTTGTGACAGTGTAGAGGGAGCTTTACTCTATATCTAACCCCATGCTGTACCTGCCCTGGGAGTGTTTGATGGGGCATTAGGTTCTGCAAGTAAGGTAGGTATTTTTTTCCCAAGCAATGATACCCTTCAACTTTGTTGAGCATAAAACAACCTAAAAAAAAAAGGCCTATAAATGAATGCCTGAGATGCCTACCTGCACAGAATAAGGGACACTAGAGGCCTGTACTACTTCCATCCTCACACAGGACTACGAGGTACTGACACTAAATACCTGAAATGCAAATTGTTTATTCCCCAGGACTTCCAGAAAATTGTGACCAAAACCAGTCCAGCCTGGTGTTTGAGCCCTTAGGTTCTAAACCAAGAATAATCCTGTACCTGAAGAGGTAACAAACCACCTTTTGCACCTCACGCTGTCTATTCCTGGATGCTTCATTTTAAATATGTGGTACTTAGCTTGAAGGAGAAATGGAGTCACTGGTTCTATGAAGCAGTCACTGCAGGAAAACCCAGGAGTTAGTGCAGAATTGGAGAACTAATGTTTAGATCTGTGGGAAAGTGTATCTTGAGTTTCCCTATTTAGCAAAATTCCACAAAGTAAATTGTTAAAATAACATTTTTTTGTCTTGAAGCAGGATCTGGCTGTGCTCTCTGATGGGTGAGGTAATGGGATCTGCCTTTAGTTTAGATCCAGTTCTATAACATCACCTGTCTCAGCCCCTGCCTCCACTTATTGTTGCTGAAACACTCAGCCATGCCTTTATCACCTCTAGATTTGACTATTTCAATGCACTCCTGGCCAGCCTCCCATCTCCTACCCTCCATAAACTTCAGCTCATCCAAAACTCTGCTGCCTGTATCTTAACTCACACCAAATTCTGTTCACCCATCATCCCTTTGTTCATTGACCTACATTGGTTTTGAGTTAAACAACACCTCAATTTTAACATTTTTATCCTTGTATTCAAATTGATCTATGGGCTCACCTCCTCCTATCTTTTTAGTCTCCTCCAGCTCCACCACCCTTCAAGATCTCTGTGCTCCTCTAATTCTGGCCTCTTGCACATCTCCGATTTTAATCGCTCCACCATTGACGGCTGTGCCTTCTGCTTCCTGGGCCCTAAGATCTGGAAATACCTCCCTAAAAATCTCTGCCTCTCTTCTTTTAAGATATTCTTTCAAACCTACCTCTTTGACTGAGCTTTTGGTCACCTGCCCTAATACCTTGGCTCAGTGTCAGATTATGTTTGATAATGCCTTGTGAAGCACCTTGGGACGTTTTGCTATGTTAAAAGCTTTATATAAATGCAAGTTGTTGTTGGTATTGAACAGTGCTCGACTGTTTCTCTTTTGTCAGCAGTGATGGAGCAGAAGAGTACATGATACAATAATCAGATAACATTTTATTCCATATATAAATCCCCAAACAGTTTGATTAGTTTCCAGGCCATAACTCATTCCTATATATCTGTTATTCTTTATATAAACCCCTGAACCCCCCAATTAGATCCCATTCTGTAACTCACTCCGGCTATCTGTTACTCTATATATAAACTGCACGCCATCCCCACCGAACCCTCGATTAGATTCCAATTTGTAAGTCACTCCCGGGTATCTGTTATTCTATGTATAAACTGCACCCCTCAAATCCGTTGATTAGATTCCAGTCAGTAACTCACTCCCGGTATCTGTTATTCTATATATAAACCATACCTTCTGAACCCTGCGATTAGATTCCAGCTTGTAACTCAGTCCCGGGTATCTGTTATTCTCAATATAAACCCCACAAACCCCTTGATTAGATTTCAGCCTGCAACTCACTCCCGGGTATCTATTATTCAATATATAACCTCCTGAACCCCTCAATTAGATTACTGCCTGTAACTTGCTCCTGGGTATCTGTTATTCCATATATCAACCCCACAAATGCCTCAATTAGATTTCAGTCTCTAACTCACTCCCGGGTTTTTGTTATTCTATATATAAACTACCCCGAACGTCTCAGTTAGATTCCAGCCTATAATTCACTCACTGGTATCTGTTATTCTATATATAAACCCCCTGAATGCCTCTATTAGATTCTAGCCTGTAACTCACACCCGGGGAGTGTAGCTTGTTTACATGGGGCCGACTAGTCTGGTTCTGTACCTGCCAGTCCAGATGCAGTGTGTTCTGCCAATAATTTTGATAATTAAATACCAGGAAGCTAAAGTCATTTTTTGGAATGATGCAGTAAAAATATACTCAGCGCATTGGCGATTGGTCCTGTTTTGCACTCCGTCTTTATTTAATGCAGCCCGTCCTGCCCAGTTCTGATCTGAACGTGAAAAAGCCCATCCTCCCACAGGGAATCAACTTTTTAACATCTTACACACAAACTCTTAAGGAAGACAAATAACTTGGACCAACATCAGAACTTGCCAGTGTCCTGACAGTGAGCTGTTAAGTGAGACACAGTTACAGACTACACAAGTCTGCAGACCTTTCCTCTGATATTGAGGTTCATTGGGTGGTTAGTGAAGGAGTAAAGGAACCAGAAAGAAGTTAAGCAGAAATGTTTTTATGCAGCAAGTTATAATTGTTTTCCGTTATGGATGGGATTGTTGCTGTCAAGGCCAATATTTATTGTCCACCCTAACTGCTCTTGAGAAGGTGGTGGTGAGCCTCTTTCTTCAATGCAACTGAGTGGCTTGCTAAGCCATTTCAGGTGGCAATTAAGAGTCACCACATTGCTGGGGGCCTGGAGTCACATATAGGCCAGACGGGGTAAGGACGGCAGATTTCCTTCCCTAAAGAACATCAGTGAACCAGATCCGCTAGTTTCATAGTCACCATTACCGACACTAGCCTTTTATTGCAGATTTCTTTTTAATTAACTGAATTTAAATTCCCCAGCTGCTATGGAGGGATTTGAACTCATGTCTGCAGATCATTAGTCCAAGCCTCTGGATTACTGGTCCAGTGACATAACCACTATGCTGCTGTACCCTGATATGGTCTGTTATGTTATCCCATTGGCCAGATAGTTTCCAATGGGAATGGTGATTTTTAGTTATGCTGCTGTTACACACTTCTCACTGCCATGGGCAAACTGTGGGGCTGATTCTGGGTACCTTTACCCTGGATGATGCACAGTCATAGAGAGCTGTGACAAGACAGGGAAAAGAGCAGCGGCTGAAAATCAGGAACAAACCCATAACGAATGCAACAGAATAACTATTTTTAAAGAAATACTTGATGTCAATATATTCTTGACAATGTGATTATCAATATTATTTGGAACTTTTGTAAGTGGATCTCCCGTGCCATTGCTCATTGAGCTGCTGAAGACATGTAAGGACAACAGCAGTACATGATGTCATGCACAATGTATTATTGTGCTGCTAAGGTGGAGCTATAACTATCTTGACCTGTTTGTCAAAGGTCACAAAGTTTAATTGCTCTAGTTTGAAGTGAATTAGAAACTATTCTTACTGGCATCCTAAGGTTATGAAAGGTCATTTTCTGTTGCAGTGAAGCTTGTCAATAGATTTGAAATGGCTGGTTTACTTTGTGTTTTTGTTTCAGTGACACAGATGTTTGCATGAGGTGACAGGCAGAGTTTGACAAACTTGTCTCCAAATGTGTTTCGTAGCCTGGTGCCCTCCGCTTGCTATTCCTCAAGGCTGATTGGAGCATGTGGTAATACCAGGCAGTGGGAGACTCCTGATGTTTTACCAGCACTAGAAAGAGGAATTGGGTCTGGTAGAATAGGAGGAGAGAGTGAGGGCTCATGGTTCAATAACAATTCTATGCGTCAGTCCTGGGATTTAGTTATGTGTAATAGAACAGCCACATCACTAAATCTCTATAGCAATATAAACAAGAACTGTTTTTGGTTTTAGAATTCCAAGTATAAACGAAGGATGCAGGGGTGCAGTAAATCACTTTGTCATTTCTTGGTTAGGCACATTGAAGTTAAAAAATAAAGTTGAAAATGTGAAATATAAAGCTTCTTAAATACATCTTTCAGCTTGTTTTGGCATAATTGTGAAATAAACTCAGAGCTGTGTAACAAAGTACTAAATAGATTTTATAGAACAGAAATAGGCCATTCGGCCCAACTGATCCATGCTGGTGTTTATGTTCCACACAAGCCTCCTCCCATCCTTCTTCATCACACCCTATCAACAAATCCTTCAAATCCTTTCTTCTTCATGTATTTATCTAGCTTCCCCTTGAATGGGTCAATACCATTCACCTCAACTACTCCTTGTGGCAGCAACTTGTACAATCTCACCACTCTCTGGGTAAAGATGTTTCTCTTGAATTCCCTATTGAATTTATTAGTGACTTTTTTTATTCATTCATGCGATGTGGGCATCACTGGCTATGCCAGCATTTATTGCCCATCCCTGATTGCCCTTGAGAAGGTGGTGGTGAGTTGCCTTCTTGAAACGCTGCAGTCCATGTGAGGTAGGTACACCCACAGTGCTATTAGGAAGGGAGTTCCAGGATTTGGACCCAGCGACAGTGAAGGAACGGCGATATAGTTCCAAGTCAGGATGGTGTGTAACTTGGACGGGAACTTGCAGGTGGTGATGTTCCCATGCATCTGCTGCTCTTGTCCTTCGAGGTGGTAGAGGTCGTGGGTTTAGAAGGTACTGTCGAAGGAGCCTTGGTGCGTTGCTGCAGTGCATCTTGTAGATGGTACACATTGCTGCCACTGTGCGTCGGTGGTGGAGGGAGTGAATGTTTGTGGATGGTATGCCAATCAAGCAGGCTGCTTTGTCCTGGATGGTGTCGAGCTTCCTGAGTGTTGTTGGAGCTGCACCCATCCAGGCAAGTGGAGAGTATTCCATCACACTTTTGACTTGTGCCTTGTAGATGGTGGACAGGCTTTGGGGAGTCAGGAGGTGAGTTACTCGCCGCAGGATTCCTAGCCTCTGACCTGCTCTTGTAGCCATGGTATTTGTATGGCTACTCCAGTTCAGTTTTTGGTCAATGGTAGCTCCTAGGATGTTGATAGTGGGGGATTCAGCGATGGTAATGCCATTGAATGTCAAGGGGAGATGGTTAGATTCTCTCTTGTTGGAGATGGTCATTGCCTGGCACTTGTGTGGCGCGAATGTTACTTGCCACTTATCAGCCCAAGCCTGCATAATGTCCAGGTCTTGCTGCATTTCTACACGGACTGCTTCAGTATCTGAGGAGTCACGAATGGTGCTGAACATTGTGCAATCATCAGCAAACATTCCCACTTCTGACCTTATGATTGAAGGAAGGTCATTGATGAAGCAGCTGAAGATGGTTGGGCCTAGGGCACTACCTTGAGGAACTCCTGCAGTGCTGTCCTGGAGCTCAGATGATTGACCTCCAACAACCACAGCCATCTTCCTTTGTGCTAGGTATGACTCTAACCAGCAGAGAGTTTTTACCCTGATTCCCATTGACTCCAGTTTTGCTAGGGCTCCTTGATGCTATACTTGGTCAAATGCTATCTTATATTTATGGCCCCTAGTTCCAGTTTTGCCTGCAAGTGGAAACACATTCTCTATGGCTACCCTGTCAAACTCTTTCATAATTTTAAAGACTTCTATCAGGTTACCCCTCACTCTTCTCTGTTCGCAAGAGAAAAGACTCAACCGTCTCTGATTTTCATAGTCATACGGCACAGAAGGAGGCCATTTGGGAAATCAAGTCCATGCCAGCTGTCTGTAGAATAATCCAGTCATTCCCATTCTCCTGCTCCATTCCCATAGCCCTGTAAGTTTATTTCCCTCAGTTCCTATCCAATTTCCTTGTGAAGTCATTCATTATCTTCACTTCCACCACCCACGTAGGCAGTGAGTTCCTGCTGCGTAAGAAAATTCTTCCTGACATCCCACCTGCATCTCTTGCCCAAAACCTTAAATCTCTGTCCCCTAGTCCTTGCACCATCAGCTCTTTATCCTTTTTATAATCTGGAGACCAGAACTGTTCACAGTATTCCAAATGTGGTCTAGCCAAAGTTCTATACAAGTTTAACTTTTCTGCTTTTCAATTCTGTCCTTTTAGAAATGAACCTCAGGGTTTGTTTAATTTTTTAATGGCCTTATTAATCTACATCACTACTTAAAGTGATTTGTGTATCTGTGCTCCTAGATCCCTCTGTTCCTCTACCCCACGTAATCTCTTATTTTTCAAGGAATATGTAGTCTCTTTATTCTTTCTACCAAAATGTACCACCTCACATTTACCTATACTGAAGATCATTTGCCAATGAGATGTCCATTCTGCAAGGTTATTAAAATGTTCCTGTATTGTGAACAGTCTTCCGTTGTGTCAACTACACTCCCAAATTTGGTGCCATCTGTTGTAGTGCGAGCAAAGCCATAACTTGGCATTTGTACTGAGAAAATGATTTTCTGTAAAGATAATTTATTTTACAGTTTCTCAGTATACACAAAAGAAAGTTCTCTCTTTATCTGTCTGAGATAAGCTTTATTCCTGATGTTAAAATTAAACATTGTATATGATAGATTCGAGATGTTACCTGAAAGCAAAGCTATCAAGATTACTTCTCCATCTTGGTTTTGCAGCATTAGAAAAACAAAGAAACACAGAAATCTTGCAACAGAATGTAAGATTTACCCACTTCCACTAAATCCTAGTGATACCGGAATAAACACTGCACACAATCAGACTGAAGCATCCTGAAACATGTGTAACTGGTAACTCCCTTCAGTGACACACCACCTTCTCAAAGGGCAACTAGGAGTCAGTAATAAATGCCAGCCTTGTCAGCAATGCTCACGCCCCAAGATTGAAAAAGTAAAACTGAGGAAAATACGTTTCAAGAGAGACTGAGGTCTCTTATGTAAAATTATAAATGTAAATACTCAAAGATACAGGAAAGAGTTTCACAGTTAAGCTTAACTGTTCTATTAACTGTACATTAATTATGTTTAATTGTATGCAGGTAGTGGGCATTAACTGGGATTCACTTGTGCTCTGTGGTGATTGGGTTAGGAGGTCCCTGCTTGTAATGTGTATCTCTGTAAATAAATGCTTATAAAAGTACATAAAGATTAGCTTCAATTCTACCTTTCACATTTCTGGAATTTCCGCCTTATTATGAGAGAAACTTTATTATCCAACCCTGGATATTTAAGTCAGAGGAATAGAAAAATGGTAGATGGCAGGCTTTGCATTCTGATTGTTTTAATAGGTTGAGTTTCTGTTTTTCTGGATTGGTTGATTTTCGTCACTTTCCCGGCCTCAGCGAAGAAGCTATTCGTCAAGTGAGTGTGACTCTGGCTTTGTCTACAAAACTTCCAACAAGTGAGCCTGTGAGGATTTTCCTTGTGGTCACTAAACTCAGATTTGGTGCTAATTTAGGAATGTGAAATGTGAGAGAATCAGTGGGAAGTGTCTCCTAAGCCTCTGTTTTAGAATTCCATTATAAATCATAAATATGGATCAGATATTGTTTTTTCAAGTCCTGGGCATGTGGAACTGACTGGATTTTAACACAGCTCCCACTGTCCTGATGGCTGCCTTGGTTAATGCACCTGATGATTTTGAATTCTGCTTCAACAGGATGGAAAAACTGGAAGGCCTGAGGTTCCAAGTTTGGCATGTATTGAGTTTGCTGATCTGATTTGGGCAGCAGTAGGGATGCTATGATTGTCTATACAGTAAGGAAGGGACAAACTAGCTGCTTACAATGAATTCTGCTGACCATCATGTGGGAGTAAATCCACCTTCTCCACATTGGTTACTAATCAGTCAACTGCCTCTTGTAGAACATGCCTGATTCTCACCCAAAGATGGCAGTGGGGGTGGGGCTGTAAGGAGTTGTGGCTGGTAAGGCAAGTTGTTTACAAAGGGTGTTGTTTCACTCCCTTAAGTTACATCAGGCTTGACTGTGATGCCCTCTATAGTGGAATAGCTTACATTCACCATCTGGGCTCTGACATGAAACATAGCTTGGCCAAAGTTTTTAGCAAAGGTCCAGACAAGCTGTTACAGACTGGGGTGCAGTGAATGTGCGTCAAAGGCAGAAAATGACTTCAATCGAGGAACAGTGTCAGGAGGTTCTTCAAATGTTTAGGTGCCAGTGGGTATCACTCTCATCTCTGAGTCAGAGCGTCATGGCTTTAAGCCCCATTCCAGAGATTTGAGCCTAAATGTAGGCTGACACTTCCAGTACAGTACTGAGCCAGTGCTGCACTAAAAGACGTGCCATTTTTTAGATGAGATGCTGAACTGAGGCCCTGTCTTCCTACTTGGGTGAATGTAAAAGGTCACGTGGCACCATGAGAAGAAGAGCAGGGGAGTTCTCTGCATTATCATGGGGCCAATATGTATCGCTCAATCAACGGCCTTACAAAACAGATCATTATCACAGTGCTGTTTGTGGGAGCTTGCTGTGTGCAAATTGGTTGCGTGTTTCTGACATTACAGCAATGACTACACTTAAAAACATAATTCATTAGCTGGGAAGCACTTTGGGATGTCCTGAACTTATAGAAATGCAAGTTTCAGGCATATAAATGAAAAGCTGGAAATCTGAAATAAAAATATAAAATGCTGGAAATACACAGCAGGTGAGTCTGGAACCTGAGAAACAGGACACCGTTTAATAATATTGCAAACCAATGGATCAGCAGGCTCCTAATAGGACAGTTCACTACCACAATCAAATGTTAAGCTGAAATGCTGACAGACCTGTTGTGTAATTCCAGCACTTTCTGTATCTATTTAAAATTGTTCTCATTAGTTGTATAAAGGGAGGGAAGAGAGTGTTACTCTGTGTTCAGTGTGACTGCATCGCTGTAGTTATCCCTTAACCACTGCATCCTTTCACTGTAATGAAACACCCAAACAGATTTCAATTCAAGTTCAGGGTACTCACCAAACAAAACTCCTCACTTGTATTTTATTATAGATTTATATGTTTAATATACAGAGAAAGTGGTGATTACTGTCCTCACAGTTGTGCAGCCAGCAGCCTTGTACGACATCAGTTTAGAGGGCAGTAATGCATCAACTGCATTAAAAACTATTGCTGGTGAAATTTTGGGTTTTATTCCTTCTCCCCTGTCCTGGGGAGTGGGTGGTGGGGGGGGGGGGGGGGGGGGGAAGTGGGGAGGCGTGGGTTCTGAAACTTGCTGGGCCATGGTTCCATGGACACTGGCAGTCTCCCTGCATCTGGCCAAATTGACTCTCTAAATCTGTATGATTTAAATCTATAAGAACTGGCCTTCACTTCACATCCATACACACACACTTTCCTGAAAGGATCACTAGATCATGGAACAAGTACCCGGCCTGATTTTGCCCTCCCCAACCTACAACAACAACTTGCATTTATAATGGAGTAAAACATTCCGAGGAGTTTCACAGGAGCAAAGCCTGTCACTGAGCCACATAAAGAGATGTTCGGACAGCTGGTGGGTTTTAAGGAGGCGGGAGAGGTAGAATGCTGGAAATGTCCAGGTATGTTGACACCAATTATATAGAACCATCATTGCATCCCTCCATTCCCCCATTGGGAACACCTGGCTCACCAGAGAGCTGGATCCTGGCCTGTGGAGTTCAGTAACACACTGAGCAGTGCCTTTATTCAGTGAGTCACAGGAGGATCTGATTGTTGTTTATAAAAAGTATAACAGTGAATCTTTTTGTTAGCATTCTGTTAATGACACGGACTCCCTCAGGAGGTGTTGAAACTACAGACAAAGCATTGAGGTCAGTAACTGTAAGAACGCATCTGCCCAGCTGAATGCAGAACAGGTTAGGAGAAAGTCTCAACAGTAACATCTCTGGCTATTGTTGTTGATTATTGCTGAGAGGAAAGGAACAGATTCAGAGGAGTTACCGTGGTTAACACTATGAGGAGCTGAACTCAGCAGTGGAGACACATTCATTAACCGGGGACAACCCGGAGAATTTTATTTTGGTTGTGTGCCCGTTAATTTAACACTGTATAAACTCAGTAACATGTCATCAATCACTGCACTGTATAACACCAAACAACACAAAAAAACAGGCAGCAAATGACCTCAAGAATGACGCAGTTGTAAAAGTTTGAACTTCAGTTTCTTTTAAAAACATTTGTAATCTTTCTCTTTCGGTTACCGGGAGACGCAGACTGGTCACTGGGGTCTGGTTCTACAGGCACCCGACATCTCTCTTCAGCCGGGACAGTTTGACCATTTGTTAGATGATGCTAATCCGATTCTCACCTGTCGCATGCACTTTCTATCGGAAGGCAGTGACAATGATGAAGATTCCTGGCTGACATTTCCTCAATCAAACCCTGACATGTATAAGTTCTAACAATTTATAACCCATGGGCTGTGGGGATGGCTGGTGGCAGTTAGACAACTCCATGCTTCCCGTACTTTGCGTTCCTCACTGTCCTGTGCTGAGTGTTCTTGTGCTGTTCTGGGCTGTACTTAACGCCTCATTGATGGATGAATCCTACATCAGAATGCACAAAATCTGATAGCATCAGGAACCTGAGATACTGCGAATTATTGGGAACAGGGGTTTAAACTTTTTTGTGAAAGTGCGGAGTGTGTAACCAAACACAAGGCAGCTGGAAAACTCCTACACCAACCTACAGAACAACAAGGAGGGGGAATCTGAAAGGAATAATGAAATCCTGCTTTGCAGATAAAGGTCACGATGTAGAAAGAAAGAACAGAATCTCCGCACGATTTCTCACTTCATACCATCCAAGTGAGATGCGAGTAATGAGTAATTCCATGAAGTTAGAGTTCCTGATGCAGTGATGTTGCAACATTCTGGCAAGGATTAAGGGCCAAGTCCTTTTGAAGTTGAAGGTTTGTTTTAATCTTGTTGGACTGTTTGGGTTTTCTCCTATTGCAGAAAGTACAATTTGAGTCAAAATTCGAGCTGCGTTTCAATGCTTTGATCTCCGATTCTGTTTCTTGCCGAGTGTCACCTAGATTCAAAGAGGAACAGTCTGCGAGGTGAAGGTCCCTCCTTCACCAGGACTGCTGTATGTTCAGAGGCATCAATAAAACTAACAGTGAAAAATGAGGGGTCGGTAAGATCAAGAAGTTTAGGAGCATGGCTTCAGATACAGACAAAAACACAGGAACATAGGAGCAGGAGTAGGCCATTCAGTCCATCGAGCCTGCTCTGCCATTCAATATGATCATAGCTGATCATCCACTTCAATACCTTTTTCCCACACTATCCCCATATCCCCTCTGTCATTTGTATTTAGAAACCTGTCAATCTCTACTTTAAACATACTCAATGACTGAGCTTCCACAGCCCTCTGGGGTAGAGAATTCCAAAGATTCACAACCCTCTGAGTAAAGAAATTTCTCCTCATCTCTGTCCTAAGTGGCTTTCTCCTTATTTTGAAATTGTGTCCCCTGGTTCTAGACTCCCCAACCAGGGGAAACATCTTAGCTGCATCTACCCTGTCTATCCCTTTAAGTATTTTGTAGGTTTCAATGCGATCACCTCTCATTTTTCAAAACTCTAGAGAATACACACCCTGTTTCCTCAATCTTTCTTCATAGGACAGTCCCGCCATCCTGGGAACAAGTCTGGCGAACTTTCATTGCACTCCCTCTATGGCGATAATATCCTTCCTAAGGTAAGGGGACAAAAACTGCACACAGTACTCCAGGTGTGGTCTAACCAAGGTTCTATACAATTCAAGCAAGACTTCACTACTCCTGTACTCAAATCCTCCTGTGATAAAGGCTAACATACCATTAGCCTTCCTAATTGCTTGCTGTACCTGCATATTAGGTTTCATTAACTTATTGACGAGGATACCCTTGTCCCTTTGTACATATACACTTTCTAATCTCTTACCATTTAAGAAATACTCTGCACATTCATTCCTCCTACCAAAGTGGATAACCTCACATTTTTCCATATTATATTCCATCTGCCACATTCTTGCCCACTCACTAAGTCTGTCTAAATCCCCTTGAAACCACTTTGCATCTTCCCCACCTAGTTTTGTGTCATCCGCAAACTTGGAAATATTACATTTGGTCCCCACATCCAAATCATTGATATATATTGTGAACAGCTGGGGTCAAAGTACTGATCCTTGTGGTACCCCATTAGTGACAGCCTGCCAATGCCAACCCATTTGTTCCTACTCTCTATTTTCTGCCTGTTAACCAATGCCAGTATATTACCTCCTATCCAACCTCCTGTGGGAGACTTTATCAAAAGCCTTCTGAAAATCCAAGTATACTATGTCCACTGACTCCGCTTTATCAATTCTATTAGTAACATCCTCAAAAAGCTCAAAAAGGTTTGTCAAACCCGATTTCCCATTCATAAATCCACGTTGACTATGCTCAATCAGATCATTATCCAAGTGTCCATTTATCACATCCTTTAGAATAGATTCTAGAATTTTCCCTACTACTGATGTAAGGCTAACAGGGCTGTAATTCCCTGTTTTCTCTCTCCCTCCCTTCTTAAATAGTGGGGCGATATCTGCTACCTTCCAATCTGCAGGAATCGTTCCAGAATCTATAGAATTTTGGAAGCTGATCACTAATGCATCCACTACCTCTTTCAACACTCTGGGATGTAGAATATCAGGTCCTGGGGACTTATTGGCCCCATTAATTTCTCCTTCTTGCTAATACTAATTTCCTTCAATTCTTCATTTTCCCTAGTTCCTTAGATCTCTAATTCTGGGAGATTTCTTGTATCTTCCTCAGTGAAGACAGACACAGAGTAATCATTTAGCTTCTCTGCCATTTCTCTATTCCCTGTTATAAATTCTCCTGACTCTGCCTGTAAAGGACCCACATTTGTTTTAGCCAAATGTTTCCTTTTTACCTACCTATAGAAGCTTTTACAGTCCATTTTGATGTTTTTTGCTAGTTTATAGTCATATTCTATTCTCCCTTTATCACTTTTTGCACTTGGGTTCCTATTTATTATTATTGCTTTTGCTTTGGATTTTTTTTTAAGAATCCATTGCTGCCAAATGCTGTCCACTCTCAGAATGGTCAACGCCGGTCCTCTACATCTCACTTTGCACTACTCAAATTCTCTTGTGCATCTCTGAGCTCCTTCGCCCCAACATTGGTGGCTGTGCCTTCAACCTCTAGGACCTGAGCTCTGGAATTTCCTCCAGAAACCTCTCCACCTCTCTCTTTCCTCCTTTAAAACACTCCTTAAAACCTACTTCATTTACCCAAGCTTTTGTCATCTGTCCTAATATCTCCTTATGTAGCTCGTGTCAATTTATTTGTCCTATAATGCTCCTGTGAAGACCCCTTGGGATGTTTCTACTATGTTAAAGGTGCCATACAAATACAATTTGTTGTTGTTTAATTCACCCAACCTGACTGATCCTGATATCCCACCCATTGGAGCATCAAGTTGTTATTTCTATGTCCCCTGACTCTTTGCCTCCAATCCTCTATGTGCAAGTTTATTCCACATGTTAGTCATTTTTCGAGTGAGGAACACTTGCTTGATATCAGTCCTAAAATAACCTGCTACCAATTTGAACCACTGAACCCCTTGTCCAGATCCGGCACTTTACAGTAATATTCCACATTTACCCTTTCAATACCATTATACTTTTTTCCTTTATCAATTATCGAGCTGCATAAATACACCATGTGAGTGAGTAAGAGAGGACCATAGAGCAATTCACACTTTGGAAAGGAACAATATAAAGATTTATCCGAGGGCTGAAGCTGGTGAGAAAATGATCAGTGCTCATAATTTGAATAATTATGATAGAGAAAGAAAATTGAGAGCTGAGACGAGCCTCACCTCAGGATGTGTGTGCTTCCGAGATTAAATACAAGTTAAGCAAAAATGAAGTACTTTAAATTAAAGTTTTTATTGTCAAAAAATTGAAAGAGAAGTGGCTTTGGATTTTAACAGAATAACAGAAATGTTAGAACGTTCTGGAAAGTAATTAGATCATTTTCCCCAGTGTAAGTAAGTTTAAAAGGTTTGTTATATCTGTAACGAGTTGAAAGCTTCTATGATTTTTGTAGTAATTTTATGAAGTGTTTTTTTTTAAAGAAGAAATTTTAACTGTATGGAATTAATATTTAAAAAACCGACAATGGATGAAATAGAGTGCTTCTCGAGCTTGCATCTAATTAGCTGCAAACAGTGGAAGTGGTTCAAATTATTCAGAGATTTTAATTCATTTTTTTATTTTATTTTACCAGTGTTAAAGGGTTTTATGCCACACTATCTCGAAATGCCAAGGAACAGAGAAAGATTCTTAATCGCAGTTAAGTTACAATGATTTCTAACTAGATTTAATTAACTGATAAGACACAGGCTCCAATTAATTTTTCAAGGACATTTGCGTCTGATTAAGAAAGATCTTTTTTTTTAAAAAGTGTTTTTCTCCTCCTCGGTGTAAGGTGTCGCTTTGAGACTGAAGGAATAGAGAAATATAGAAGCTTTAAAAATCATTAGAATAATTTTATTTAAAATTTCTAAATACTTGATATGATATTTCAGCTGATTTTAATTAGGTTTTTAAGTGGCAATGTTCAAATCCTTCCTTACCCAGTAGTTATATTCAGAATCTTGCATTGTGTGTTAAATTGAAAAAGGAAATCGGGAATCTCTAGGATTTTTCTTTTGATGTTTTAACCCTCATGAGAGTGTAAGGGTTTCTATATTTTCAGCATAATTCAGTATATCTAGCAATTCTGTTTTATTATTCATTCTCAGTATGTGTGTTGTTGACATGGTTGGCATTTACTGCCCATCCCTAGTTACCCTGTGAATGAGATAGTGCAGCTGAGTGCAGATGGGGGTTAACAATCAATCATTTTGCTGTGGGTCTGGGTAAAGACTGCAGATTTCCTTCTGTAAAGGATATTAATGAACCAGTTGGATTTTTAACAACAATCCAAGAACTTCAAGGTCACTTTTACTGATACCAACCTTTTATTTCTACACTTTTAAAACTCAATTCAAATTCTCAAACTGCCCATAGTGGAATTTAAACTTACATTCTCTTGATTATTAGTCTAGTAACATAACAACTAGTCCACCCACACATGTGTCACAAGAAACCATTTGATACCCTCTCCAGGTAGCATTAATGCGGTCCCTTCCCTCCTCCTGCCTCTCCTTCACAGCGACATACACACACATTGTGTGTGTGACTTGCTTTTGCAATAAAACAACTTGCTTTTTTACCACATCAAGATGTCTCATGTCACTGAATTATTTTGGGCTGCTACTACATTGGCAAATGTGGCAGCAATTGAACACCAACAATATTCCATAAGCAGCAATGAGATGAATGGCCATTTAACCTATTATTTTTGATTGTATTGGTTAAGGGAGGAACAGTGACATAGGCACTGGGAGAATTCCTTGCAGGGAATAGTTAAAATACCTGTGTGTGGAGATTCCTCTAGACTTGCTGGTGTTGGAGTTTTTGTTTTGTTGCATTTCATTGTGGGAGGAGACCAGAACTAGGGACCATAAATACAAGACAGTTACTAATAAATCCAATAGGGAATGAAGGAGAAACTTCTGTATCCAGAGAGTGGTGAGAATGTGGAACTCACTACCACATGGTTACGGTGAATGGCATTGATGAATTCAAGGATAAACTAGATAAGCACTTGAGGGAGAAAGGAATAGAAGGATATTTTGATAGGGTGAGATGAAAAGGACTGGGAGAGGGATCCTGTAAAATATGAACACTGGCATGGACCTTATGGGCTGAGTCACCTGCATCTTTGCTGTCAGCTCTATGTAGTTCTATGTAAACTGGTTGGTGAGAGGCCCAGGAGAGGGTAAAATAGAGCTTAAGAGGTTATTGCTAACATGCACACAAAATGCACACAGCTCTCCTCCCAACTTTGCATTCTGTCAAGCTCCTGGTTCCAGACACCACAGTGTCCGGAATCATTTTATTTCTATTTTTGTATATGATCACAAATGGTTGATTGAATTGTATATGAATGCACCTTGTTGTGCTGAATCTAATGTTTAGGATGGTCAGCGCTGCCTGTTGTGAGTAGGTAAATAGTTGGGTGATGAGGAGAAGGTTCTGCAATGTTAGCTTTTTATAGTGTCTGAGGGCACCTCCCACCTCCCCCCTCCCCCCACCCCCCACCGTGCTTTTGGAAATTTCACTTAGGACTATTAGGAAGAGGAGTAGAGAGCACACAGATCCATGGAGCAGAAAGGAGAGAGAGGAAGCTCACACTGAATACCTGGGTGGGTTCCCCAGTCTTCAGTTTGTTCCATGAATTGTTGAGCTTACTCAAATAAATGGGACACCCTCGTGAAACAAGGATTTTGGCATCTGAATATCATGGAGAATGAAAAGAGAACCAGTAAAATAAAAGCAAAATACTGCAGATGCTGGAAATCTGAAATAAAAACCGAAAGTGCTGGAAATACTCAGCAGGTCAGGCAGCATCTGTGGAGAGAGAAGCAGAGTTAACGTTTCAGGTCTGTGATCAACGAAAACCATGTGGCTCTTGTGAGATTTCCCCCAAACTGTGTTGACGCTTTTCATTGTGAGTTTGATTATCGCCAGGTGCATTAACAAAATGAAAAATCTCAGTTGCCAAAGATTTTTTCTGCATAAAGACTTTTAAATAACTTCCATTCTCACCAACAAAAGGTGACAGCCAAAATATAAAATTCTCCATGGGGACAAGATATTTATGAGGCTAATTATGAAAGTTATAATCATTACCTTCTTTGAAGGAGGAAAAAAAATCAAACTACCCAGAATGACGTGATAGAAAAGTAGGTAACAATTACCCCAGAACATTCCCAAGTGTGCCCTCAAATATCATGTAGCACAGAGGTGGGGTAAGAGGTTATCTCCAAAATATCCCATGCCCCAACCCATCCCATAACCCTTTATTGACAGAGCCTCTCTATTCAAACCAACCTGTTGTCAGTCTCGAGGAGGGCTGGAATAAGCTAAATGATTGACCGACTCAAACTTTGATCTTGTCGACAATCATTGCCGGAATTTTGATTCTGTCACTTCAAACAGATGCACGGGGTCCAATCCCTGCTCAGATCCTGAATGGACATCATTTGGGAATCAAGTGCAAGCCAGTGGGAAATCTGAGAGAAATGTTCCTATCCCAGGAGCTAATGTCTTCCAGGGGTGGTTGGGTTGCCCACACTCCAGGATTGTCCGGGAGTTTCCAGGAATTAAAGATTATTTTCCAGGACAAATGCTGCGTGTAACTCGGGCGAAAAGTCCTAGGGGCATTAATAAAAATTGTGCATTGGTTTCATTTTCTTTAAACACTTTCATTGGAAAGCTGGGTGGGAAAGGGGGAAATGGGCTGTTTGAGTAACAGTTAAGAATCATTCAATGGGATAAGGAAGAGGCTATTCACTTTCCGATTGGCTGTGGGATGGCCGGCACTGTGATGATTGACATGTCAGGTGACCAATGCCGGGCGGGTGGTCTTGGGCAGTAGAGGTGGGAAGTCATGTGATGAAACCTACAGGAATGGTCCACCCAGAGTTAACAAGCCTCACCCAGGAGACTGGATGGACAGTCTGAATAATTCGTGTCCACCTCCCGGTACATTCATTAGGGAGCAAGGGAAGACCCTAGAGATAGAAAGGTAATGAAACACAGCAAGCTAAAACAAAAACAGGAATTGTTGGATATATATAGCATCTGATAGGAGAAATGGCAGGTTAATGCTTTATTGCGTGAGGATCCTTTGTCAGAAATGAAATAAGAAGGGAGGTGAAAGCGTTTTGTCGGACTGGAGAAAACAACAGCAGGTAAAGAACAAGAGAACCAACACCTATCACTGCGAGGCAGCTATTGGATCTTAATATCCTGCAATAGAAAAGAGCTGGGTAATGTAGGAAGATAATTTCAATGGACCCCAGAGTATAAGGACATAGCACTCACCTTCTGAATAGGAGAATTCAACAGGAAATTCACAGAAAACTATGGTTCAACATTGCTATGAACCCATTAATGGTAGTTTGTAAACCTTAATTAGCTCCATGAGCTTGATTCTGAATGATTCAGTGGAAAGTTTAAATAATTACGAAGTTTTTTTTTAAATGTGCAGATACTTTTTGCTACTCCCCTGCAGCAGGGAGGACAGCTGGGACTGGGATCTCATTGAAAGGACTGGGCATTCTGTTCATCTTTTTTGAAATCTTGAAGAAAGTTAGAAATAAATCAAAACAAGGTAACAAACTGCATTGGAGTTTCCCCGCAATGCACTTTAAAAAAAATGCAGATTTAACTTTAAGATCAGGCTGAGATTTTACAATCTCTTTTTGCCAATTCTCTCCCCAACCCAAAGGCACTAACTCTTTCTGGTACAGTTCTACAGTTAGGTGATGGCAAGTGTCGGCAGCCTATTCAACTGTGCAGGCGGCACATCAGTTGAGCCTGATTCTGCCCTCAGCTGATGCTGTCTGCTCGGGGTGGGGGAACAAGTTGTTCTCTTTCCCTGGCCACCCAGTGTTCTCTGATTCTGAGGGTGGTATCGTAGTCACTGCCCCGTCAGCCGATGAACAAGGCTCCAATCGAGCTAAACTCTAAATGATTGGAAAGTACTGAGAAGCGAGGAAGGGAAGAAAATATTTAATTAACAGAACTCGGTGTGGAAACTAGCCATTTGTTTTTTTGCATGAGTGGAGGGGGGAGAATGCTGAATAAATCCCTTTGAAATGCTAATCACTGTGTAATTTAATTTCAAAGCCTACAATTAGGATCGTGTTGTGGACACGATGGGGCTAAGTAGTGTAATCTAATTTGCATTAGTAATGAGGCAGCCTAATTAAAGGCTTAATTAGCCTCCTCTGATTACACTTTCAGTGTACATTTTTAATAAAGTGTACATTTTCTTATAAAAGAAAAACATTTATCTATTCACAGCTGGCTGTTTTATTCCAACCCGTTTCATCATTTATTTCTAAAGTTCTGCCTCACTTATTAAACTCCTTATATGTGACCCTCGATTGATTTCTGCTATAATCTGCTCAAATCACTCCTTTCAATTTTGAATTCTATTCTGTCATCTTGACTGGTGAAAGCAAGTGATAATTAGGCAATAGGGGAACAGAAACCTGACAGCAGCTGATTCAAGGAATCACAGAAAACCATATCATAAAAAATGAGGCTTATCTATTCAATGAACTTACTGCAGAAAGAAACGAATTTCTGTCCCTGAACAAGAGCAGTCACATTTTCATCTGCCTGTGTGTTTCCCTGTGTTCCTTTTATTTCTTTTTATTCTTCTGAACTTTGTCAGAGAATAAAATGCTTCAGTTGGGAGGGTCAGTATCAAACACTCCCAGGGCAGGTACAGTGTGGGTGAGATACAGAGTAAATCTCCATCTACACTGTCCCCATCAAACACTCCCAGGGCAGGTACAGTGTGGGTGAGATACAGAGTAAATCTCCATCTACACTGTCCCCATCAAACACTCCCAGGACAGGTACAGCACGGGAGGTGAGAAGAAAAAACGGGTTATGTATGGAGTAGCTTTTTTGCTAATTATTTTAAATCCGCGACCTATGGTTATCGACTTGATCAGAAACAATTTCTCTCTATTTACTCGATCAAAAAAAAGGAAAAAAAAAAAAAAACCGGTTAAATACAGAGTAAAGCTCCCTCTACACTGTCCCATCAAACACTCCCAGGACAGATACAGTACGGGTAAAAAAAAAAGAAAAAAAAAAAAACGGGGTTAGATACAGAGTAAAACTCCGTCTACACTAAAAAAAAACGGGGATTGGCTCCTCTGTGATTGGGAATACTGAGTGCCTCAACGAGGTGCAGCTGACAGTGCTGCAGTCAGTTGTTGGAGGTGCTGCTGGAGAAGGAGTGCTGAGGAGAAACTGCAAAAACTTTGAACAACATTTGCTGCAGAGGAGGAGAGACTTTTGGAATAAGCCTATGTTTTGAGGTGGGTGTTGAGCACCAGACTCATTTCATTTGGACTGCTGTGGGAGGTGGAAGAGGCCAGAAGAACAAGGGGTGGGGGCTATACAATTCTGCAGGGAGCTGTGTAGTTGCACTAAAGTTGCAGGGAAGCTCCCTCCCCACCCCAATTGCCCAGCCTGAGTCAGCTGAAGCTGCCTGGCTAATATACAGAAGGGGATAAATAGTGCCTGGGCAGCTTCAGCTGACCCAGGTGAAGACGCCTCCCCCAACCAGAAGACCGTAAGACCGTGTGCTGGCAGAGACTGTTTTACGTGTGCACCACCTCCAGAAAGGAAAGGAAAGTCATCCCTTACAGCTTGTCTTTCCCTCTCCTCTATTCCCTCAGCCTCTCCCCTAACCTGTTGTTTGTTTGTTTGTTTTGTGCATCTTAAAGTTATTTTCAAGCCTACAATTTGGGGTGGGTTTAGCTCGTAGACCCATGGCAAGCCCTTCATCACAGGTGGCGGGGCCCTCTACAACCTATGCAGCTGCAGCCTCTGTGGCTGCCCACGTGGCCCCGTCACCCTTTAAATTAATAACATCCAGCCATGGGGTGAAGAGCTATCCCCACCCCAACATGTCCATTGAGGCCTGTGAAGGCAATGGCCGAGGTTGTCGGCCCCTCGGCCATTGTTGCGGCCTCAAAGATGTATGGGAAGGCTGTGTTTTTTCTCAAGACTGAGCGGGCCGTGTCCCTGGCCCTGAGTAAGGGGCTCACTATGGGGGGGACCTTCCTGCCGGTGGACCCTCTGGGGGCCACTGCGCAGCGGATAATGTTATCAAACGTCCCACCCTTCATTCCCAGTGAGCTCCTCCTCCCCCACCTACACCATCTGGGGGAGGTGAGGTCAGGGATCACCCCAGGCCGGCTTGGTCTTCGGGAACACAGCCTCCAACATGTCTACTCCTTCCGCCGCCAGGTATTTATGTAGCTGGCGCGGGAGGAGGACTTGGAAGGCCAATTTAATGTGGAGTTCCAGGGGACGGCCTACCGCGTCTTTTGGACCTCGGATGGGGCGCGGTGCCACGTCTGCAAGGAGGTGGGGCATGTTCGTAAGAACTGCCCCAACCTCCCGGCCGCCAGCTCCACCTCGGCGGCCCAGAGTGGTTCCACAGCACCTCCTCCCACTCCCCCCACATATCCAACAGACACCGCTCAGTCTGTTCTGGAGGCTGTGATTTTCACAGCCTCCAGCGGGGAGGGGAGTGCCCGTCCGTGTGGAAGGAAGAGGCGGAGGCAAAAGAAACATCAAGAGGCGCGTCCCCTGGACACATTGAAACAACCCAAGCCTGAGCTCAGCCCAAAGCCCATTCTCACGGAATCCACCTGTCCCAGAGCTGGGCTCAGGCCTAGAGTAACTAAAAAAAAGGAAGGTGCGGAGGCGAAGGCCTCTGATGACATGGAGGTCTCTGAGCCTCTGCGCCCTAGTGGGAAAAAGAGGAGAAGGCACCCCTCCACAGAGGTAACGAGGGGCCCTGAGGTGCAGGGCCCATCTGTTGGAGGGGAGCTGTCTCCTGTTTCGGGTCCCCAGGTTTCCCCTACCGCCACCACCAAGGCTACAAAGTCCAGGCAGGAGCACCCTATTCCTCAGGATGGAGGGGAAGGGAAGGCCCCGGTACTTGAGGCCCCTCCTGAAGGAGTAAGTGGGGCCCTGCTTGTGGTGGGGGAGCCTGGGGATGCCGCCCATTCTGCCACTGCTACTGGGTCGGGTGCCCTGAGTGAAGGGGAGGGCGAGGACCCAGAGGGTCGGCCCTCCCAGCCGGAGTCCACCACCAACCAGGAGACACCTGACCCGGTTATAACTGAGAATGCTGCCCCATCTGCTGGGCCTGTGGGTGCTGGCAGAGCGGGAGATAGCCTCCTCTCTCCGCCTCGGGTCTCGGCTCTGGCTGGATTTCCGGAGTCGGGAACTTCTGTCTCCCCTGGACCACTCATTGGCCTGGGGACGGAGATGGAGGAGGGTCCTGAACTGCTGGCGCCCACAGGCTCCAGTTTCACAGTAGAACCCAGAGAGGACTCCTCCGCCATCGATCCTGGGGGTGGGATCGTGACGGAGGCAGGACCAGCTGGCGCGGTCGGGACGTCCGCCCCACAGTGTGTGGTGGATGTGTCGGCCGCTGGCGGTGACGACCCGGAGGAGGATGGGGATTCGGTCTGGGGCACGGAGGATGACCTTGATTCCATCGCCAGTGAGGTGGTGGAGTCCCTCGTGCCTCCCACCGAATCTCCCCTTATCCCCACGGCGGAACTCCGGGATTTCCTCGTGGCTTGCAGGGGTTGCCGCAATAAAGTTCAACTGGCCCTCGGCTGAACCTGGCGCTGATCATACAGTCCGTCCGTGCCGCCCTGAAGAAAGCGGGCAAGCGCGCGGGCGTGAAACTGGTTGAGAGGCGCTGTTTTAATGTGTTCCTCAATGGGTTGCTGGGGGAGTGGAGGGCCAGGTGCACTTCCACTCCCTCCTCACAGTGAGCTGTTGGTGACGGGTTTTAAGTACCTTTGACATGAAGATAACCATAGCAAGCCTCAACATCAACGACAGCAGGGGGTCTCACCTCAGATTTCACAATCTCTCAGTCCTTTGGGAAGGGAGATACGCGGTGAGCTTTCTGCAGGAAACCCACACCGTTTCGAGAGACAAAGCCACCTGGCTCCTGGAGTGGCAGGGTGGGGTCTACATGAGTCACCTCACCCCTATTTCTAGTGGGGTGGCTATCTTGTTGGCCCCGACTTTTCAGCCGGAGATCTTGGGGGTCAAGGAGCTAGTGCCGGGCCGCTTGCTCCACCTCTCCGTTCGCCTGGGTAGCGTGCCGCTCCACTTTGTGAACGTGTACGCGCCCAGGCCCGGCGCTTTGCAAGCGCGCTTCTTTGAAGAAGTGTCCGCTCTCTTGAGCTCCATCGATAGCGGCGAGTGCATCATCCTCGGGGGGGATTTTAACTGCACCCTCGAGGTGGGGGATCGCTCCGGTCCCCAGCGCGGCCAAGCGTCGGTGGAGAAGTTGAGAGGACTAATCAGCTCCCTTAACTTGGTGGACCTCTGGCGGAATCTCCATCCCGACTCCAGTGCCTTCACGTGGAGATCTGGAGGAGGAGGGTCCCGAATCGACCGCCTCTACTTTTCACAGGCGTATGTCTCCCGCGTCTCGGCGGCCTCCATGCGGCTGGTGCCGTGCTCGGACCACCGCCTGGTGTGGGTGGAGTTCACTCCGCTCCGCACGCGGGCGGGATCCGCGTACTGGCACTTTAACAACCGGCTGCTGGAGGACGAGCGATTTCGGGACTCGTTCTGTCGATTCTGGGCCAACTGGAAAGGAAGCAGGGGGGCTTCCCCTCCTTGAGGCTATGGTGGGATGTGGGCAAGACTCACATCCGCGTCTTCAGTCAGGAGTACACGAAGGGGTCGACCAAGAGGCGGGAAGCCGAGATCAGGCGCCTTGAGAGGGAGGTGCTCGACTTGGAGTCCTGCCTCGGTCATGCCGTCGTGTTAGGCGTACAAAGAGAAGAAGGGCGCGCTGAGGGACCTGCAGCTCATCGGGTCCCGAGGTGCGTACGTGAGGTCGCGGATCCAGATCCTGGAAGATTTGGACCGCGCCTCACCCTTCTTCTACACGCTGGAAAAATGGCGGGGGGTCCGTAAGCAGCTCGTTGAGCTGCTGGCCGACGACGGATCCTCCATCACGGATCCGGAGGGAATGGGCCTGCTGGTCCGTACTTATTACAGTGCGTTGTTCTCTCCAGATCTGTCCAGCGAGGATGCGCACAGAGTTTTGTGGGAGGACCTGCAGCAGGTCAGCCCGGAGGACGCCGAAGGATTGGAGGCTCCGCTCACGTTGGCGGAGCTGACTGGTGCCCTTCACCAGCTCTCAAGGGGCAAATCCCCAGGGCTGGATGGGTTGACCGTGGAGTTCCTCAGGGCGTTCTGGGACGTCCTGGGGGACGATTACGCGCGGGTCCTGGGGGAAAGCCTGGCGACCGGGGAGATGCCTGTCTCGTGGCGCAGGGCGGTCATCGTTCTGCTGCCGAAGAGGGGCGATCTCCGCCTGCTTAAAAACTGGCGTCTGGTCTCCCTCCTCAGCACGGATTATAAGATCTTTGCCCGGGCTATGTCTACCCGCCTGGGCTCCGTGCTGGCCCACATGATCCACCCCGACCAGTCCTCCACGGTCCCGGGCCGGTCCATCCAGGACAACATCCACCTGGTCCGGGACCTGCTCCATCTTTCCCTGAGGACTGGTCAGTCTGTCGCCTTTCTCTCCCTCGATCAGGAGAAGGCGTTCGACAGGGTGGATCACGAAAACCTTTTCGGGACTCTGCGTGCTTTCGGACTCGGGCCGCATTTCGTGGCCCGGGTCCGACTTTTATACGCCGCCGCAGAGTGTCTAGTCAAAGTTAAGATAGATATAGGACAGATGTCAGAGGTAGTTTCTTTACTCAGAGAGTAGTAGGGGCGTGGAACGCCCTGCCTGCAGCAGTAGTAGACTCACCAACTTTAAGGGCCGTTAAGTGGTCATTGGATAGACATATGGATGAAAATGGAATAGTGTAGGTCAGATGGTTTCACAGGTTGGCGCAACATCGAGGGCCGAAGGGCCTGTACTGCGCTGTAATGTTCTAATTCTTAATTCTAATTCTTAACGGGTCCTTGACGGTGCCCCTTCACTTTGGGAGAGGAGTGCATCAGGGATGACCCATATCCGGCCAATTATATACCATCTGCGTGGAGCCGTTCCTGTGCCTGCTTTGCAGGAGGCTGTCGTGATTGGCTGTGCGCAGGCTCACCATGCGGGTCGTCCTCTCGGCTTACGCCGATGACGTGCTCCTCGCGATCACAGATCCCCCATTGACTTGCGGTGGATGAGTGACTGCCAGCAGACCTTTTCTGCCGTGTCCTCTGCGAGGATCAATTGGGAGAAATGTTCCGGTCTCCTGGTGGGTCAGTGGCGGGTGGACTCCCTGCCGGAGGAGTTGACACCTTTTGTGTGGAGCACCACACACCTCCTCTACCTGGGAGTCCACCCTAGCCCCGTTGAGGAAGCCTGGCCGGTAAACTGGCAGGAGCTGGAGGTGAAAGTCACCACTTGGCTGGGGCGCTGGACAGGGCTGCTCCAAGTGCTTTCCTACAGGGGCCAAGCGCTGTTCATAAACCAACTGGTAGCCTCGATGCTGCGGTATCAGTTGGTCGCTTTGGCTCATCAGACCCAGGCCCCAATACCCTCCTCGGGAGCCGGTCCCGCAGAACCCGAGCTGCCTCTCGGAAATGCCCTCCATGCCATTCCTGTCGGCACGGAGGGGCTTCCTGTACGAGCTGCTCCTGCACACTCTCCACTTCCTCGCCCTCGTCAGCTGACTGGACACGCCCTGGCAGTCCGTGTTGCCATCTGGCGGCGAGGGGAAACCCTGGTGGAGGTCTCTCTACGCAGGAGTACTCCCCCTTTACATTGGGGACCTGGGGTGGAGGGTGCTGCATAGGGCAGTCCTATGCGATAGGCTTTTGAGCAGTTTCACAAACTCCCAGGCTGCCTGTAATTTCTACGGCCTGGACGAGTCCATGTTCCATGTATATATGGAGTGTGCGAGGTTACAGCCCCTCTTTGAGTATTTGAAGGGGCTGCTCCTCAAGGTTTAGTTTCACTTCAGCCCCACGCTCCTGATCTTTGTGCACCCGGTGAGGAGGGGCGTGGGCCGGGAGGAGGATCTCCTCGTCGGTCTGCTGCTGGGCCTGGCCAAGGTGACAATTCACAGGTCCAGGTTGCGGGCCGTTGTGGGGGTTCCGTCCTCCTTGATTGCCTGCACCTGTGCCGCGGTTAAATTCGCGCCCGGGTGTCCCTGGAGAAGGAGCATGCGGTGTCCGCCGGTACGCTTGAGGCCTTCCACCACCGGTGGGCACCGCAGGGACTGGAGTGCATCGTCGATGTGGACAATGCTGTTTTAATTTGTTTCTATTTTATTTAAATAACTTTATTAAAATTGAATATTTAAAATTTATATAAAGGGGGCCTGAATAAAGGCCCCCTCAAGCAAAATTTAAAAAAAAACAGGATTAGATACAGAGTAAAGCTCCCTCTACACTGTCCCATCAAAAAAAGATAAAAACGAAAAAAAAAAACAGGATGGATACAGAATGACATTTTCGCATTTTCCACACCAGCTGCCTTGAGGCCTCTGCATGTGAAACTGCCAACTGGTTCTAGGAACATAGGAGCAGGAGTAGGCCATTCAGCCCATCAAGCCTGCCCCGCCATTCAGTATTATCATGGCTGATCATTCACTTCAATGCCTTTTTCCCACACTATCCCCATATCCCTCTATGTCATTGGTATTTAGAAATCTGTCAATCTCTGCTTTAAACATACTCAATGACTGAGCTTCCACAGCCCTCTGGGGTAGAGAATTCCAAAGATTCATAACCCTCTGAGTAAAGAAATTTCTCCTCATCTCTGTCCTAAGTGGCTTCCCCCTTATTTTAAAATTGTGTCCCCTGGTTCTCGACTCCCCCAACCAGGGGAAATATCTTGCCTGCATCATCTCTGTCTATCCCTTTAAGGATTTTGTAGGTTTCAATGAGATCATCTCTCATTCTTTGAAACTCTAGAGAATACAGGCCCAGTTTCCCCAATCTCTCTTCATAGGACAGTCCCACCATCCCGGGAACAAGTCTGGTGAACCTTCGTTACACTCCCTCTCTGGCAATAATATCCTTCCTAAGGTAAGGGGACCAAAACTGCACACAGTACTCCAGGTGCAGTCTAAACAAGGTTCTATACAATTGAAGCAAGACTTCACTACTCCTGTACTCAAATCCTCCTGTGATAAAGGCTAACATACCATTAGCCTTCCTAATTGCTTGCTGCACCTACATGCTAGCTTTCATTGACTTATTGACAAGGACACCCAGGTCCCTTTGTACATCTACACTTTCTAATCTCTTACCATTTAAGAAATACTCTGCACATCTATTCCTCCAACCAAAGTGGATAACCTCACATTTTTCCATATTATATTCCATTTGCTGCATTCTTGCCCACTCATTAAGTCTGTCCAAATCCCGTTGAAACTGCTTTGCATCTTCCTCACAACACACATTCCCACCTAGTTTTGTGTCATCCACAAACTTGGAAATAGTGCATTTGGTCCCCACATCTAAATCATTGATATATATTGTGAACAGCTGGGGCCCAAGTACCGATCCTTGTGGTACCACACGAGTCACAGCCTGCCAACACGAGAATGACCCATTTAGTCCTACTCTCTGCTTTCTGCCTGTAAGCCAATCCTTAATCCATGCCAGTATATTACCTCCTATCCCATGTGCTTTAATTTTGCTCACCAACCTCCTGGAGGGGACTTTATCAAAAGCTTTCTGAAAATCCAAGTGTAACACGTCCACCAACTCCCCTTTATCAATTCTGTTCATAACAACTTCAAAAAACTCCAACAAGTTCTTCAAACATGATTTCCCATTTATAAATCCATGTTGACTATGCCCAATCAGATCATTATTATCCAAGTGTCCATTTATCACATCCTTTTGAATAGATTCTAGCATTTTACAGACAATGTCCCAGACACTGCAATCACTATATATAATATAAAATAAAAGCAAGAAATGCTGGAACCACTCAGCAGGTCTGGCGGCATCTGTGAAAAGAGAAGCAGAGTTAACGTTTCGGGTCAGTGACCCTTCATCTGGGTATGTCCTGTCCCACTGGCAGGACAGAGCCAGCAGAGGTGGCGGGTCAGTGGTCTACAGTAGGGAGGGAGTTGCCCTGGGAGTCCTCAAAATCGTCTCTGGACCCCATGAAGTCTCATGGCATCAAGTCAAACATGGGCAAGGTAACCTCCTACTGATTACCACCTAGCGCCCTTGCTCAGCTGATGAGTCAGTACTCCTCCATGTTGAACACCATTTGGAGGAGGTACTCTGGGTGGGGACTTCAATGTCCATCACCAAGAGTGGCTCAGTAGCACCACTACTGACCGAGTTGGCCAAGTACTAAAGGACATAGCTGCTAGACTGGGTCTGCGGCAGGTGGTGAGGGAACCAACACGAGGGAAAAATATACTTGACCTCGTCCTCACCAATCTACCTGCCGCAGATGCTTCTGTCCATGACTGTATTGGTAGGCGTGACCACCGCACAATCCTTGTGGAAACGAAGTCCCGCCTTCACATTGAGGATACCGTCCATCGTGTTGTGTGGCACTATCACCGTGCGATCATCTCCCTCCAAAACAGGTATACCATTTTGGATACTGTTGAGGGAGATGGCTCACCAGGGGAAGGCAGCAGTAGCCAGGTTCATGGCACCGTGGCTGGCTCTGCTGTTCGGAAGGGCGGGAAAAAGAGTGGAAGGGCTATAGTCATAGGGGATTCGATTGTAAAGGGAGGAGATAGGCGGTTCTGTGGTCGAAAACGAGACTCCCGAATGGTATGTTGCCTCCCAGGTGCACGGGTCAGGGAAGTCTCAGATCGGCTGCAGAACATTCTGAAGGGGGAGGGTGAACAGCCAGTTGTCCTTGTGCACATAGGCACCAATGATATAGGTAAAAAACGGGATGAGGTCCTACAAGCAGAATTTAGGGAGTTAGGAGCCAAGTTAAAAAGTAGGACCTCAGAGATAGTACTCTCAGGATTGCTACCAGTGCCATGTGATAGTCAGAGTAGAAATGAAAGAATAGTCAGGATGAATGTGTGGCTTGAGAGATGGTGCAGGAGGGAGGGGTTCAGATTTTTGGGACATTGGGACCGGTTCTGGGGGAGGTGGGACTATTACAAATTGGACGGTCTACACCTGGGCCGGACTGGAACCAATGTCCTTGGGGGTGCTTTTGCTAACGCTGTTGGGGAGGGTTTAAACTAATGTGGCAGGGGGATGGGAACCAAATGAGGAGGTCAGTGGACAGTAAGGAGGTAGTAACTAAAGCCTGTAAGGAACTAGATAATGAAGTCAGCGTGACTAAGGGGTAGAGCAGGCAGGGAGCAGATGATGAATGTAAAGGGACTGGTGGTCTGAGGTGCATTTGTTTTAATACAAGAAGTGTAGTAGGTAAGGCAGATGAACTTAGGGCTTGGATTAGTACCTGGGAGTATGATGTTATTGCTATTACTGAGACTTGGTTGAGGGAAGGGCATGATTGGCAACTAAATATCCCAGGATATCGATGCTTCCGGCGGGATAGAGAGGGAGGTAAAAGAGGTGGAGGAGTTGCATTACTGGTCAAAGAGGATATCACAGCTGTGCTGAAGGAGGGCACTATGGAGGACTCGAGCAGTGAGGCAATATGGACAGAACTCAGAAATAGGAAGGGTGCGGTAACAATGTTGGGGCTGTACTACAGGCCTCCCAACAGCGAGCGTGAGATAGAGGTACAAATGTAAACAGATTATGGAAAGATGTAGGAGCAACAGGGTGGTGGTGATAGGAGATTTTAATTTTCCCAACATTGACTGGGATTCACTTAGTGTTAGAGGTCTAGATGGAGCAGTATTTGTAAGGAGCATCCAGGAGGGTTTTCTAGAGCAGTATGTAAATAGTCCAACTCGGGAAGGGGCCATACTGGACCTGGTGTTGGGGAATGAGCCCGGCCAGGTGGTTGAAGTTTCAGTAGGGCACTACTTTGGGAATAGTGATCACAATTCCGTAAGTTTTAGAATACTCATGGACAAAGACGAGAGTGGTCCAAAAGGAAGAGTGCTAAATTGGGGGAAGGCCAATTATACCAAAATTTGGCAGGAGCTGGGGAATGTAGATTGGGAGCAGCTGTTTGGAGGTAAATCCACATTTGATATGTGGGAGGCTTTTAAAGAGAGGTTGATTAGCGTGCAGGAGAGACATGTTCCTGTGAAAATGAGGGATAGAAATGGCAAGATTAGGGAACCATGGATGACAGGTGAAATTGTGAAACTAGCTAAGAGGAAAAAGGAAGCATACATAAGGTCTAGGAGGCTGAAGAAAGACGAAACTTTGAAATTATATCGGGAATGTAGGACCAATCTGAAACGAGGAATTAAGAGGGCTAAAAGGGGTCATGAAATATCTTTAGCAAACAGGGTTAAGGAAAATCCCAAAGCCTTTTATTCATATATAAGGAGCAAGAGGGTAACTAGAGAAAGGATTGGCCCACTCAAGGACAAAGGAGGAAAGTTATGCGTGGAGTCAGAGAAAATGGGTGAGATTCTAAACGAGTACTTTGCATCGGTATTCACCGAGGAGAGGGACATGACGGATGTTAAGGTTAGGGACAGATGTTTGATTACTCTCGGTCAAGTCGGCATAAGGAGGGAGGAAGTGTTGGGTATTCTAAAAGGCATTAAGGTGGACAAGTCCCCAGGTCCGGATGGGATCTATCCCAGGTTACTGAGGGAAGCGAGAGAGGAAATAGCTGGGGCCTTAACAGATATCTTTGCAGCATCCTTAAACACGGGTGAGGTCCCAGAGGACTGGAGAATTGCTAATGTTGTCCCCTTGTTTAAGAAGGGTAGCAGGGAAAATCCAGGTAATTATAGACCAGTGAGCCTGACGTCAGTGGTAGGGAAGCTGCTGGAGAAGATACTGAGGGATAGGATCCATTCCCATTTGGAAGAAAATGGGCTTATCAGTGATAGGCAACATGGTTTTGTGCAGGGAAGGTCATGTCTTACCAACTTAATAGAATTCTTTGATGAAGTGACAAAGTTGATTGATGAGGGAAGGGCTGTAGATGTCATATACATGGACTTCAGTAAGGCGTTTGATAAGGTTCCCCATGGTAGGCTGATGGAGAAAGTGAAGTCGCATGGGGTCCAGGGTGTACTAGCTAGATGGATAAAGAACTGGCTGGGCAACAGGAGACAGAGAGTAGCAGTGGAAGGGAGTTTCTCAAAATGGAGACGTGTGACCAGTGGTGTTCCACAGGGATCCGTGCTGGGACCACTGTTGTTTGTGATATCCATAAATGATTTGGAGGAAAGTATAGGTGGTCTGATTAGCAAGTTTGCAGACGACACTAAGATTGGTGGAGTAGCAGATAGTGAAGGGGACTGTCAGAGAATACAACAGAATATAGATAGATTGAAGAGTTGGGCAGAGAAATGGCAGATGGAGTTCAATCAGGGCAAATGCAAGGTGATGCATTTTGGAAGATCCAATTCAAGAGTGAACTATACAGTAAATGGAAAAGTCCTGGGGAAAATTGATGTACAGAGAGATTTGGGTGTTCAGGTCCATTGTTCCCTGAAGGTGGCAACGCAGGTCAATAGAGTGGTCAAGAAGGCATACGGCATGCTTGCCTTCATCGGACGGGGTATTGAGTACAAGGGTTGGCAGGTCATGTTACAGTTGTATAAGACTTTGATTCAGCCACATTTGGAATACTGCGTGCAGTTCTGGTCGCCACATTATCAAAAGGATGTAGATGCTTTGGAGAGGGTGCAGAGGAGGTTCACCAGTCTGTTGCCTGGTATGGAGGCGCTAGCTATGAAGAGAGGTTGAGTAGATTAGGATTATTTTCATTAGAAAGGCGGAGGTTGAGGGGGGACCTGATTGAGGTGTACAAAATCATGAGAGGTCTCGACAGGGTGGATAGCAAGAAGCTTTTTCCCAGAGTGGGGGATTCAATTACTAGGGGTCACGAGTTCAAAGTGAGAGGGGAAAAGTTTAGGGGGGATATGCGTGGAAAGTTCTTTACGCAGAGGGTGGTGGGTGCCTGGAACGCGTTGCCAGTGGAGGTGGTAGACGCGGGCATGACAACGTCTTTTAAGATATATCTAGACAGATACATGAATGGGCAGGAAGCAAAGAGATACAGACCCTTAGAAAATAGGCGACATGTTTAGATAGAGGATCTGGATCGGTGCAGGCTTGGAGGGCCGAAGGGCCTGTTCCTGTGCTGTAATTTTCTTTGTTCTTTGAAATGGGATAGATTTTGAACAGATCTAGCAATGCAAAACTGAGCATCCATGAGGCGCTGTGGGCCATCAGCAACAGCAGAATTGTACTCAACCACAATCTGTAATCTCATGGCCCAGCATATCCCCCACTCTACCATTACCATCAAGCCAGGAGACCAACCCTGGTTCAATGAAGAGTGCAGGAGGGCATGCCAGGAGCAGCACCATGCATACCTCAAAATTAGGTGTCAACCTGGTGAAGCTACAACCCAGGACTACTTGCATGCCAAACTGCATAAGCAGCATGCAAGTTAAGCGATCCCATAACCAACGGATCAGATCTAAGCTCTGCAGTCCTGCCACATGCAGTCGTGAATGGTGGTGGACAATTAAACAACCAACTGGAGGAGGTGGCTCCACAAATATCCCCATCCTCAATGATGGGGGAGCCCAGCACATCAGTGTGAAAGTCAAGGCTGAAGCATTTGCAACAATCTTCAGCCAGAAGTGCCGAGTTGATGATCCATCTTGGCCTCCTCCTGAAGTCCCCAGCATCACAGATGCCAGACTTCAGCCAATTCGATTCACTCCGCGTGATATCAAGAAACGACTGAAGGCACTGGATACTGCAAAAGCTATGGGCCCTGACGATATTCCAGCAATAGTACTGAAGACCCGTGCTCCAGAACTTGCCGCACCCCTATCCAAGCTGTTCCAGTACAGCTACAACACGGCATCTACCCTGCAATGTGGAAAATTGCCCAGGTATGTCCTGTATACAAAAAGCAGGACAAGTCCAACCCGGCCAATTACCGCCCCATCATTCTACTCTCAATCATCAGTAAAGTGATGGAAGGTGTCATCAACAGTGCCATCAAGCAGCACTTGCTTAGCAATAACCTGCTCAGTGACACTCAGTTTGGGTTCCGCCAGGGCTACTCAGCTCCTGACCTCATTACAGCCTTGGTTCAAACATGGACAAAAGAGCTGAACTCAAGAGGTGAGGTGCGAGTGACTGCCCTTGACATCAAGGCAGCATTTGACCGAGTATGGCATCAAGGAGCCCTAGCAAAACTGGAGTTAATGAGAATCAGGGGGAAAACTCTCCGCTGGCTGGAGTCATACCTAGCACAAAGGAAGATGGTTGTGGTTGTTGAAGGTCAATCATCTGAGCTCCAGGACATCACTGCAGGAGTTCCTCAGGGTAGTGTCCTAGGCCCAACCATCTTCAGCTGCTTCATCAATGACCTTCCTTCAATCATAAGGTCAGAAGTGGGGATGTTAACTGATGATTGCACAATGTTCAGCACCATTCGCGACTCCTCAGATACTGAAGCAGTCCGTGTAGGAATGCAGCAAGACCTGGACAATATCCAGGCTTGGGCTGATAAGTGGCAAGTAACATTTGCGCCACAAGTGCCAGGCAATGACCATCTCCAACAAGAGAGAATCTAACCATCTCCCCTTGACATTCAATGGCATTACCATCGCTGAATCCCCCACTATCAACATCCTATCAGCTACCATTGACCAGAAATTGGACTGGAGTAGCCAAATATATACCGTGGCTACAAGAGCAGGTCAGAGGTTCGGAATCCTGCGGCGAGTAACTCACCTCCTGACTCCCCAAAGCCTGTCCACCATCTACAAGGTACATGTCAGGAGTGTGATGGAATACTCTCCACTTGCCTGGATGGGTGCAGCTCCAACAACACTCAAGAAGCTCGACACCATCCAGAACAAAGCAGCCCGCATGATTGGCACCCCATCTACAAACATTCACTCCCTCCACCACCGGCGCACAGTGGCAGCAGTGTGTACCATCTACAAGATGCACTGCAGCAACGCACCAAGGCTCCTTCGACAGTACCTTCTAAACCCGCGACCTCTACCACCTCAAAGGACAAGAGCAGTGGATGCATGGGAACATCATCACCTGCAAGTTCCCGTCCAAGTCACACACCATCCTGACTTGGAACTATATACTACTATTTCTGGCAACTTTATAGGCCTTTTCTTTTAATCTTATACAATCCTTAACTTCCTTTGTTATCCACAGTTGACTGCCCTTACTTTCATATTCTATTCCTTCACTGTCGCTGGGTCAAAATCCTGGAACTCCCTTTCTAACAGCACTGTGGGTGTGCCTCCCTCCCATGGACTGCAGCGGTTCAAGAAGGCAGCTCACCACCACCTTCTCAAGGGCAGTTAGGGATGGGCAATAAATGCTGGCCTAGCCAGTGACGCCCACATCCCATGAATGAATTATAAAAAATGTTCCCAACGACTGATGTAAGTCTAACAGGTCTGTAATTCCCTGTTTTCTCTCTCCCTCCTTTATATAGTGGGGTGACACCATTCAAAAGGGAATTAGTTATATGAAAAGGAAGAATGTACAGGGTTGTGGGGAGAAGGCAGGGGAATGGCACTCAGGGAATTGCTCTTTCAGAGAGCCAGTGTGGACATGATGGGCAGAATGGCCTCCTCCTGCACTGTAACAATTCTGTGATTCTGTGACATTTGGACCTTCCAATCTGCAGAAACACTTCCAGATACTACAGAATTTAGGAAGATGATCACCAATGCATCCACCATCTCCATAGCTACCTCTTTCAACACTCTGGGTTGTAGAATATAAGGTCCTGGGGACTTATCAACCTTCAGCCCCATTAATTTCTCCAATACAACCTTCTTACTAATACTAATTTCCTTCAATTTCTCATTCCCCTAATCCCTTGGATCTCTAATTCTGGGAGATTTCTTGTATCTTCCTCAGTGAAGACAGACACAAAGTAATCATTTAGCTTCTCTGCCATTTCTCTATTCCCCATTATAAATTCTCCTGACTCTGCCTGTAATGGACCCACATTTGTCTTAGCCAAATGTTTCCTTTTTACGTACCCGTAGAACCTTTTACAGTCAGTTTTTATATTTTTTGCTAGCTTACATTCATATTCTATGCTTCCTTTCTTTATCAGTTTCTTGGTCCTCCTTTGCTGTCTTCTAAAATCCTCCCTATCCTCAGGTTTACTACTATTTCTGGCAACTTTATAGGCCTTTTCTTTTAATCTTATACAATCCTTAACTTCCTTTGTTATCCACGGTTGACTGCCCTTACTTTTGGGTTTTTTGTGCCTTGAAGGAATATATAGTTGCTGTAAATGATGTAATATTTCTTTAAAGACCTACTATGTACTGTCATACCTTTTAATGTATTTTCCCAACCCACCTCAGCCAATTTGCTCCTCATACCTTCATAATTTCCTTTGTTCAAATTTAACATCCTGGCTTCAGGTTGAATTACCTCACTTTCAAACATAATGTAAAATTCTATCATATTATGGTCACTCATCCCGAAAGGTTCTTTTACAACAAGATTATTAATTAGCCCTTTCTCATTACATAAAACTGGATCTAAAATAGCCTGTTCTCTAGTCAGTTCCTCAACATACTGCTCTAGATAACCATCCGTAACAAACTCCAGAAACTCGTCCTCCACAGCATTAATGCTCATTAGGTTTACCCAGTCTATATGCAGATTGAAATGACCCATGATTACTGTATTACCCATGGCACATGTTTCTCTAATCTCTTGATTAATACCATGCCCCACACTACTACTACTGTTTGGTGGCCTATAAGCAACTCCTACCAATGTTTGATGCCCCTTGCTGTTTCTTAGCTCCACCCACAATTTGTTCTTTCGATCTGAGATCCTCCCTTACTAATGTACTGATGCCATCCCTTATTATCAGCACAACACCACCTCCTTTTCCTTTTTGCCTGTCCTTCCTAAATTTCGAATACCTTGAATATTCAGTTCCCAGTCTAGGTCACCCTGTAGCCACGTTTCTGTTATGACAATTAGATCACACCCATTTACCTATATTTGTGCCTTTAAATCATCTACCTTGTTGCGAATGCTGAGTGCATTCAGGTAGAGTGCCCTTAACCTTGTCTTCTTCACATTATTCTGCATTATAAGCCTTTGTTTCACCTGCCTTATAATGTCACTTGCTACTTTTCTACCTCCTGTTACCAGCTTTACTTCCTTCCAATGTGAGCTACCCCTCAGGTTCCCATCCCCCTGACACGCTCGTTTAAACCCTCCCCAACAGCACTAGCAAATCTCCCTGCGAGGATGTTAGTTCCGGTCCTGGTAAGGTGTAGCTCGTCCATCTTGTACAGGTCCCACCTGACCCTGAACCAGTCCCAATGCCTCAGAAATCTGATACCCTCCCTCCTACACCAATTCTCCAGCTACGCGTTCAATCGGTCAATCCTCCCATTCCTATGTTCACTAGCATGTGGAACTGGGAGTAATCCTGAGATTACTGCTCTTGAGGTCCTGCTTTTTAATTTCCTTCCTAACTCCCTAAAATCTGCTTTCAGCACCTCATCCCTCTTGCTACCTAGTCATTGGTACCAATGTGGACCACGACCTCTGGCTGTTCACCCTCTCTCAGAAGGACATCCTGCAGCCACTCCATGACATTCTTGACCCTGGCACTAAGGAGGCAACACACCATCCTGGAGTCATGTTTACTGCCACAGAAATGCCTGTCTGATTCTCTGACTATCGAATCCCCTATCACTATTGCTCTTCCACTCTTCTTCCTCCTCTCCTGTGCAGCTGAGCCACACATGGTGCCACAGACTTTGGTCTGGTTGCATTCCCCTGAGGAACCATCACCCTCACAGTATCCAAAATGGAAAACTGATTAGCAAGTGAGATAGACTCAGGACTCCTGCACCGCCTGCCTGGTTCTCCTAGACTGCCTGGCAGTCACCCATTCCCTCTCTGCCTGCATGCTCCTAACCTGCGGTGTGATCACCTCCCTAAACGTGCTATCCACATAGTCCCCTGCCTCGTGGATGCACAACAGTGATTTCAGCCGCCGCTCGAGTTCCGAAACCTGGAGCTCAAGCTTCTGCAGCCGGTGACGCTTTTTAGTCACTTTCTGCAACTTTCTTCTGCATTTGAACTAAACCAGATTTCATAAAATGTTTATTTTTCAATTCCTGGTTGTATTCGTACCTGATTTTCTGATCATGGTTTCCTGACCTGGAGCCTCATCCACAGGGAATATTTATTGGAATACGTTGCCCCCCATTTTCAGGGTGGAGCTGAGCCTGTGTTCACGATATCACAGGAGAACACAATCAGAAAGTTGTCCGTTCTATATTTAACTGTGTAAAAGTTCTGAGGCTCTCACATATTGATTTTTTAAAAATTTGTTCATGGCAAGGCCAATATTTATTGCCCATCCCTAATTGCCCTTGAGAAGGTGGTGGTGAGCTGCCTTCTTGAATCGCTGCAGTCCAGGTAGGTACACCCACAGTGCTGTTAGGAAGGGAGTTCCAGGATTTTGACCCAGCGACAGTGAAGGAACGGCGATATAGTTCCAAGTCAGGATGGTGTGTGACTTGGAGGGGAACTTGCAGTTGATGGTGTTCCCAAGCATCCACTGCCCTTGTCCTTCTAGGTGGTAGAGGTCGCAGGTTTGGAAGGTGCTGTCAAAGGGTCTTGGTGAGTTGCTGCAGTGCATCTTGTAGATGGTACACACTGTTGCCACTGTGCGTCAGTGGTGGACAGAGTGAAATTTAAAGGTGGTGAATAGGGTGCCAATCATGTGGGCTGCTTTGTCCTGGAGTGTGTCAAGCTTCCTCAGTGCTGTTGTGTTTTAGGAGTGTATTTATAAACAAAATGAGAGAGAACGCCACCATTTCCTACTGATTGATTCCTACTGATCTGACAGTCTAGTGGTTCAGGAATTTATGAGGAGCTGCAGAGGGAGCTTTCCTCTCTCTTTTACTCTTTTTCTCTCCCACACTCTTTTTGTTTCTGACTCTTTCTTGTTTGTTCTTTTTTTTTCACTTTTAGTCCCTCTGCTTCTCTCACCCTCTCTTTCTGACATTGCCTTTCTCTGTTTCTGCCTCTCCATTTCTTTTGCTCTTTCTCGCTACCTCTTTTCTCTCTCTCCGTCTCTTTCTTTCTGTCTCTCTGTTTCTCTCTTTCTCACATTGTTTCTGTCTCTCTATGTTCTCTGTCTGTTCCTCTTTTTTCTCTCTCTCTCTCCCTCACTCTTTCTCCGTCTCTCTGAGCCCTGACTCCAGTCTGAGTGCAGTTCCTCTTACACTACACTGCGGCAGCATGAGAAGGTGGCTGCCGGGGATAGGGAGTGATTTGCTTTGTGTGATTCATAGTGTCCTGTGGGATATGTACAAAAGAGGGAGATTAGAGTTTGTAGAAGATTTTGGCTTCATTTTCTGTAGTCTTTTTATTTGATAAAGACCTACAGTTCAGTGTGAAAGAAATTAGTTTGCAAAGGTTTGGTGTTTGTGTGCTGGCAATTCTTGAAATCATGGATTGAGATCCTGTGCTTTAAAATTGAATGTTACCCTTCGCTATGTAATGTTATTTATCTGTCTCCCAGCTGCAGAGAATGATCCTTTGGCCCAATTAGAATCACCCCTCTTGTCAATTTTAGTTCATTCTGTTTTTTTTCCTGTGAAATCAATGAATTTTAGTAAACTCTTTGCAGGTAAAATTGATCTTTGGGGCAGTAGTGAGGAATAGGCAATAGCAAATCAGTTGCTTGCTTTAAACCCCACCCAAGACAATCACCCATTCCGTGGTACAACCCAAGACAAATCTCACCCTCCCGCTCCTTTCCCCCATCGTCTGATCCCATCCTGTCCTGTCCACTTCACTCCTGAAAGCTTTGACCTGCTGTTGAGTAGTTTTATACAGGCATCTCTACTCTCCATTACCTCACCAAAGTTATCATTTTGCATCTGCAATAATGCGTGATAGCAAACTACTCGACCATAGAAGCCATCATAGCCAAGTTGGATCCTGATGTTCACACAGCACATATTCCAGTATTGGCACTGGGTGGTAATCAGGACCCAGAACCCCGGCACGATTCTTTCCTCCTGAGTTCATCTCCAGCACCTCTATGATACCTGGGCCTCAAGCTCAGGAGTTCCCTCCCTGAACCCCTAAATTACATGTACTATATAAATACACTAGTAATATACCTCAACTCCACCCTGCACGTTGCTCTTCAGGGGCAGCCCTCTCCTGCTCTGTGTGGTTGGCATTTACCAACATCCCAATTTGGAAGCAATACTAACACCTTTTCTTGTGAATTTTGCACTCGTCATGATATGAAATGTCATTGCTGGGGAAATAGTTTCATTTTAGACACTCAGTCTGGATGGAGACAGAGCTAAGTTCCCTCTGCACGAACTCAGCTCCAACCTCTGAAGAGTGGACCACAGTGGCATTTTGACCATTTCTCACATCACCCAACCTTCGTCTCCTTTCAGCCAGACTGCAATCAATGCTACTATTGGGGTAATTTTCTACTCTGAGTTCCACTAAGAACAGCGATGAAACTGCCTCAATTTCATATCAGCAAGGTTCAAAAGCATGGGACTCTAGATGGGATAAATTGAGCTCGGTGACACCATACCTGGACTTTGTAGCATAGAGGAGGGAGGGGAGGACTTGTAGCTTATTTAATACATCATTCAGGATGGAAGGAGACAGCAAAATACACACACACCATAACTGTGCCTCCCATTTGATTAATTAGTTCCTCATTATGGAATTTTGTGATAGGAATATTTTGCAGTGAGAAATTAATGTTTCTTTTGATGTCATCACCCTATTTTTGATTTATTTATTGGGATAAGAGCAACACTGTGTATTTGTGAAACAGTATTCAGTCCGAATGTTGAAGTAGAATTTTCTTTGCTAAACTCATATATCAAATAAGATCTGAGCTTTGTTAGGAAGCCCTTCTGATTTTGGCTCCATGGTCATCAGACGGATATTCAAAATGGACAAGTGGAAGTTTGATTAGAGATATGTGTGTCCCCAGGGGTGGAGTAAATAGGCTGGCTCAGTCTGTACTGACCATTAGTTCACAGCCGAAGAAGTAAGGGTGCAATACCTGGTTGGAGATGCTTGGGGCTGGAGGAAATAAGTAATCATTGTGTTAATATTGGGGTACAGTTCACTCCCCACTCCCCACCCCAATGAACCTCCTTTTCCTCACTCAACAGATGCGGGCTGGCTCATAAAGACAAGGAGATCAGCTTGCAGGAGTCAGGAGTTATTAAATGGAACAATTTATATTTAGCAATGACTCAGAAGGTAGCACTGTCACCTCTGAATCCAAAGACTATGGGTTCAAGCTCCAGTCCAGAGACTTAAGCCCATAATCCAGGCTGACACTCTCAATGCAGTACTGACAGAGTGCTGCACTGTCAGAGACGTCATCTTTCAGATGAAATGTTAAACCGAAGCTTCATCTGTCCTCACAGGTGGACGTAAAAGATCCCATGGCACTATTTTGAAGAAGAGCAGAGGAGTTCTCCCTGGTATGCTGGCCAATATTAATCCCTCAACCAAAACCTTAAAAACAGATTATCTGCTCATTATCACTCTGCTGTTGGTGGGAGCTTGCTGTGCGCAAACTGGCTGTCTTGTTTCCTACATTACAACAGTGACTGCATTTCAAAAAAGTATTTAATTGGCTGGAAAGCACATTGGAACATGCTGAGGGGGTGAAAGGCACTATATAAATGCAAGATTTTCTTTCTATTCCACTGATCTCTAACGTCTCAATTTGTCAGAGTCAGTGATTTGAAATCAGGGAGTCCAGTGAGTGTACCTGACCTAGCTTGGCACTGACTGGAGAGTGGACAGCAGAACCCAGCCACTGGAGATTCAAACAACAGACTGAAATCCCAATCAATGTGCCTACTGTCAGCTTGCCTCAGTCATAGCACTTCAGCCTCTGAGTCAAAACGTTGTGGGTTCAAGCCCCACGATGAGGACTTGAGCACATAATCTAGGCTGACAGTCCAGTGCAGTATTGAGGGAGTGCTGTCACAGGTGCGTCTTTCAGATGAGATATTAGGCCTAGAAGTTTAAAGGTACAGGTGCTAAACCTGCCTCCATATGGCCAGCTGGAAATGTATCACTTACCATGTTGATAAAGCCCAAAATAACAGGAGTCCAGGGCTCGCATCTAAATCAGACATCAAGGGTCCATGCCTAAGACATCCAATTGGCCCTTTGAATATGCAAATAAAGTGCTGAATAACTATTTGAAGCCCACTTCAGTGATACTGATTTACCCTCAGCCACTCGGGAAACCCAGGCCTACCTGCAACCTAATGGGTGTCCCTTAAAGAGATGCAGCAGGTCGTATCTAACCCCATTTTTTTCTTTTTTTTTAACTCTGTATCTAACCCCGTACTGTACCTGTCCTGGGAGTGTTTGATGGGGACAGTGTAGAGGGAGCTTTACTCTGTATCTAATCCCGTACTGTACCTGTCCTGGGAGTGTTTGATGGGGACAGTGTAGAGGGAGCTTTACTCTGTATCTAATCCCGTACTGTACCTGTCCTGGGAGTGTTTGATGGGGACAGTGTAGAGAGAGCTTTACTCTGTATCTAACCCCGTTTTTTTTAATCTAACCCCTTTTGTTTTCTTTTTTTGAAGGGGATAGTGTAGAGGGAGCTTTAACTCTGTATCTAACCCCCGTTTTTTTTTCTTTACTCTGTATCTAACCCCGTTTAAAAAAAATATTTTATGTCGAGGGGGCCTTTGTTCTTCAGGCCCCCTTTATGTACTTTAAAAAAAAATAACTTTATTAAAATCAAATAAATAAACAAAAAACTCAAATTAAAATGCCATTCTCGGCGTCGACAATGCACTCCAGTCCTTGCGGTGCCCACCGGTTGCGGAAGGCCTCAAGCGTACCGGCGGACACCGCATGCTCCTTCTCCAGGGACACCCGGGCGCGAACGTAACCGCGGAAGAGGGGCAGGCAATCGGGGAGGATGGACCCCCCGACGGCCCACAGCCTGGACCTGTGAATTGCCACCTTGGCCAGGCCCAGGAGCAGACTGACGAGGAGATCCTCCTCCCGGCCCACGCCCCTCCGCACTGGGTGCCCAAAGAACAGGAGCGTGGGACTGAAGTGCAGCCAAAACTTGAGGAGCAGCCCCTTCAAATACCCAAACAGGGGCTGCAACCTTGCACATTCCATATATACGTGAAACATTGGCTCGTCCAGGCCGCAGAAATTACAGGCGGCCTGGGAGTCCATGAACCTACTTAAAAGTCTATTGCACGGGACTACCATGTGCAACACCCTCCACCCCAGGTCCCCGATGTAAAGGGGGAAGACTCCCGTGTAGAGAGAGCTCCATCGGGGTTTCCCCTCGCCGCCAGATGGCAACGTGGACCGCCAGGGCGTGTCCAGTCAGCTGACGAGGGCGAGGAAGTGGAGAGTGTGCAGGAGCAGCTCGTACAGGAAACCCCTCCGCGCCGATAGGAATAGCACGGAGGGCATTTCCGAGAGGCAGCTCGGGTTTTGCGGGACCGGCTCCCGAGGAGGGTTTCGGGGCCTGGGTCCGATGAGCAGTTCCGGCCGAGGAGGGGTCAGCTACTCCTCCGCCCACCAGTCCGTCCCCGGAGTCGGCCGCCCAGACAGCCGAGGTGCTCTCCTCAGAGGGGCACGGCTACGGACTCCGCCGGGAGCTGCGTGTCGTCTTGAAGGCAGTGACACCGGCGGAAAAATACGATGCCAGTGCACACCATCTGGGAGGACGCTCGACGTACAGGTATCTCTGCAGAATCCGAAGGCGGAGAGTCGCAGCCTGGGTGCAGACGCACACCAGTGACTAACTGCCCTCAATCGGGAGACTCAGGACCGCGGCAGAGACCCGGTGTTTCCTCTTGCCCCAGAAGAAATTGACGAGCTGCTTACGGACCCCCCGCCATTTTTCCAGCGAGTAGCAGAAGGGTGAGGCGCTGTCCAAATCTTCCAGGATCTGGATCCGCGACCTCACGTAGGCGCCTCGGGACCCTATGAGCTGCAGGTCCCTCAGCGCTCCCTTCTTCTCTTTGTACGCCTGCCACAGGGCCGGGTCCACGACGGCATGACCGAGGCGAGACTCCAAGTCGAGCACCTCCTTCTCAAGGCGCCCGATCTCGGCTTCCCGCCTCTTGCTCGACCCCTTCGCGTACTCCTGACAGAAGACATGGATGTGAGTCTTGCCCACATCCCACCATAGCCTCAAGGAGGGGAAGCCCCCCCGCTTCCTTCTCCAGTCGGCCCAGAATCGACAGAATGAGTCCCGAAATCGCTCGTCCTCCAGCAGCCGGTTGTTAAAGTGCCAGTACGCGGACCCCGCCCGCGTGCGTAGCGGAGTGAACTCCACACACTCCAGGTGGTGGTCCGAGCACGGCACCAGCCGCATGGAGGCCGCCGAGACGCGGGAGACGTACGCCTGCGAAAAGTAGAGGCAGTTGATTCGCGACCCTCCTCCTCCAGACCTCCACGTGAAGGCGCTGGAGTCGGGATGGAGATTCCGCCAGACGTCCACCAAGTTAAGGGAGCTGATCAGTCCCCTCAACTTCTCCACCGACGCTTGGCCGCGCTGGGGACCTGAGCGATCCCCCACCTCGAGGGTGCAGTTAAAATCCCCCCCGAGGATGATGCACTCGCCGCTATCGATGGAGCTCAAGAGAGCGGACACGTCTTCAAAGAAGCGCGCTTGCAACGCGCAGGGCCTAGGCGCGTACACGTTCACAAAGTGGAGCGGCACGCTACCCAGGCGAACGGCGAGGTGGAGCAAGCGGCCCGGCACTAGCTTCTTGACCCCTAAGATCACCGGCTCAAAAGTTGGGGCCAACAAGATAGCCACCCCACTAGAAATATGGGTGAGGTGACTCATGTAGACCCCACCCTGCCACTCCAGGAGCCAGGGGGCTTCGTCTCCCGGAACAGTGTGGGTTTCCTGCAGAAAGCTCACCGCGTATCTCCCTTCCCTGAGGACTGAGAGATTGTGAAATCCGCGGTGAGACCCCCTGCTGCCATTGATGTTGAGGCTGGCTATGGTTATCTTCATGTCAAAGGTACTTAAAACCCATCACCAACAGCTCACTGTGAGGAGGGAGTGGAAGTGCACCTGGCCTTCCACTCCCCCAGCAACCCATTGAGGAACACATTAAAACGGCGCCTCTGAACCAGTTTCACGCACGCGCACTTGCCTGCTTTCTTCAGGGCGGCACGGACGGACTGTATGATCAGCGCTAGATTCGACCAACGGCCGAGGGCCAGCTGAACTTTATCGTGGCAACCCCTGCAAGCCGCGAGGAAATCCCGGAGTTCCGCCGTGGAGATAAGGGGAGATTCGGTGGGAGGCACGAGGGACTCCACCACCTCACTGGCGATGGAATCAAGATCATCCACCGTGCCCCAGACCGAATCCCCATCCTCCTCCAGGTCGTCACCGCCAGCGGCCGACACATCCACCACACATTGTGGGGCGGACATCCCGGCCGCGCCAGCTGGTCCTGCCTCCGTCACGATCCCACCCCCAGGATCGATGGCGGAGGAGTCCTCTCTGGGTTCTACTGTGAAACCGGAGCCTGTGGGCGCCAGCAGTTCAGGACCCCCCTCCACCTCCGTCCCCAGGCCAATGAGTGGTCCAGGGGAGACAGAAGTTCCCGACTCCGGAAATCCAGCCGGAGCCGAGACCGGAGGCGGAGGGAGGTGGCTATCTCCCGCTCCGCCAGCACCCACAGGCCCAGCAGATGGGGCAGCATTCTCAGTTATAACCGGTCGGGTGTCTCCTGGTTGGTGGTGGACTCCGGCTGGGAGGGCAGACCCTCTGGGGCCTCGCCCTCCCCTTCACTCAGGGCACCCGACCCAGTAGCAGTGGCAGGATGGGCGGCGTCCCCAGGCTCCCCCACCACAAGCAGGGCCCCACTTACTCCTTCAGGAGGGGCCTCATGTACCGGGGCCTTCCCCTCCCCTCCATCCTGAGGAATAGGGTGCTCCTGCCCGGACTTTGCAGCCTTGGTGGTGGCGGTAGGGGTAACCTGGGGACCCGAAATAGGAGACAGCTCCCCTCCAACAGATGGGCCCTGCGCCTCAGGGCCCCTTGTTACCTCTGTGGAGGGGTGCCTTCTCTTTTTCCCAGTTGTGTGCGGAGGCTCAGAGACCTCCATATCATCAGAGGCCTCCACCTCCACACTCTCCTTTTTTTTATTCACCCTGGGCCTGAGCCCAGCCCTGGCGCAAGTTGACTTCCCGAGATCGGGCCTTGGGCTGAGCTCAGACTCAGGTAGTGCCACGGTGTCCAGGGGACGCGCCTCTCGATGTTTATTTCTCCTCCGCGCCTTCCTTCCACTTGGACGGTCACCCCCCTCCCTGCCGGAGGCTGTGAAAACCACAGCCTCCGGTACCGACTGAATGGTATCTGGTGGAGGTGTTGCGGGGGGGTGGGAGGAGATGCAGCGGCGCCACCCTGGGCCGCCGAGTTGGAGTTGGCAGCCGGGAGGTTGGGGCAGTTCTTACGAACATGCCCCACCCCCTTACAGACATGGCACCGCACCCCGTCCAAGGTCCAGAAGACGCAGTAGGCCGTCCCCTAGAATTCTACATTAAAGTGGCCCTCTGTAACCTCCTCCCGCGCCAGCTGCATGAATAACTGGCGGCGGAAGGAGTACACGTGTTGGAGGCTGTTCTCTCGAAGACCGAGCTGGACTGGGGTGAGCCCCGTCTTTACCTCCCCCAGATGGTGCAGGTGGGGAAGGAGGAGCTCACCAGGGATGAAGGGTGGGACATTGGATAGAATGAGCCTTTGCGTAGTGGCCTCCAGGGGGTCCACTGGCAGAAAGGTCCCGCCCACGGTGAGCCCCTTGCTCAGAGCCAGGGCCACCGCCCGCTCAGTCCTCAGGAATAACACTGCCTTCCGGTACATTTTAGAGGCTGCAACAATGGCCGAAGGGCCGACAACCTCGGCCATTGCTTTCACGCATGCCTCTATAGTCATGTTCGGGTGGACGTAGCTCTTGACCCCATGCTTTGATGTTAATAAAGCGAACGGTGACGGGGCAACAGGTGCAGCTGCAGCAGCCGCAGCAGCATATGTACGGGAAGGCCCCGCCACCGACGAAGGAGGGCTTGCCATGGCGTCTAAGAGCCACATCCACCCCCAAGAAACAAAACAAATTTACACAATTGAAACAAAAAAAAAAGCAAACTTTAAACAAAGTGGAGTGGGAGTAGAGGAGGATGGGGTAGGATGGTAAAGGAAAAGGGGAGGATAGGTGACTGAGGCGATTGAGTGGAGGAAGGGAGAGAAAGGCTGAAAAGGATGTTTGATCCAACTGCCAGTTGGAGCACCTTTATCAAAATTAGTCCAAAACTGTTTGTTGTCTTCCAGTTGGGGGAGGCTTCTTCGCCCGGGACGGCTGGAGCCGCCCGGTACTCTCCTCTTCTGATTTTAACAAGACAGTCTTCACCCGGGCAACTCCAGCTGTCCCGAGCAGGCAGTTGGGGTGGGGAGGGAGCTCCCTGTGTGCAAACACCAATACAAATACAGGGGCCCCTACTGGATTTGGCTGCCCCACCCCTGAGTCTTCAGGCCTCTTCTCCCTCCCCCAAACAGTTCAAACTTAAGAGTCTTTCAGGTGCCCTGACACCCACCTCTCCAAAACAATTACAGCCTTCCTTGATGGTTTCTCTCCACTCTGTATTCACCTCTCCTCTCTCCAGTTGCTGCAGTCTCCACTCTCCACTCTGCAGTTGCTGCAGCACAGGTGCAGCTGCTCCCCCTGATTGCTGGCAGGAAGTGCTCCAAATTGACCAGCCAATCCCCATGCTGTACCTGTCCTGGGAGTGTTTGCTGGGGACAGTGTAGAGGGAGCTTTACTCTGTATCTAACCCCTGTTTTTTAAAAATTCTTATTTACATCCTATTGTGCTCTCGTATTTTATTCCCAGTGTAGAGGGAGCTTTACTCTGTATCTAACCCCCGTTCTGTACCTGTCCTGGGAGTGTTTGATGGGGACAGTGTAGAGGGAGCTTTACTCTGTATCTAACCCCCGTTTTTTTTTTTTCTTTTCTTTTTTTTTGTGAGATTGAGAGCAGATTAACCTGTATGTCCTGGGGAGTGTTTGATGGGGAGAGTGTAGAGGGAGCCTTACTCTGTATCTAACCCCTGTTTTTTAAAAATTCTTATTTACATCCTATTGTGCTCTCGTATTTTATTCCCAGTGTAGAGGGAGCTTTACTCTGTATCTAACCCCCGTTCTGTACCTGTCCTGGGAGTGTTTGATGGGTACAGTGTAGAGGGAGCTTTACTCTGTATCTAACCCCCGTGCTGTACCTGTCCTGGGAATGTTTGATGGGGACAGTGTAGAGGGAGCTTTACTCTGTATCTAACTCCGTGTTGTACTTGTCCTGGGAGTGTTTAATACTGCCCGGGATGCCTGAAATCGGAAACTGATCTAATTCCCAGTGACTTCTTCGTAGAAACATCTGAAACTGAGTAATTTTTTGTAATTTTGAAAGCTATGAGCTTGAAAACCGTGAGCATAAACCTGACAGCATCTCATTAAGAGTTAAAGCCACATTCTCTGCTAAGCACAGAGACACGATTTACCTTTGGGGAAGGAATTCTGAATCACAAAGATTTTCAGGAAATGTCAGAGATTAGTGCCTCTTCCTATTCCAATTTACTTTTTTATCCAGCTGGGTTTTTTTTCACAGTTAAAGGCAGGGGTCAGCTGGCAATGAGTTCCACCCAGGACAATAGATGCCTAACAGTGAGTTCTACACAGGGCAATAGATGTTGGTTAGTGATTTTTGTAGACGTAAAAGAATTATTCATGTGTAAATAATGAGAAACCAGTTTGATTTGTTTATGATCATAATCCAAACCGCAGCATTAATAATCCCAAATATGCATGGTGTTTATAACACATAATTGAAAAACTTTATGAAACCTCAATTAGACTCATTCAGTGCCTGTACTGTGCAGGATGGAGATAGTTGAGGCAATGTGAACTGAAGGTCTGACTGGTAACTAAACACCAGTTATTCCAGGAGAAAAGGAAACACCTCCTGAATGAATGGTCTTTGGTATGTTAAGATACTGTGAGCGTCTCCCAGAGACTGCTCTGGCTTTGAGGGGCAAACCTTATTGTGTGCTGCAGATTCCTGCAGAGTGGTGCATTCTTTGCTCAACAAATTCCCCATGGAAATTTGAGCTGAGAGTGTCTGACTCCAACACATGGGCCAAAAGGGAAGGAAACTGTTCCATGGTACAGGTTTGCCATCCCATAATAGCCCAAAACATCCACAAAGTTAACCTGCAAAAGCTCTATTTTATTTATAATTTGTTTCCCCTACATTTTGTAGGAGTCATACATTTATTTGATGTAATATTTCCGTGCAACCGAATGTTTAGAGATTATTGTATGGAACTGATTGACTTTTTTGTCAGTCACGGTTTGAGATTTGGATCATGATTTTGATGTGAATCTGCCCCTTAAACAGTGTGTACTGAAGGGATGTTCCCTGAGGAGAAGTGGTCTAAAGATGCACATTATGGTGTTAATTAGAAGTTAAATACTGTTGGAAGTCAGTATTGATTAGAAACTGCTTGGAGAGAGGTCAGGTTATCTCCAGGTCAGAAAAATTAGGATAATATGGCTTGCTTTCTTGTTTTGTTTTCGTGTGTATTGTTATTTTACAGAGTGGTCATTCATGATTTGTTGGTGTTTTATACAAAGTGTGATTTCTAAACATTGACTGGGCTGTTATTTGTTTGCAGATCTCCCGTGGTATTGCTCATAGTGAGTGGGAGGTCAGACTGCGGTAAGGAGGGAGGGTTCTTGGGGTGAGATTGAGGGAAGGAAGCAGTTCTGCCCGGGGATAGTGAAAAAGCTTTCTGATTGATTCCCAGAATAGTAAATAAGACTTTAATGACCATATGGGTTATCCTAGAATCTGAATCATTTCTGGGGGTTTCTGCTGGTCTCCTGTATGTGTGTGTGTATATCGGTGAAAGCAAAATCTTTTTGTGATGACCCTACCTGTCGACACTCACTGCCTGGACACAGAGTTAAACACTGACCAGCTGAGTGGAGTGTGGGCTCGGAGCCAGCGCTGTGGAACTTTGTCCCTTCAGCAGTCAAGGGACTAAGGGAAGATTTCAGTTGATCGAAAGATTAGAGAAGAGATAAAAACAAGAAATGCTGGAAATACTCAGCAGGTCAGGCGGCATCTGTGGAGAAAGAAACAGAGTTAACGTTTCAGGTCTGTCACCTTTCATCAGAACTGGCCAAGGTTAGAAATGTAATAGTTTTTAAGCAAATAAAGCAGGGGTGGGGCAAGAGATAACAAAAGGGAAGGTGTTGATAGGACAGAGGGTCACAGAGAATAACTGACCAGAAGGTCATGTAGCAAAGGCAAACGGTATGTTAATGGTCTGGTGAAAGACAAAGCGTTAGTGCAGAGAGGGTGTTAATGGACAGAAAAATGAACAGCCCTGGCCCAAAGCATAAACATGAAAAAAAACAGTGACAGGCACATGGTAAGAAAAACGAATGATGAAACAAACTAAAATAGAAAGAAAAAAGAAAAACGGAAAATAAAAAGGGGGGGACCCATCGTGCTCTGAAATTATTGAACTCAATGTTCAGTCCGGCAGGCTGTAGCATGCCTGATCGGTAAATGAGATGCTGTTCCTCGAGCTTGCATTGATGTTCACTGGAAAACTGCAGCAATCCCAGGACAGAGATGTGGGCATGAGAGCAGTGGGGGGGGGGGGGGCGGGGGGGGGGGGGGGGCGGTGTTGAAATGGCAAGTGACAGAAAGCTCAGGGTCCTGCTTGCGGACTGAGCGGAGGTGTTCCGCAAAGCGGTCACCCAGTCTGCGCTTGGTCTCCCCAATGTAGAGGAGACCACATTGTGAGCAGTGAAGACAGTATACTACATTGAAAGAAGTACAAGTAAATCGCTGCTTCACCTGAAAGGAGTGTTTGGGGCCTTGGATAGGGAGGAGAGAGGAGGTAAATGGGCAGGTATTACACCTCCTGCGATTGCAGGGGAAGGTGCCGTGGGAAGGGGACCTGCTGAGTATTTCCAGCATTTCGTGTTTTTATTTCAGATTTCCAGCATCTGCAGTACTTGGTTTTTATTTTAGTGAAGAGATATTTGCCTGTGTGTAATCTGGGGCTCAAAGCTCAAGGCTTTAAATCACAAGAAGAGTCTGTGAAGAACAGGAGCCAGTCTTCAGAGAAATACTTTTGAAGTGTAGTCAGTGTTATAAGGTAGGAAATGCGGCATCCAATTTATGCACAGCAAGCTCCCACAAACAGCAATGTGATAATGGTCAAATAATTTGTATTAGTGGTGTTGGTTGAGGGATAAATATTGGTCCAGGAGAACTCCTGGCTTCTTTAAAATAATGCAATGGGATTATTTACATCCACCTGAGAGGTCAGACGGGGTCTCGGTTTAATGTCTCACTCAAGTGGCATCACCTTCAAAAGTGCTGCACTTCCTCAGTACTGCACTGGAGTGTCAGTTTGGATTATGTGTTCAAGTCTCTGGAGTGGGACTTGAACCCACATCCTTCTTGACTCAGACGTGAAAGTGCTACCCACTGAGTCACAGCTGACACATATAAAACAGGCAGTCCATAAATTCACTCCCCAGTTCGATTTGCTTTCTCTTTAATGGCGACCCTGGCATGAAAGTGTTCAAATGTGATTAATGTCCCATTTCTAATGACAATTTAGAAGCTGTAATCACTGCAGTAAAATCCTCACTGCACAAGGTGTTTGAACCTGCTCTGTACTGTTATTTCCTGGCCCCTGTGAGCTCTCATGCCTGTACCTCTCAGTGAAATCAAGGGTCTAGACTGCTGGCCAGTTTTACTGTACCTCCCAAAAGCTGCAATCCTGCTTCCCATATATTTAGGATTGTCGCTGGGAAGTGAGCATGCCATGATTCCTCTCCCGTGTGGCAAACTTCTTGGGTGAGCCCTGACAGTGAGTGGCAGTAAAGGCCTGCTCAGGTCAGGAAAAAAAACCTGACCCAAGCCCGACCTGGCCCGAGTCCTTCCATTTTTTCCCACGCCCGACCCGACCACCGGAACGTTCACTTTGCCTACCTTCCAATTCCGAATCCATTTTTCACTTTTTCAGTTTGTGCAGATAAGCAACAAAAACTGTAATTGGACCTGAAAGGTTGTTGAAAAAGATGAAGATTGGAGCCACAAAGTCAGTGATTGTTTGGTCACGAGTTAAACAGAAACCCATGGCGTTGTGCCCAGACAGGTTGTGCCTCATTGTACCAGTATCTGTATTGCTTAAAATAAACACAGCAATTACCCAGAGGCTCAGAAAATATTATACATTACCTAGACTCCTGCTTTACAGGTTGAAATACCTGCTGCAAGTTTATCCAGTGAGCAGCTGAGATGCAGAAACCAGGAAGGTCCTGAGTCATTAATTATTATAAGATATACAGTATTTATATAAAAATTATAAAATGATCACTGTCAGGACTCTAGTACAGTACTGTACTGTATGTGTGTAGACTAGAGTCCTGACAGTGATCATTTTATAATTTTTATATAAATACTATATATTTTATAATAATTAATCACTCAGGACCTTCCTGGTTTCTGCATCTCAGCTTCTCACTGGCTAAACTTGCAGCAAGTATTTCAACCTATAAAGCAGGAGTCTAGGTAATGTATAATGCTGCCAACCCTGTGATTGGCCGGCAGCTCTTGGAGGTGGGATCCCCATTCCTATAAAGTCTTTAAAGGGAGGGAGAGTCCGCCTCCTAAAACTTTGACCCCAAAAGACCTGAGTACCACTCCTGGGGGCTTTTTGCAATGGCGCCTCCTGCAAAAAATCCAGCCCATTGAGTCATTTACAGCATAGATGGAGGATTTTGATCCATTGAGTCCGTGCCAGCTCTCCATGGAGCAATCCAATCAGTCCCACTCCCCCCCGCTTGATCCCTGTAGCCCTGCAAGTTGTTTCCTTTAAGTGTCCATTCAATTTCCTCTTGAAATCATTGATTGTCTCTGCTTCCACCACCCTCATGGGCAGAGAGTTCTAGGTCATTGCCACTCGCGGTGTAAAAAGTTCTTCCTACGTTCCCTCTGCATCTCTTGCCCAAAACCTTCAATCTGTGTCCCCCAGTCCTTGTACCATTAGCTAATGGGAACAGTTTTTCCTTGTCTAACTTATCTAAGCCTGTCATAATCTTGTACACCTCTATTAAATCTCCTCTCAATTTCCTTTGCTCCAGGGAGAACCACCCAGGCTTCTCCAACCTAACTTTGCATTTAAATTCCCCCTTCCCGGAACCATTCTGGTAAATCTACTCTGCACCCTCTCAAGGATCCTCACATGTTTTCTAGGTACATCCAGTCATTAGAGATTAGGAACAACCAGCCTGGCTGAATTGTCCCTGCTGTACCCCAGGGCTGCCAATTGAACTCCAACTGAGGTCACCTAACCCAGCACAATCCATTCTTCCTGCTCTGTGGTTTGAGTGCCATCGTCAGCAGTGCCCGAAAACCGAGTGTGCAGAGAGGCTGCATGTGTAAACGTGTCAACTTGTACACCTTGCTCTCAGATCTTCCAGTCTTATATTGCGGCTAAGTTATCAAGAAATGCTTTCATTTTCACCTGTAAGAAGACAATTATGTTGCTGAGATCATATTATTGTAAGTGACCCGTGTGGGTTGAGTGGAAGGAATTGTTTGCAATGTCTGATTTTGTATCAGTTCAGAGCCAGAGGAATCTAAGCAGCAGTCACCCAGTGCTCAGTTTGCACTATCAGCTCTGATCTTCGTTCTCATAAATGTAAATTAAATTCACTCAATATGTAATTACAGCAAAAGGTTCAGAGGATGGAGAGCATTGTGTAACTCAAGGGAGGGACAGAGAGAGAAAACATGAGATGCAGAGGTAGAGTGAGGGATGCAGCAACAAAGAGATGCACAGAAAGACTGACACCAAAAGAACTAGAGAGAGAGAGAGAGAGGGGGAGAAATGCAGAGAAACAAAGAAATGCAGAGACAGAGAGAAAGAGAGAGATACAGCTGGTGAAAGTATTAAATATAAAATAGGATGAAGCAGCAAAGGTTTTATTGGAGCAATTTTCAACTTCCGACCTGTGGTAATCTAACAGAATGGATCACCTGCCTGTTCTCGAGCTGGCCCGATTTTTGTTTGATTAAAATTAGGAGATGAAAATTAGGTTGGCTGTACAAAGGGGTAGATAAGTTGAAAATTACCCCCATTAATGCAGTGCTATGCATTCAGGCAAGAAAATGTCTGTTGAATTTTAACTGTTACAGGTCAGAGCATGTGAAGTCTGGGGACAAGTAACAGAATGGATAGAAAACTTAAAACAAAAAGGAAAAGGGAGATGGGATTAAAGGTATTAACTCAGACTGGCAGAAGGTGGCAAAATAGTGTTCATTAGGGATCGGTATTCTCTCCATTCTGTCAGCCGTGGCTCAGTGGGTAGAACTCTCACCTCTGATTCAGAACATTGTAGCTTCAAGTTCCACCTCCCCGAACTTGAGCGCGAAACTCAAGGTTGACACTCCAATGCAGTACTGAGAGAATGCGGTACTGTCTTTTGGGTGAGGGGTTAAACTGAGGCCTCGGCTGCTTTCTCAGGTGAACATTTTGAAGAAGAGCAGGGGAGTTATCCCCAATGTCCTGACCAATATTTATCTCTCAATCAACATCACAAAAAAACAGATTTTCTGAGCATTATCACATTACTATTTGTGGGATCTTGCTGTGTACAAATTGGCTGCTGTGTTTCCTACTTTACAGCAGTGACCATTCTTCAAAAAGTACTTCCTTGGCTGTCATGCACCCTGAGACAGCCGGTGGTCATCAAAGGCACTGTATGGGCTGAATTTTATGTGCCCCCTAGAGATGGGTTCGGAGGCAGGAGGCAATTGGTGGGGTGGGGAGGGGGGGGTTGTTCAGGGCCCGTCGCCTCCCCATTGTAACATAATTTTGTCTGGAAAGGGATAGATGGCCTTCCTGCTCAGAGGCCACTTGAGGCCTATTAACAGCCATTCTTCCTGCCACCGCTGGGATTTAACTCATGGTGGGCAGGGCCTCTGCCACATGGGCGGTCACCTCGTAAAATGAGGTGACCTTCCTGCGGGCTTGGGGGGAGGCAGGGCCTTCCTGCATGGGCAATCTGTGCACCACAGAGGACCCCCACCTGGAAAGCCTGCAGCTCCCAGAACCCTCCTCCCCCTGTACTAAATGCCCACCCTCCCACTACCCTCTCGCTGGGGCCTGCCGCTCTGTCCCCAACGACCCCGCCTCACTTACCTCTGGTACGGGATTCCGAGGCTGGGCCTGGATCCAAGACCTCTACAGTACCAACTGTGGCCACCGCTTCCGGTGGCAATGCCAGTATTACTGAGCTGCCAGCCTTGTGATTGGCCAAAAACTCTTGGAGGTGGGATCTCCATCCTTAAAGGTACAGGGTACTTAATTGCCTGGTCACCATGGAATCACGCTGGGGTTGGGGCTCCATCTGGGAGCCCCGCCTTTTCAACCGAGTGCTAAGAGCTCTGCTGGTGCCACAAAATTCAGCCCTATAAATGCAAGTTACTTTTGTTGTTCACCTTTTACATAAATGATTAGGACTCGGAAATGGAAAATATCAAAATGTTATGAATTACACCAATTTCTGTGTGTGTAACTTAACACTGAGGAAGATTGCGACAAAATACAAGAAGACAATGATAAAGTTGTAGAATTCAGCTAAGTATGAGATGCTACATTTTGGTAGGAGGGATAATGAGGCCACATATTCCTTGGAAAATATGGGTCGAAATGAATTAGAGGAGGAAAGGGATCCTAGAGCTACAGATACACCAATCATTAAAAGTAGGTTAATAAAGCCATAAAAAAATCAAACCACTAGGGTTCATTTCTAAAGGGATAGAATTCAAAAGCAAGGAAATTATGTTAAACTTATACAAAACTTTGGTTAGGCCACAGTTGGAGCACTCTGCACAGTTCTGGTTGTCATACTGTAAAAAGAATACCAGAACAGAAAGGTTATAACCATTAGGCTGGAGTTCTGAAGGCTGAGGGGTAGCCTGACGTAATTCTTTAAGATTGCAAGAGGACTCGATAAGGTAGACATAGAGGAGATATTTCCACTTCTGGGGTGTCCAAAACTGAGAGCCAAAATGCAAGGTAGTCACTAATAATAGGGAATTCAGGAGAAACCTATTTACCCAGAGAGTGGTGAGAATGTGGAACTCACTACCACAGGCAGTGATTGAGGTGAATGCATTTAAGGGGAAGCTGGATAAACACATGAGGGAGAAAGGAATAGAAGGTTTTGCTGATAGGGTGGATGAAGAGGGGTGGGAGGAGGCTCATGTGGAGCAGAATCATGGGGCCGAATGGCTGTTTCATTCAATGTCATTTTATGTGTTTGCTATCTGGCAGCAGTCTCGGTATGGTATCTTCATAAAATGTGCTTGATGGTGATGTTGGTCAAATGACAACTGCAGATATTAGTTAGTGAATAAACAATTTTACTTTGTTTGAAATGGTTTTCAATTTTTTTTTTATCAGTTCACCCACCCCTAACCTATTCAAAGAAATTGATCATGCTCGGATACATTTCATGAGACCAAGTTTCCACCCAAAACCTCTGCCAAACAAAGAAACATTGGCATCTTAACAAATTTCTTAGGAACAATTGTAACTGAGCTGGTCCTAATACCCACTCAGTGTTTTCTCCCTGATACAACCACGATTACAATCAAGAGAGTGGCGAGTGAGCCCTAGCCTTTGTGTTCTCCTCCCTCTCCTTGTGCGGCACTGGCTCAGAGCCAGCCTCCCCCTATTGCTGCCTCAGCTGAGAATCAGCCAACTGAAGATAGATCGAGGATCAAACCTGGAGTTTCCCATTTGCCTCAGAACTGAAAGTGCTTCTACATGTGTAGCACCTTCTCACAGTGAATTGTCTGCAAGTACTTCAGACAGAAGTTGACTGCCAGGAAGAGTGTGAAGCTAAATGCTGTTAGCAAATTCAAGAGCGAGCTGGATGGGATTTTTTTTGCATGGAGTGCAGTGACAGTTGTTGTGTAGCTGAAGAAACAGTTGCTGTATTTGTTTCCAAGATAAAAGCTGTGATGCTTTCTGTTGGGATCTGCTTGCACCCGCAAGTGGTTTGAGAAAAAAAAGACTTTGGTTAAGGGCCAAATTATAAGAAAGCTAAAGAGTTAAAAATGTGTGCCTGTTTGAGACAGGGTCTGATATTCCTTTGCTGATTTAAGAGTTGAATGGAAGGTGCCCCAGAATCCCCTGAACAAGAACAGGTCTTTGTTTTCCCAAATGAACTCTTCCTGATCTGTGACAGTGATTAGGAAACTTATGGTAATCAGAAAATTGTGTTAAATTGCTTTTTGTATCTGTAAATGAAGTTGGTTTCTGTCAAGTTTGAGTCTGGAGCCCCATTTCCATAATACTTTCTAATTCCGATTCAATCATCTCTAATTTGGATGGAAATATATAGCTGGCTACAGAGGGAAGTTGGTTAATTCTGATTAAATCGGAATTAATATTGCCTTTTCCCTCAGGTGATTTGAAGCTGGATTGGATCCAAATTCACTGTCCATGACATGAAATAATGAGAGAGAGACAGACAGAGAGAGTGAGAGTGAGTGAGATAGATATTGAAATCCCTATAGAAAGCATTTTGAACTGCGTGAGCACATCTTCAACTCTATCCTTTATCATTCATTAGCACTCTTTCTCTCACTCATTGCCCCCCACTCTCTCTCACATTCTTTCTCACTCATTGTCTCTTTTTCTCACTTTCTTTCTCACTCTTGCACACTCACACTCTCTCACTCTCACTCGCTGTCACTCATTTCTATCTTTATATCTCTGTCACTCTCTCTCTCTGTCTTTATTCCTCTCTCCCTCAGTTTGTCTTTCTTTTTCTTTGTTCTTTGGCTGAATTTTCCTGACCCATTGGAGGCAGGCTGGGAGGTGGGAGTGGTTGGAATATCCGGAAGACGTTGTGACGGAAGCACGATGTCTTCATGTCAGATGTGGATATTGTAAAGGGCGGGCAACATGGTAGGAGGATCTCCTGCTTGGTCAGGGGAGGGGTGCAGGTAATTAAGCCTATTAAAAGGCAATTAACGTCAATGTTACAAGAGTTTTTGGATTTTACTACAAGTGCATTACTACGGGGCTTCAGAGCCTCGCTAGATATAAGGAGGCAGTGAACTAGAGAGAGGTGAGTTCTGGCTCCATCCACAGCCATCATGAGTCATAATATGCCTTGGCAGGGAAGGTGGAACAGCGTGGACATTAGCATAGTCAATGAGGAGAATGAGTGCCAGAGTGGTGGGAGCATATAGCCAGAGTGGTATCATATTGAAGCTGGTACTTGTGTGAGTAAAGCAGGGGTGGAAAGAGGCCCTGGAGACTGAGGGAATCTGGATGCCAGGGGCCTTGTTCACTCCAGTTTCTGTCCTTCCAATGAGTAGGCGCAGCCGAGATGGAGAGAGCTGCAGCCACGCGCAGTGAGTTAGCAGCAACCAGAGGGGCAGCAGGAGCACCAGCCTCTGGGTAAGGGGTTGGTGGGGGTGGACAGAGGAGACTGGAACAGAGGGGCTCACAACCAGCTTCCTGTGCAGAGAACATGTTACCCACCAGAGAGGGTCTACAGACTGAGGCTCAGCTACCCGCAGATGTCAGAGCAACAGTGTCACCAAAGACTCCGCCTCTCCAGGGAGACTCTCACATAACCGTGTGCCATGATGAAGGAAAAGCTGAGCCCCATGGGAAGTGATAGTCACCCAATGCCAGTGGCATTGAAGGTCACCATGGCACTGAATTTCTATGCCTCCGGATCATTCCAGGGCTCCCTTGGGGATATGTATGGAATCTCCAAGTCTGCGGCTCATCACTGTAGCAAGATGGTCACCAATGCCATGTTTAGGAGGGCCAGTCAATACGTGTGCTTTCGTACTGATCCGGACAGTCAGGCTGAGAGGGCCATAAGGTTCAGGGCCATCACTGTATTCCTCCAGTGCAGGGTGACATTGATTGCATGCCTGAGGCCATTAAGGCTCCCACAGACCAGCCAGCAGCCTTCAGCAATCGGAAGGGCTTCCACTTGATCAACGTACAGCTGGTCTATGACGACTGCAATTGCTTCCTGCAGGTGTGTATGGTTCCTGGGAACAAAGAACAAAGAAAATTACAGCACAGGAACAGGCCCTTCGGCCCTCCAAGCCTGCGCCGATCCAGATACTCTATCTAAACATGTCGCCTATTTTCTAAGGGTCTGTATCTCTTTGCTTCCTGCCCATTCATGTATCTGTCTAGATACATCTTAAAAGACGCTATCGTGCCCGCGTCTACCACCTCCGCTGGCAACGCACTCCAGGCACCCACCACCCTCTGCGTAAAGAACTTTCCATGCATATCCCCCCTAAACTTTTCCCCTCTCACTTTGAACTCGTGTCCCCTTGTAATTGAATCCTCCACTCTGGGAAAAAGCTTCTTGCTATCCACCCTGTCTATACCTCTCATGATTTTGTACACCTCAATCAGGTCCCCCCTCAACCTCCGTCTTTCTAATGAAAATAATCCTAATCTACTCAACCTCTCTTCATAGCTAGCGCCCTCCATACCAGGCAACATCCTGGTGAACCTCCTCTGCACCCTCTCCAAAGCATCTACATCCTTTTGGTAATGTGGCGACCGGAACTGCACACAGTATTCCAAATGTGGCCGAACCAAAGTCTTATACAACTGTAACATGACCTGCCAACCCTTGTACTCAATACCCCGTCCGATGAAGGAAAGCATGCCGTATGCCTTCTTGACCACTCTATTTACCTGCGTTGCCACCTTCAGGGAACAGTGGACCTGAACACCCAAATCTCTCTGTACATCAATTTTCCCCAGGACTTTTCCATTTACTGTATAGTTCACTCTTGAATTGGATCTTCCAAAATGCATCACCTCGCATTTACCCTGATTGAACTCCATCTGCCATTTCTCTGCCCAACTCTCCAATCTATCTATATTCTGCTGTATTCTCTGACAGTCCCCTTCACTATCTGCTACTCCACCAATCTTAGTGTCGTCGGCAAACTTGCTAATCAGACCACCTATACTTTCCTCCAAATCATTTATGTATATCACAAACAACAGTGGTCCCAGCACGGATCCCTGTGGAACACCACTGGTCACACATCTCCATTTTGAGAAACTCCCTTCCACTGCTACTCTCTGTCTCCTGTTGCCCAGCCAGTTCTTTATCCATCTAGCTAGTACACCCTGGACCCCATGCGACTTCACTTTCTCCATCAGCCTACCATGGGGAACCTTATCAAACGCCTTACTGAAGTCCATGTATATGACATCTACAACCCTTCCGTCATCAATCAACTTTGTCACTTGCTCATACTGGACAGTACCGTGTGCCAGACGTTTTAAGGACTATGCACCTCTTCAAGGATGGATACTGGGTGACAAGGGTGACCCATTGAAGACCTAGCAATTAAAGCCTGTGAGGAACCTGAACACTGATACAGAGGAGTAGTACAACACCTGCAACAGCACAACAAGACTGACCATTGAGCAGGCCATAGGCCTTCTGAAGATGCGGTTCAGATGTCTAGACAGATTTGGTAGTACCCTTCATTATGGCCAGTAAGGATCTTGCCCATCATGGTGGTTTGCTGTGCCCTCCACAACCTTGTGCTACAGATGGGAGAGCGATTGAACAATGGGACAATATCATTGAGCATTTGCCTCCTCCAACAATGAGGAGGTGGAGGAAGATACTACCCAGACTCAGGATGCTGAAGAGCCCCAGGGACCACTTACAGAGACCTGCAATCCAGTAAAGCTTCAGCACTCTGCTGTCTTGTGGCCGCCTCCTTCATTGCCCTTGTCATTTACCTGCATCCATTCAGACATTACACTGCAGTATGAGGAATGCATTGACCTCACGCAGTGTGTTCTCACCCATCAAACCCATTGGCAGAGCCAGCGTGCTCCTGAAGTCCCAACAGCCCACAAGAAATGCAAGGGGACCTCAAGCCTTGCCACATTAGTCATTTAATGGCACCACAAAAAATTGCAAGTCTCCATGATTTCAATAAAGATTAACCCATGATCCCTGAGTGCAGCTCGCTGCTCCTCTTAAATCTCTTGTGTGCTCCTATGTGGTGCTCCTCCCATGCTGTCAGCTGAGGTGGAGGCAGGCTGCTGATTTTTCTGCACCTTGACCCTCCACGTCTTGCTGTCTGAGCTTGGAGGACCCCGGCACATTGAGTTGAGGGCCTCCTACACAAGTACAAGAGCCTTCTCTGCTGTTGCAGCTGAGTGAGGGGCTATGTCACTGACAGAGAGACTGACGGGATGCTGTTTAGGCCAGAACGGCCCTGAGTGGAGCCCCCAGATGCATCAGGCAGTTCCCTCCTTTACCCTTTCAAGCCACACCTGTACGTCCCTGCTAACCTGAGGAGTGCGAGGACCTGGGGGTGAGTCCAGAAGCTTTACACCTCTCTTTCACCCAGCCATTACTACACAAAGCTCATGGATTAAATGATAGCATGCAGGCCCACATGCATCACCAGCATCCAGAATGTGGTCTGCTGGATCTAGCTCCATGTGGGTCGTGTGTGTGCTGTGCTCACCGGATTGTGATCCCAGATCTACTCATGAATGGATACCCACCGATGTGAGAGTATCTGTGCTGGTGGAAGGTGCAGGGGAAAGATGTGACGGTGCATCCTCTGAGGCTCCCTCCTCCTCAGAGTTGGACGGCTGTCCCCCAGTCTCTTAAACTGTCTGCTTTTCTCTTTGACCTGTGTGAGCAAGAAGCTTAATTAGAGGATAAAGCGCATTCTATCACATCCTTCAGTCCACTCCTAGTGTGGAGCTCCATGTGACCTGTGGTGGAGACATGAGCGGGCTCTCTTGTGCCCATGCTTTAGGCCATTCACTCTCGCATGTCTCCACTCCTGTCTCACCATCTGCAATGGAACGGCCCACATGCTTCCCTCCAAGTTCCAGTGCCGCCTCCTCCATGGGGGTCAGGATCTTGATGTTCTGGACGGCCCTGTATCTGTGGGCCTTGTGTAGGCCTCTCTCAGTGGGCCTTGTGTAGGCTTGTCTGTATGGACCTTGTATAGGCCTGTATCAATGGGACTTGATCAGCTTTTATTCGTGAGCCTTGACCTTAACAGAGCACTGTACTAGAAGGCAATTTCTTTTCATTCCAAATCTCAAGAAATTGAATTTTTGAAGCAGTTGCTAAGCAGAGACTCTATTAAGTTCACTGCTCATCCCTTGGGAGTGCAAATAGCAAAACTGGATGAAAGAGAAAATAAAATTTGTCTAAATCTAATTTTGAGCAAGCTACATAAATTAAATTGGAGCCAATCCCATTGGATGCTGTAGGAGACAAGGATGGATAAATGTTCAGTACCATCAAGACACAAGATCTATCTCCCAAGTGGTCACCAGTGCATTCCAGTTAATAATATGTGTTCTGGGTTAGCACTGAGCCACACAGACTGGGGTCTTGTGTTGGCTTTTATCCAAGTTCTTACAATAGGCCTGCATCAACGGGCCTAGTATAGGACCAAGGAGGACCTGGGTTTGATCCAGGGTCTGTGCTAAGCCAGATGGCCTTAGTCAGGGCAGTGCTGGACATGAGATTTTCCCCTCAATCCTCTGAGGTGAGGGAATCGAAAGCAGCAAGGTTTCCTGATCACGATCTAGTGGTGAACAATTAAGAAAACGCGCATGTCAGGCCATTAAAAGAACGCAACCAGACTCGCCTGTGATGTCCCGCAATTAAAGCATTGGAATCTTGCCCTACCCCACCCCCCAAAGGACTTAGTGTCAGCCCTGGCTCAGTGAGTAGCATTCTTGCCTCTGAGTCAGAAGGCCTTGGGTTTGAGACTCACTTTGGAGAATTGAGCACATAATGCAGGCTGACACTCCAGTGCAGTACAGAGGGAGGACTGCACCATCAGAAATGCTGTCTTTCAGATAAAATGTTAAACTGGGGCTCTATCTGCCTACTCAAGACGATGGAATAAATTCCATGACACTATTTCGAAGAAGAGCAGGGGAGTTCTATCTGGTGTCCTGGCCTACACACAGCTCTCTCTGTGTAACGCACCATTCGGTACACACAGCTCTCCCTGTGTAACACACTGTTCAGAACACACAGCTCTCTCTGTGTAACACACTGTTCAGAACACACAGCTCTCTCTGTGTAACACACTGTTCAGAACACACAGCTCTCTCTGTGTAACACACTGTTCAGAACACACAGCTCTCTCTGTGTAACACACTGTTCAGTACACACAGCTCTCTCTGTGTAACACACTGTTCAGAACACACAGCTCTCTCTGTGTAACACACTGTTCAGTACACACAGCTCGCTCTGTGTAACACACTGTTCAGAACACACAGCTCTCTCTGTGTAACACACTGTTCAGTACACGCAGCTCTCTCTGTGTAACACACTGTTCAGTACACGCAGCTCTCTCTGTGTAACACACTGTTCAGTACACGCAGCTCTCTCTGTGTAACATACTGTTCAGTACACACAGCTCTCTCTGTGTAACACACTGTTCAGTACACGCAGCTCTCTCTGTGTAACACACTGTTCAGAACACACAACTCTCTCTGTGTAACACACTGTTCGGTACACACAGCTCCCTGTGTAACACACTGTTCAGTACACACAGCTCCCTGTGTAACACACTGTTCGGTACACACAGCTCTCTCTGTGTAACACACTGTTCAGAACACACAACTCTCTCTGTGTAACACACTGTTCGGTACACACAGCTCCCTGTGTAACACACTGTTCAGTACACACAGCTCTCTCTGTGTAACACACTGTTCAGTACACACAGCTCCCTGTGTAACACACTGTTCAGTACACACAGCTCTCTCTGTGTAACACACTGTTCAGTACACACAGCTCCCTGTGTAACACACTGTTCGGTACACACAGCTCCCTGTGTAACACACTGTTCAGTACACACAGCTCTCTCTGTGTAACACACTGTTCGGTACACACAGCTCCCTGTGTAACACACTGTTCAGTACACACAGCTCTCTCTGTGTAACACACTGTTCAGTACACACAGCTCCCTGTGTAACACACTGTTCAGTACACACAGCTCTCTCTGTGTAACACACTGTTTAGTATACACATCTCTGCCTGTGTAGCACACTTCTCATTCCCTCCTTCCTCAACCCCCGATGCCTTCCTCACCTGATTTACCCTCTCACTGACCTCCACACTCCTCCAGTGTCCAGCTCTTGCCCAATCAGTCAAACTGTGATACTTTCTTTCTGTTTGGCTTGTGAACTTTGTGATCACTATTTTTCTTTCAGTTACCATGACACCACCAGTTAGTCATTCCCTAAATATGCAGTTCTGTTTTAGGTGAAAAATGCTGTTTATAATGAGGTCGCGTTCCTTCTGGTTTAAAAAGGTATTTAATGTAAACAGACAGAACTAGCGTCATAACGCTGCAATTGCTTGAAGTGTGTGAATGTTTAATTTCACCTGTGCTTGTAGTCTGTGCTCCACTACAATTGGTTTGAGCTTCTCTGCTTGTTGCGGACGTTCCCAGCTCTTGCGGGATGTGCTTCCAGCAGAATAAGCAAGCAGGCTGTGACCGTTTGTGTTCAGGTGCTGGTTGGCTGCTTGAACGGGAGCAGCAGGAGAGTGAGAGGGGGAGAGAAAAACAGCATCTCTGAGTGAGGGAAATAGCCCATATGAGGAGAGAGAGAAACAGCCAATGCAAGAGGAAAATGGCATGTGTGAGAGAGACAAAGCTAAACAGTGTGAGAGCATGTGTATGTTCGTATGAGAATGAGCAAATGCGTGTCAGTGTATGACCGAATACATGTGTGTGTTTGTGCGTGTGTTTCTCAGAAACTGAGCCAGCAAGAGGTAGAAGAGAGAGAATGTACGTAATTCAGTTCACACACACACACACACATTTAAACTCTCACTCACACATCAAACTGTACACTGACTGCAGTAGTTCAAGAACACCACCAACACACAGAAACGAGGAAGGGCCAATACATTCCAGCCTTGCCAATGACACCCACATTCCAAGAATGAATTTTTAAAAAGTTTTGTGCTGTGAATGAGTCCACTGGGGTCTGTGATCAAACTGTCCCAGTCATCTGTTCACCCAAGAATGTTACACACAATGATAAGAGCACAGATTTCAGTCCAAGAGAGGGTTTTGGGAAGGCATGGAATTCCTGGATATGAAAGACAAACTACCCTCAGCAGCTACTCCCAAAGTCATAGAGTCATTTATGGCACAGAAGGAGGCCATTCTGCCTATCGAGTCCATGTTGGCGGTCCACAGAATAATCGAGTCAGTCCCACTCCCCCCCGCTCAATTCCTGTAGCCCTGCAAGTTTATTTCCTTCAGGTGCCCATCCAATTTCCTTTTGAAATCATTGATTGTCTCGGCTTCCACCACCCTTGTAGGCAGCGAGTTCCAGGTCATTACCACCCGCTGTGTAAAAAAAGTTCTTCCTCATATCCCCCCTGCATCTCTCGCCCACAACCTTCAATCTGTGTCCCCTACTCCTTGTACCATCAGCTAATGGGAAGTTTTTCATTGTCTAACTTATCTAAACCTGTCATAATCTTGTACATCTCTATTAAATTTCCCCTCAATCTCCTTTGCTCCAAGGAGAACAGCCCCAGCTTTTCCAACTAACCTTGTAACTAAAATCCCCCATCCCTGGAACCATTCTGGTAAATCTCCTCTGCACCGTCTCAAGGACCCTCACATCCTTCCTAAAGTGTGGTGACCAGAACTGGACACAATACTCTAGTTGGGGCCTAACCAGAGCTTTATAAAGGTTCAGCATAACTTCCCTGCTTTTGTACTCAATACCTCTATTTATGAAGCCCAAGATCCCATATGCTTTACTAACCACTCTCTCAATATGTCCTGCCACCTTCATAGATCAATGCACCTGCACCCCCAGGTCCCTCTGTTCCTGCACACTCTGTGCCATTAAGTGTATATTTCCTCTCCCTATTCCTTCTGCCAAAATGCATCACCTCACATGTCCGTATTAAATTCTATCTGCCACCTGTCTGCCCATTCTGCTAGCCTATCTATGTCCTGTTACAGGCAGTTTATATCATCCTCAGTTTGCCAAGTTTAGTGTTGTCAGCAAATTTTGAGATTCTACTCTGTATTCCAAGTCATTCATATAGAGCAAAAAAAGCAGTGGTTCCAGCACTGACCCTTGGGGAACACCAGTCTACCATCCTCCAGTCTGAAAAATAACGATTTACCAGGAACTGCTGTTTTCTGTCCTTAAGCCAATATTTTTATCCAATTGGACACTGACCTTCCTATTCCATGAGCCTGAATTTTGTTAACCAGTCTTTTATGTGGTACTTTATATGGATTTTAAGAAAGCATTTGATAGACAACATCCACTGCATTCCCTTCATCAACCTTCTCTGTTACTTCATCAAAAAATTCAATTAATTAGTCAAGCATGATCTGCCTTTTACAAATCAGTGCTGAATTAACTCAAACTTCTCCAAGTGCTTGTTGATTTTTTTCCCTGATTTTTGTTTCCAAAAACTTACCAACCTTAAAATAACTGGCCTGTCGTTGCTAGGACTCTCCTTGCACCCTTTCTTGAATAAGGGTGTCAGATTTGCCACTCTGTAATCCTCTGGCACCTCCCCCGTATGCAGGGAAGATTGGAAGTTATGGGAAGCCCATCCGTTATCTCCATCCCCACTTCCTTCAGCAACCAGGGATGCAAGCCATCTGGACCAAGTGACTTATCTAGCCTAAGCATAGGCAGCCTTTTTAGTACTCACTCCCCCCCCCCCCTCAATTTTTACCCTATCCATTGCCTCTACTCTCTCTGCTTCTACCGATATTTTGTCCACTTCCTTAGTGAACACTGATGCAGAGTGCTCATTAGGTATAGTCGTCTTGCCCTGCACCTCTAATTTCTAATATATCCCCCTCTTTGTCCCTAATAAGCCCCACTCTACCTTTTACTATCTGCTTACTATTTACATACCAGCGGAAGATTTTTGGGTCCGCTTTGATTTTGACTCTCATTCTAGTCTCTTGTTCTCTTTTTGCCAGTTTTATTTTCCTCTTCACCTCCCTGCTCAACCTTATTATATATGAGCTGGTTCTCACATGAAGAATTCACCTGACATGCATCAGACATCCTCTTTTTTTGTTTCATCATATTCTCTACCTCCCTTGTCATCCAAGGAGCCCTGTTTTTGGTTCCCTCTACCTGTCACCCTTGTTGGAATGTTCCTAGCCTTCACCTGAGGCATCTCTTCCTTAACGATAACCCATTGTTCCAATACAGTTTTTCCTGTCAGACTTTGGTTCCATTTTACCATGGCTCGATCTCTTTTCATCATGTTGAAATTAGCCCACTTCCAATCTAGACGGTCTACCTAATTCTGTTCCTTGATTTTCTGCATTACTAGTCTAAACCTTATGATATGATGATCACTGTTACCCAAATGCTCCCCAACAGACACTTGGTCTACTTGGTCCACCTCATTCCCCAGCACCAGATCCAGCAATGCCTCCTTTCTCATTGGGCTGAGAACATACTGATCAAGGAAGTTCTCCTGAACCACATTTCAGATATTCCTTCCCATTCTTATCCTTTACTCTAACATTATCCCAATCGATATTTGGGTAAAGTCCCCCAATATCACAACTCTATAATTCTTGCACATCTCTGTGATTTCCCTGCAGATTTGCTCCTCTATTTCTCTCTCATTATTTGGAGGCCTACAGAGTACCCCTAGTAGTGTGATCATCCTCATTTTGCTTCTCAACTCTAATTAAATGGATTCTGTCTTTGTCCCCTCCAAGACATCTCCCTTTCCAACACTGCAATGTCTTCCCTAATCAGTACTGCCACACCACCTCCTTTCTTTCCTTCTCTATCTTTTCTGAATGCTTTATATCCTTGTATATTAAGGGCCCAGTCCTCGCCATTTTTAAGTCACGTTTCCATTATTGCCACTACATCATATTCCCATACTGTTATTTTTGCTTGTAGCTCACCAATCTTATTCACTACACTTTGTGTATTTACATACATGCATTATAATCCTGTCTTTGCATTCCTCATAGTCCTTCTCAGTCCACTCCCATCTAATATAGAATTACTCCCCTCTCTAGTATTGTCTAACACTCACATTTTGCACCTTATTCCTCTTTTCTACTTCTATATGTTGGTGCCTATCCCCCTGCCAATTTATATTAAACCCTCCCCAACCACACTAACGAATCTCCCCATGAGGACATTGGTCCCAGTCCTGTTGAGGTGCAACCCATCCCTTTTAAATAGGTGCCTTCTGCCCCAGAACTGGTCCCAACGCCCCAAGAATCTGTAGCCCACCCTCCTGGACCATGCTTCAAGCCACACATTGATCCTCCCTATCTTCCTATTTCTATTAGCGCTAGCGCGTGGCACTGGGAATAATACAAAGTTTACTGCCTTCGAGATCCTACTCTTTAACTTCCTCCCTAGCTCCTGAAAATCTCACCATAGACCTTAATACCTGCCCTCTATGTCATTGGTACCAACATGTACCACAATTTCTGGCTAACCCTCCTCCCCCTGCAGAATATCCTGCACCTTCTCCGTAATGACCTTTACCCTGGCACCAGGGAGGCAACTCACCATGCTGGACTTCCGCTGATGATTACAGAAATGCCTGTCTGTCCGTCTGACTGCAGAATCACCTGCAACAACTGCAATTCTACACTTTGTTGCTCCCTCTGGTACAGTCCCATGCCCATTGGTGCCATGGTCTGGACTGCACCCCTTCAAGATGTTGTCACTCCCAGCAAAGTTTCTGCTTATAAATGGAAAGAGTTTTGAAAAAGTTTTGGGGGCTATTTTTACTGCCTCCATGATGAGTGGAGAGTGTCGGAGTGGGGGAGTGTTGGTGGATTAAATGTGAAACCAGAAAGCAACCCATCGCGATGCTTTCGGTTTAACTATGAGAGTTTGGGGGTCAGCTGAATAACTTTATTGCTGCAGAGGCAGTTCAATGATTATAATATTTAAATGAGGCTACATGCCTCAGATTTTAAGGGTCATTTGCATTTACCGACAATGGGGTTTGTAAAATTAGCAACCAAAGGGACAGAGGAGCAGATCCAGTGCCTTTCCAGCACTGCTGGTGGGCCAAGAGGAGCAGGAGTACTTTCCTCCCCAGCGCCCCCCAAGCATACGAACATACATATGAACATACGAATTAGGAGCAGAAGTAGGCCACTCGGCCCCTCGAGCCTGCTCCGCCATTCAAGAAGATCATGGCTGATCTGATTGTAATTTCAACTGCACATTCCCACCTACCCCCAATAACCTTTTAGTCCCTTGCTTATCAAGAATCTATCTACCTTCAACAATTTGCTCAGTACCATTTCCCTGGTGATTGTAATTTTCTTGAGTCCCTCCCTCCCTCCCATTTCCTGATTTACAGCCATTTGTGGGATGTTACTTGTCTTCTGTATAGTGAAGACTGATGCAAAATATCTGTTCAATTCATGTGCTATCTCCTTATTTTCCCTTATTAATTCCCCTGATTCACTTTCTATAGGCCAACGCTCACTTTGTTAACTCTTTTATTTTTTAAATATCTACAGAAGCTATTGCTATCTGTTTTTATATTTCTAGCCAGCTTTCTCTTGTACTCTAATTTTTCCCTCCTTATTAATCTTTTAGTCATTCTTTGCTGCTTTTTATGTTCTGTCCAATCTTTTGACCTGCCACCTATCTTTGTGCAATTATAAGTTTTTTCTTTAAGTTTAATACTATCTTTAACTGTTTCAGTTAACCACGGATGGTGGGTCCCACCCTTGGAATTTTTCTTTCTCATTGGAATGTATCTATTCTGTGTATTCTGAAATATCCCTTTAAATGTTTGCCACTGCATCTCTATTGATCTCTCCCTTAACCTACTTTGCCAGTTCACTTTTGCTAGCTCTGCTTTTGTGCCCTCGTAATTGCCCAGATTTAAGTTTAAAATACTAGTCTTTGACCCATTCTTCTCTCCCTCAAACTGAATGTAAAATTCAATCATATTGTGATCGTTGCTGCCTAGGGGCACTTTCACTATGTAGTCATTAATTAATCCTATCTCATTGCACAATGCCAGGTCTAGTATAGCCTGCTCTCTGGTTGGCTCCAGAACATGCTATTGTAAGAAACTATCCCGAAAACATTCTATCAACTCCTCATCTAGGCTACCTTTGCCCATCTGATTTTTCCAATCTGCATGTAGATTAAAATTCTCCACAATTATTGCCATTCCTTTCTGACAAGCACCCGTTATTTATTCCTTTATACCCCATCCTGTTACGTAGTTACTGTTAAGGGGCCTGTACACCACTCCCACAAGTGATTTCTTGCCTTTATCATTTCTTACTTTGATTGATACCACTTCTACAGCCTGGTTTCCTGAACTTAGGTCATCCCTCTCCATTGTGCTAATACCATCATTAATTAACAGAGCCACCCCTCCACCTTTTCTTACCTTCCTGTCCTTTCTAAGTGTCATGTAACCTTCAATATTCGGGTCTTAATCTATGTCATCCTGCAGCCATGTCTCTGTAATGGCTATCAGATCATACTTATTTATTTCCATTTGCGTTATCGGTTCATCTGTTTTGTTTTGAATGCTACGTGCATTCAGATACAGAGCCTTTAGTTTTGTCATTTTATTATTTTTGTAACCTCTTGCCTTGTCTGCTGATTTACTCTTAGATTTGTACTCACTGTCCCTTCCTGTCACTGTCTGTTTATCATTTCCCATATTAATATCTTTCTCTCTTGCATTATCTCTACTCTTTGATTTGCCACATCTTCCCAAATTTGATCCCTTGCCCCCACTATTTAGTTTAAAACTTTCTCTACTTCCCTAACTATGCAAGTCACTAGAACACCGGTCCCAGCATGGTTCAACTGTAGACCGTCCCAACAGTACAAACCCCACTTTCCCCAGTACTGGTACCAGTGCCCCATGAACCAGAACCCACTTCTACCACACCAATCTTTGAGCCACGCATTCATTTCTCTAAACTTATTTGCCCTACTCCAATTTGCACATGGCTCAGGTAATAATGCAGAGATTATTACCTTTGAGGTTCTGCTTCTTAATTTGATACCTAGCTCTTCATACTGACGACGCAGAACCTCTTTCCTTGTCAAACCTGCCCTGACCTCCCACTTCCTATGGTTGGCTGAGACTCCACCAGGAATCTTTCCTCCATGTTCCCTTCCCTGCACAATATCTCAAAGCCATCTCTCTCCCCACCATAATCCCTGTTTTAATCTGGAAAGCCAGTTGGTAAAGAATGATACTGGAGCCAATCTTTACTCAGTTTTATACTTATTTATAGAGTGAAACATTACAAGCAAAAATCTCCTAACTCAACTACATCACAGTTTCAGTAAGTGTCCCTTTATATGTGCTAATGAAACCCTAGTTACTGTCCTCCATCTGCATATAGTTAAACAGAATTGATATACAATTAACATTGACCACCATTCCCTACAACCTCTCTCCCCGATCGCAGTCTCTCTCAACATCTTCCCCGTGACCTCTCTCCAGATATCCTTGATTGCTGGGGACCATTCCCAGTGTTTTCCTGCCTGGTACAACAGGCTTTCCCGCTTGACACCTGGCCCAACTTCTCAATCTTGTGGACAGGAATTGGAATCAAAAAATTCAAATGAAGTTTTTGCTGTGAAATTCAGCAGGATCTCCACATTCCTGACTTTTCCAGGTTTCCCACTGACAGGCTTCTTGCACCCTCCCCACACCCTCCCCCATACCCTCCCTATTCCCTCCCCCACACCCTCCTCATTCCCTCCCCCACACCCTCCTCATTCCCTCCCCCACACCCTCCTCACTCCCTCCCGTTCCTTCCCCCACACCCTCCTCACTCCCTCCAGTTCCCTCCCCCACACCCTCCTCATTCCCTCCCTGCTCCCTCCTCACCTCCTTGTAAGTATCGGGGCCATAGTGTTTATTTACAGTAGATTCCTAATCAAGTTCGACCTTCTAATGGGGATTTTTTTGCTGCTTTGGTTTCTGAGAGTGTTTATTGTTTGATTATACAATGTGAAGTTTAGCAGCTCCCTCTGGCTTCTGGATTTCCTTGGTGGAGTGAGATTTTCTGATAATTAGGTTACAGATTACTTTAATTTAGCTAAAAAGTTAGGGGAATTGTCTGTTTTATTTTGCTGGATTCCTTCTTTTCTTTGCCGAAGGAGCTGAATCGTGGGAGAGTGCAGGGTCACTGGTAATAGCAGCTCGACATTGCTCATGGGAAAACTATAGCAGTAGACATGGAGTGTGATGTTGGACTGTATGAGGCATCACAGCTGATTCCATCCTTGTCCTCACCCAGTGCGCATGCAGTCACATGAGGATGCACACACATATACATGTGTGTACACATGCATACATGTCTGTACACACGCATGCACATTAATGTTCCTGTAGGCCTCAGTACCTTCAAAGAAAAGGAGGGAAATTTAAGGAGACGGAGAAGTTACTGAGATGATTCAGTGAGGGGCAGTTTGCCCAGGAGCCCTCTCAGTAACAATTCAGTACAATAAAAGCAGCAGATTATCACTCTGTTTGAACTCTGTTCGGGTCTAACAAGCCCCGATTACAGTCAGTGCAGACATGGCCACCTGATTTGTGAGGACAATCCCGAAGGCTGATGGAGGTGCTCCTCAGTTTACGACCCGGTGGGATATCCTGGGTTATAAAACATCCTGATTGCTTCTTAAAGGCCAGCTTTACCCTGCTGATCATTTCAAATATATTCTGAAAGGTCACATTCTATTTATTGTAGTAAATTTGGTGCAAAGACCTTGGTGGGTTTTGAGTGAATACTGAAATTTTTCATCACCAACTGTGCTTAACCCTTTCTCTGCCAGAGGCGTGATACCACAGAGTCTTCCCTCTGCCACCAAGTGAGATCTCAAACCTCCTATTCAGATTTCACCCTTCGATGCCAATGAAAGCATTTCCAATCTCCTGCACCTAATCAGCCATCCAGCAAACATGGAACACGTACCCCAGTGAGAGTCAATGTGTGTATGACCCATACCCCAGTGAGAGTCAGTGTCTGTGGAACCCGTACCCCAGTGAGAGTCAGTATGTGTGGGACCTGTACCCCAGTGAGTGTCAGTGTGCGTGGAACCCATACCCCAGTGAGAGTCAGTGTGTGTATGACCCATACCCCAGTGAGAGACAGTGTCTGTGGAACCCGTACCCCAGTGAGAGTCAGTATGTGTGGGACCCATACCCCAGTGAGAGTCAGTGTGCGTGGAACCCATACCCCAGTGAGAGTCAGTGTGCGTGGAACCCATACCCCAGTGAGAGTCAGTGTGCGTGGAACCCATACCCCAGTGAGAGTCAGTGTGTGGAACCCATACCCCAGTGAGTGTTAGTGTGTGTGGGACCCATACCCCAGTGAGAGTCAGTGTGTGGAACCCATACCCCAGTGAATGTTAGTGTGTGTGGGACCCGTACCCCAGTGAGAGTCAGCATGTGTGGGACCCGTACCCCAGTGAGAGTCAGTGTGTGTGGGACCCGTACCTTTGAGGAAGTGACAAAGTTGATTGATGAGGGAAGGGCTGTAGATGTCATATACATGGACTTCAGTAAGGCGTTTGATAAGGTTCCCCATGGTAGGCTGATGGAGAAAGTGAAGGCGCATGGGGTCCAAGGTGTACTAGCTAGATGGATAAAGAACTGGCTGGGCAACAGGAGACAGAGAGTAGCAGTGGAAGGGAGTTTCTCAAAATGGAGATGTGTGACCAGTGGTGTTCCACAGGGATCTGTGCTGGGACCACTGTTGTTTGTGATATACATAAATGATTTGGAGGAAAGTATAGGTGGTCTGATTAGCAAGTTTGCAGACGACACTAAGATTGGTGGAGTAGCAGATAGTGAAGGGGACTGTCAGAGAATACAGCAGAATATAGATAGATTGGAGAGTTGGGCAGAGAAATGGCAGATGGAGTTCAATCAGGGCAAATGCGAGGTGATGCATTTTGGAAGATCCAATTCAAGAGTGAACTATACAGTAAATGGAAAAGTCCTGGGGAAAATTGATGTACAGAGAGATTTGGGTGTTCAGGTCCATTGTTCCCTGAAGGTGGCAACGCAGGTCAATAGAGTGGTCAAAAAGGCATACGGCATGCTTTCCTTCATCGGACGGGGTATTGAGTACAAGAGTTGGCAGGTCACGTTACAGTTGTATAGGACTTTGGTTCGGCCACATTTGGAGTACTGCGTGCAGTTCTGGTCGCCACATTACCGAAAGGATGTGGATGCTTTGGAGAGGATGCACAGGAGATTCACCAGGATGTTGCCTGGTATGGAGGGCGCTAGCTATGAAGAGAGGTTGAGTAGATTAGGATTATTTTCATTAGAAAGACGGAGGTTGAGGGGGGACCTGATTGAGGTGTACAAAATCATGAGAGGTATAGACAGGGTGGATAGCAAGAAGCTTTTTCCCAGAGTGGGGGATTCAATTACAAGGGGAAACGAGTTCAAAGTGAAAGAGGAAAAGTTTAGGGGGGATATGCGTGGAAATTTCTTTACGCAGAGGGTGGTGGGTGCATGGAACGCTTTGCCAGCGGAGGTGGTAGACGCGGGCACGATAGCGTCTTTTAAGATGTATCTAGACAGATACATGAATGGGCAGGAAGTAAAGAGATACAGACCCTTAGAAAATAGGCGACAGGTTTAGATAGAGGATTTGGATCGGCGTAGGCTTGGAGGGCCGAAGGGCCTGTTCCTGTGTTGTAATTTTCTTTGTTCTTTGTTCTTTGTACCCCAGTGAGTGTTAGTGTGTGTGGGACCCGTACTCCAGTGAGTGTTAGTGTGTGTGGAACCCGTACCCCAGTGAGAGTCAGTGTGTGTGGAACCCATACCCCAGTGTGAGTCAGTGTGTGTGAGACCCGTACCCCAGTGAGAGAGAGTGTGTGTGGAACCCGTACCCCTGTGACAGTCAGTATGTGTGGAACCCATACCCCAGTGAGTGTCAGTGTGCGTGGAACCCATACCCCATTGAGAGTCAGCGTGTGTGGGACCCGTACCCTATTGAGAGTCAGCGTGTGTGGGACCCGTACCCCAGTGAGTGTTAGTGTGTGTGGAACCCATACCCCAGTGAGAGTCAGTGTGTGTGGAGCCCGTACCCCAGTGAGAGTCAGTGTGCGTGGAACCCGTACCCCAGTGAGAGTCAATGTGTATGGGACCCATACCCCAGTGAGAGTCAGTGTCTGTGGGACCCATACCCCAGTGAGATTCAGTGTCTGTGGAACCCGTACCCCAGTGAGAGTCAGTGTGTGGAACCCATACCCCAGTGTGAGTCAGTGTGTGTGGGACCCGTACCCCAGTGAGTGTCAGTGTGCGTGGAACCCATACCCCATTGAGAGTCAGCGTGTGTGGGACCCGTACCCTATTGAGAGTCAGCGTGTGTGGGACCCGTACCCCAGTGAGTGTTAGTGTGTGTGGAACCCATACCCCAGTGAGAGTCAGTGTGTGTGGAGCCCGTACCCCAGTGAGAGTCAGTGTGCGTGGAACCCGTACCCCAGTGAGAGTCAATGTGTATGGGACCCATACCCCAGTGAGAGTCAGTGTCTGTGGGACCCATACCCCAGTGAGATTCAGTGTCTGTGGAACCCGTACCCCAGTGAGAGTCAGTGTGTGGAACCCATACCCCAGTGTGAGTCAGTGTGTGTGGGACCCGTACCCCAGTGAGTGTCAGTGTGTGTGGAACCCATACCCCAGTGAGAGTCAGTGTGTGTGGAACCCGTACCCCAGTGAGAGTCAGTCTGTGGAACCCATACCCCAGTGAGTGTTAGTGTGTGTGGGACCCGTACCCCAGTGAGAGTCAGTGTGTGTGGAACCCATACCCCAGTGAGAGTCAGCATGTGTGGGACCCGTACCCCAGTGAGTGTTAGTGTGTGTGGGACCCGTACCCCAGTGAGTGTTAGTGTGTGTGGGACCCGTACCCCAGTGAGTGTTAGTGTGTGTGGGACCCGTACCCCAGTGAGTGTTAGTGTGTGTGGGACCCGTACCCCAGTGAGAGTCAGTGTGTGTGGAACCCATACCCCAGTGAGAGTCAGCATGTGTGGGACCCGTACCCCAGTGAGAGTCAGTGTGTGTGGGACCCGTACCCCAGTGAGTGTTAGTGTGTGTGGGACCCGTACTCCAGTGAGTGTTAGTGTGTGTGGGACCCGTACCCCAGTGAGAGTCAGCATGTGTGGGACCCGTACCCCAGTGAGAGTCAGTGTGTGTGGGACCCGTACCCCATTGAGAGTCAGCGTGTGTGGGACCCGTACCCTATTGAGAGTCAGCGTGTGTGGGACCCGTACCCCAGTGAGTGTTAGTGTGTGTGGGACCCGTACTCCAGTGAGTGTTAGTGTGTGTGGGACCCGTACTCCAGTGAGTGTTAGTGTGTGTGGGACCCGTACCCCAGTGAGAGGCTGGATACCTTAGTAAGCCACCTTGCCAGAGCTGAACTAGACTTGCTCCTGGAGAGTTAGTGATGTGGAATTTTCCAGGGCTGATTATACGTTTACAGCTGTTGCTAGGTAATACTTTTTAGTAACAAAGAAATTGCAGTCACTGCGTTTTACAGATGGCCTGGTGAGGCAGGTCACACAACACAGGCTGTCAATATAATTCATCCAGTGTCACTCAAAATTGTTTGGAAAATTGTTGTTGTTCATTATTATTTGGTCTGAACTGCAATTTTTCAATTATGCTCTTTAAATGATGTTTTATTCTTAATCTCATAGACCCAATGCTGAGGAATCGCATATTCCCAACTTGGAACTGAAGGTCAAATTCTCCAATTCTGTACCAAAGTGACATTTTTCTGCTCCCACCATCCTGACTGAGATTGCAAACTTAATTCTGTATTGTAGCAAATCATAAACAGCTGTCGAGCATAACTAAAAAAAAAAAGAAACTCTTGCATTTAAAAAGCACCTTTGACCAACTCAGCATGTCCCGAAACGCTTACGGACAATTAATTCATTTTTGGTGTGAAGTCACTTTTATAATGCAGGAAATATGACCACAAATTTTCACACAGCAAGATCCCACAAATAGCAATGTGAAAATGACCAGATCATCTGTTTTAGTGTTGTTGGTTGAGGGATAAATATCGGCCAGGTCTCCGGGGAGAACCCTCCCTGCAACTCTTCAAAATAGCGTCATGGAACCTTTTACATCCGCCTGAGAGATCAGATGGAGCATCAGTTTAATCTCTCGTATCAATGACAGCACCTCTGTCAGAGTAGGTGGGGTGAAGAAAACAAGTACACTTAAAACAGTGAATAATATTATAAAGATTGCATTGATTTATTATTTGTAAATTAGAAGAGCCTATTGTGACTTATTATCTATTTAAACATACATATGTTATTCAATAGCAGAAAGAAAGAGTTGCATTTATATATCGCCTTTCATGACCACAGGATGACCCAAAGCACTTTGCAGTCACTGAAGTACTTTTGAAGTGTAGTCACTGTTGTAATGTAGGAAACACAGCAATGAGATATTAAGGAGATAATCTTTTAGTGATGTTGATTGAGGAGTAAATATTGGCCAGAACACCAGGGAGAACTCCTCTGCTCTTCTTCCAGTCATGCCATGGGATCTTTTACATCCACCTGAGAGGGTAGACGGGGTCTCAGGTTAATGTCTCATCCAAATGATGCCACCTCTGCCAGGGCAGCACTCCCTCAGTATGGCACTGGAATATTATGGGTTTAAGTTCCAGTCCAGGACTTGAACTCTCTCGGCAGTCAGTCATAGCTCAGTGGATAACACTCTCGCCTCTGAGTCAGAAGGTTATGGGTGCAGAGTCCCACTCCAGGGACTTGAGCCTATAATCTAAGCTGATACTCCAGTGCAGTATTGAGGGAGTGCTGCACTATCAGAGGTGGCGCTTTTTGGATGAGATGTTAAACTGAGGCCCTGTCTGCCTTCTCTGGTGGATGCAAAAGATCCAATGGCACAATTTTGAAGAGCAGGTGAGTTCGCCACGGGCCGGAATTTTACACCACCAGTGAGCCGGATGGTGGTGAGGGGGTGGCGTAAAATGGAGCGGATGGCTCCAGGAGGCCTTCCCTGCCCACTCCCGCCTTCACCCCACTTTACCTGGGCCGCGGAAGGGCAAGAAACAGGCCGCCTGTCCCTTGGCCAATCGAGGCCCTTAAGTGGCCACTTAAGGGCCGTCGCCGGCCTCCACAGGTATTTTACAGGCGGCAAGCGGGCGTTCAGTAGACATGAAAGGCCACCCAGTGATCTCTGGCAACCTTCCAGTGCAATGGGGGTGGGGGGCCTGACAGTTGGGCACAGGGTGCCGATTGAGGGCCACCCTGCTTCCCTAACCACCCCCAGGTCCGAGACGCCCTCTTACCCCCAAAGACTACCCTTGCCTCACGGGGCCACAACAGATCTGTCCAGCGAGGCAAACCAAACTTACCTCCGTCCCGGCTCCATGTCCTCGGCTGGGCTGCAGTCCCAGCAGCGACCACCACTCCCAGTCGCGCTGCTGGGACTAAGAGCTGCCAGCTTGATGATTGGCTGGCAGCTCAATGAGGCGGGACTTCCTCCCTCAATCGGGCGGAATTCCTGCTTCAGAACAGTTAAAGCCTGGGGACCCGTAAAATGTGGATCGGATCCCCAGGCTGGGCGCATGCAGGTGTGCCACCGACTTTTACATTGGTGGCCAGCTCCCGTCTGCCCGTCGTAAAATCCAGCCCATGTTGTCCTGGCCAATATTTATCCCTCAACCAACATCACTAAAACAGATTATCTGGTCATTATCACATTGCAAATTGGCTGCTGCTTTTCCTACATTACAACAGTGACTACCTTCAAAAAAACTACTTAATTGGCTGTAAAGTACTTTGGGAAAGCCTGAGGTCATGAGAGGTGCTGTAGAAAATGCAAGTTCTTTCTTCATTCATCTGCTTGTTCATCTATTATTCAATTAGTTAGTTAAAGACTAGAACAAAGTCAGATGCAGTATAATTCACCCGCCTATGAAGGATGAGGAAAGGATGCTGTGAAGATACAGGATGGAACAAGGAGCTGTAGCAGAGCTATAGTTCATCACACTGGGTTTTCTTACCTAGATAGTGGGGCAAGTTTGAAGACCCTCTGAATGGAGGGAGTGCCAATTGAACTGTAAGAGTAAATAAACTGAGACGCAGAATCCAAAATCAAAAATCCAGAATAAAATAAAATGAAAAAGTCACATCAACTCTTCTCTCATCCAGCAGCCTCGGGCATTCTGTGTCAGGTGAACATGGAAAATGGTTATTGGGTGAGATACTGAAGCAGGTGGCAATATACAACACATGCAAGAAGGCACCTACGGGAGTTAGAAGTAGCAAGAAAATAGTCAAGTTAAAAGAGATTGGCATACGATACTGTGTAGTGCAATACCTCACCACCCCCTTATCCCATCCAGAACCAACCCAAGCCAGCTGATATAGACTGTGACAGCAACTAAGCGAAAGATATCAAGAGGAAAATAATACAAATTAAAAGCTGCAGGGAAGGTTTGGCGTCTGTGTCCTGAGAAAAAGAGATTACTGTACATAGCAAGTGAGTAAATCAAAGCAGAGCTAAATTACACTTTGTTTCTTTACAGGAGATAGTTGACTGCTTTGTCTTCCTGATTTAGTTAATTAGGCTGGGATGAAAGCAGTACTTGAGTTCTAAAGCTTTATTGTTTCACAGTTGTGTGATTAGAAAGTCTTGGCAGCAAGTAACCTAACCATAGCCACAAAAGCTGTCGGCAGAAAGGTTATTAGTAACACACTGGTCCAGCCAGGCCTTTATGCTCAGTCAAGCCAAAATTCAAGACCATCCCAATTGACTTTCAGTGAAATATTCCCACCCAAGCTCTTTGTTTCTGTAGTATTTATATCATGATCCTTGGATTGTTCCCAAAATCCCAAGCACCTAATCATATTCAGTTCATTTGTTTGAATTCTCCTGTTTTCTATCAAGTTTTAAATTTATTTTTGGTTTTATTCTACACTTGCTTTTTATAAGGCATCTTCCCTCCTCCAGTTCCCTCCTCCAGTTCCCTCCTCCAGTTCCCTCCTCCAGTTCCATCCTGCAGTCCCTCACCATCTTTCCAGAAGGTGTTGCCTTGAGCTGGGATATTGTTCCACTGATGATGTCTGTCATCCATTACCTCATCAAGTAACTAGCTTGAAGACGAAAAGCATCCAAGCTGAGACTGTTTCGATCCAAATCTGATATTTACACGCACTCTCTCACAGCAATGACTGGATAGTGCTCAGGGAAAGGACCAAAATTAGAGCCATGCCATTTAGGAATGAAATCAGGAAGCACTTTCTCACACAAAGGGTAGGGAAATCCGGAACTCGTTCCCCCCAAAAGGTTGTGGATGCTGAGGCCAATTGGAGCTTTCGAGACTGAGATTGATCGAATTTTTTGGGTAAGGGTATCAAGGGATATGAAGCCAAGAAAGGTAAATGGAGTTGAGATACAGATCAGCCATGATCTGATTGAATGATGGAACAGGTTCAAAGAACAAAGAACAAAGAAAATTACAGCACAGGAACAGGCCCTTCGGCCCTCCAAGCCTGCGCCGATCCAGATACTCTATCTAAACATGTCGCCTATTTTCTAAGGGTCTGTATCTCTTTGTTTCCTGCCCATTCATGTATCTGTCTAGATACATCTTAAAAGCCGCTATCGTGCCCGCGTCTACCACCTCCGCTGGCAACGCGTTCCAGGCACCCACCACCCTCTGCGTAAAGAACTTTCCACGCATATCCCCCCTAAACTTTTCCCCTCTCACTTTGAACTCGTAACCCCTAGTAATTGAATCCCCCACTCTGGGAAAAAGCTTCTTGCTATCCACCCTGTCTATACCTCTCATGATTTTGTACACCTCAATCAGGTCCCCCCTCAACCTCCGTCTTTCTAATGAAAATAATCCTAATCTACTCAACCTCTCTTCATAGCTAGCGCCCTCCATACCAGGCAACATCCTGGTGAACCTCCTCTGCACCCTCTCCAAAGCATCTACATCCTTTTGGTAATGTGGCGACCAGAACTGCACGCAGTATTCCAAATGTGGCCGAACCAAAGTCCTATACAACTGTAACATGACCTGCCAACTCTTGTACTCAATACCCGGTCCAATGAAGGAAAGCATGCCGTATGCCTTTTTGACCACTCTATTGACCTGCGTTGCCACCTTCAGGGAACAATGGACCTGAACACCCAAATCTCTCTGGACATCAATTTTCCCCAGGACCTTTCCATTTACTGTATAGTTCACTCTTGAATTGGATCTTCCAAAATGCATCACCTCGCATTTGCCCTGATTGAACTCCATCTGCCATTTCTCTGCCCAACTCTCCAATCTATCTATATTCTGCTGTATTCTCGGACAGTCCCCTTCACTATCTGCTACTCCACCAATCTTAGTGTCGTCTGCAAACTTGCTAATCAGACCACCTATACTTTCCTCCAAATCATTTATGTATATAGGTTCAAGGGGCTGAATGGCCTCCTTCTGTTCCTATGTTCCTAGAACCTTGGTCAATAACCTGGTCAATTTCCCCCTTCCCCACCTAGAATCAGTGAGGCCTCTTATTAGCTCCTAGCCCAGCATGGACTGGGACTTTCATACTCTGCATGGTTTGGTTTCATTCTTGGCTTTTCCAACTGAGCTAATGGGGGAGGTGCCCATTCATGACTTAATGGGATGTTATTCCTTTGATGGGGAGTTTTTAGAGAATTAGGGACAAACTATTTGTAAGAGACAATGCCATCAACTTGTGTTTGCCCTCCAATATTTCCCATTCATCCTTCTCTCCTGAATGCAGTAATTCTTGCTTGAGGTAAGGTTTCATTGGTACCAGCTTCCCTTTGATGCCATGATCGAGCGACCACTATTTCCATGTGTGTTTGGTTAGTTTTGCATCAGGAAAGCAGCTGTTCTACTGCACAAAATCTTAATGACCAAATCACAACCTATCTTACAGTATTGGTCTCCTTATTTAAGGAAGGATGTAAATGCATTGGAAGCAGTTCAGAGAAGGTTTACTAGACTAATACCTGGAATGGGTGGGCTGTCTTATGAGGAAAGATTGGACAGGCTAGGCTTGTATGTGCTGGAATTTCGAAGAGTAAGAGGCAACTTGATAGAAACAAGATCCTGAGGGGTCTTGACAGGGTGGATGTGGAAAGGATTAGATTAGATTAGAGATACAGCACTGAAACAGGCCCTTCGGCCCACCGAGTCTGTGCCGACCATCAACCACCCATTTATACTAATCCTACACTAATCCCATATTCCTACCGAACATCCCCACCTGTCCCTATATTTCCCTACCACCTACCTATACTAGTGACAATTTATAATGGTCAATTTACCTATCACCCTGCAAGTCTTTTGGCTTGTGGGAGGAAACCGGAGCACCCGGAGAAAACCCACGCAGACACAGGGAGAACTTGCAAACTCCACACAGGCAGTACCCAGAATCGAACCCGGGTCCCTGGAGCTGTGAGGCTGCGGTGCTAACCACTGCGCCACTGTGCCGCCCATTGTGGGAGAATCTAGAACTAGGGGTCACTGTTTAAAAATAAGGGTTCACCCATTTAAGGCAGAGATGAGGAGAACTTTTCTCTCAGAGGGTCGTGAGTCTTTGGAATTCTCTTCCTCAAAAGGCGGTGGAAGCAGAGTCTTTGAATATTTTTAAGGCAGAGGTAGATAGATTCTTGATAAGCAAGGGGGTGAAAGGTTATCGGGGATAGGTGGAAATGTGGAGTAATCAGTTCAGCCATGAACTTATTGAATGGTGGAGCAGGCTCGAGGGGCCAAGTGGCCTACTCCTGCTCCTAATTCATATGTTCAAACGTATGTTTGTATCCTCACCTGACATCCTTTATTGCGATGCCTCAATTGTTGGAATAGCCTTCTGGTACTCAATGTCTTGGGTCCAGCTGATGGGTACTGCAGGGCTGTTAGTGAACAGGCTGCTAAATCCCAGCATAAATCAGCACTTCTGGGGAGAAGATTAGAAAAATTAAGCTTACAATTTTGACTCCAATGTATCTGAGTCAGGAGCAACCTGCAATTAGAGGGAAGAGGTGACAATTGTGAGCTATGGTTTGGCCTCAGAGTCCAGTTGGGAGAGTGAACAAAAGGGAGTCTGTATTTTTGTAGTTTTAACCTGTGGAGGAAGGAGCATATACTTAACCTGTGAATAATCCAAACACTGACAAAAGCTGTAGTGTATGTTTCAGTTTTATGTGCTCTGTGCTTTTTAAAAAAATATTTGTGAAGTTTGATGAGGAGCCAGGACTATTTTAAGTGGGCAACTTAAACTGGCAGAAACTGTGTGCTTGGAACAAAATACTTCCAGAAAATTTAGACGTAAAAGGAAATGTGCTAGCAAAGGACAAACAATCAGAAATGGAAATATGCAATTTACCCCCTTTCTGAATTACTTTCCTTTATCCACTTTGCGGATATGGTCCTGGAGTCTGGAACAAACTCTCCCACCCTTCATAGTTGTTTAAAATTCACAATCCCCTTCTTCCTTAACTCTTTACCATGTTTCTCTGATGACATTAGTTGCCACAGTTTTTGTCTCTTTGTTGCTCCAGTGTTTCCCCGTTCTTTTTTTAAATTCATTCATGGGATGTGGGCGTTGCTGGCTAAGTCAGCATTTATTGCCCCTCCCCAAATGCTCTTGAGAAGGTGGTGATGAGCTGCCTTCTTGAACCGCTGTAGTCCATGTGGGGCAGCTACACCCACAGTGCTGTTAGGAAGGGAGTTCCAGGATTTTGACCCATCAACAGTGAAGGAATGAAGATATAGGCCAGAATTTTACGCCCCCCTCAAAGAGCGGGATGGTGGGGGGGTATAAAATGGAGTAGGAGGCTCGGGGGGGGGAGCCCTTCCTGACCTGCTCCCACCTCCGCCGCCCTTTTACAGGGGCGATGGCAGGGGAAACTGGCTTGCCCGCCCCAGGCCAATCAAGGCCCTTAAGTGCCAGTTAACGGCCACTTAAGGGTCTCCGCCCACCGCCACGGGGATTTTACCCTTGGCCGGTCGGGCAGCCCAGGCCTGAGAAAAGCCGTCTGACAAAAGCAGGCAGTTTTCTGACAGCCTTGGAGGTGGGGCGGTCCTCCTGGTCAGGCACCCTGTGTCCGACAGAGGGTCGCTCCCGATGCCCCAACCTCCCTCATGCCCAGCACGCTCTCCGTCCTCCATTCGACCCCCCCTTGCCTCGCCGGGGCCTGACCGATCACCCTGGCGAGGCCCCAAAAACTCACCTTTAAATTAGGGCCATCATCTTGTGGAAGCTGGGTTGCAGTCCCAACAGTGGCCACTGCTCCCGGTTGCGCTCCTGGGACTAAAGGCTGCCAGCCCACCGATTGGCTGGCAGCTCCATTAGGCGGGACTTCCTGCCTCAGTGAGGTGGAAGTCCCACCTAAGCCCAATTAAAGGCCTGGGGACTGTAAAATCTGGACTGGATCCCCAGGCCCGTGGGTAAAATTCAGCCCATAGTTCCAAGTCAGGAAAGTGTGTGGCTTGGAGGGGAGCTTGCAGGTGGTGGTGTTACATGCATCTGCTGCCCTTGTCCTTCTAGGCAGTAGAGGTTGCCGTTTCAGAAGGTGCTGTCGAAGGAGGCTTAGTGAGTTTCTGCAGTGTATCTTTTAGTTGGTACACACTGCTGCTGCTGTGCTTTGTGGTGGAGGGAGTGAATGTTGAAGATGGTGGACAGAGTGTCAATCAAGTGGGCTGCTTTGTCCTGGATGGTGTCAAGCTTCCTGAGTGTTGTTGGAGCTGCACCCATCCAGGCAAGTGGAGAGTATGCCATCACACTCCTGACTTGTGCCTTGTAGATGGTGGACAGGCTTTGGGGAGTCAGGAGGTGAGTTACTCACCGCAGAATTCCCAGCCTCTGACCTGCTCTTGTAGCCACAGTATTTATATGGCTACTCCAGTTCAGTTTATGGTCAATGGTGACCCCAGGATGTTGATAGTGGGGGATTCAGCGATGGTAATGCCGTTGAATGTCAAGGGGAGATGGTTAGATTCTCTCTTGTTTCAGATGGTCATTGCCTGTCACTTGTGTGGCACAAATGTTACTTGCCACTTACCAGCCCAAACCTGAACATTGTCCAAGTCTTGCTGCATATGGATGTGGGCTGCTTCTGTATCTGAGGAATCACAAATGATGCTGAACACTGTGCAACCACCAGCAAACATCCCCACTTCTGACCTTATGATGGGGGGAAGGTCATTGATGAAGCAGCTGAAGATGTTTGGGCCTAGGACTCTACTCTGAGGAACTCCTGCAGTGATGTCCTGGGACTGAGATGATTGACCTCCAACAACCACAACCATCTTCCTTTGTGCTAGGTATGACTCCAACCAGTGGAGAGTTTTCCGCCTGATTCCCATTGACTTCAGTTTTGCTTGCGCTTTTTGACATCATCCATTGCTCATTGACATCATTCAAGCCATGGGAACAACTCCCAGATGTACATTTGTGACATAAAACAGAAAGTGCTCGAAATACTCTGCATGTCTGGCAGCATCTGCAGAGAGAAACAGAGTTAACGTTTCAGATTTGTGACCTTTCATCAGAAACCTGAAACGTTAACTCTGTTTCTTTCTCCACAGATGCTGCCAGACCTGCTGTGTATTTCCAGCATTTTCTGTTTTTATTTCAGATTTCCAGCATCCGCAGTATTTTGCTTTTATTTTAGTACATTGGTGATACCCAGCTTTATCTCTCTAGCACATCCCATGCGGCTGATATTAATGAGTGAGCCAGAATCTCCTATCATTGAACGTTGGGAAGATTGAATCCATAACTTCCAGCCTTTCCCAAAATTTTCACACCCTTCCGTTGACTTCATCCTTCTCACTGGTTAGAGAGAAACTATTTCCTCTCTGGTGGGGGAACAAGGGAGAATAAACTTAAAATTAGAGCCAGGCCATTCAGGGGTGATGTCAGGAAGCACATCTTCACACAAAGGGTAATAGAAATCTGGAACTCTCTCCCGCAAAACGATGAGCGTCAATTAAAAGTTTCAAAACTGACATGGCTAGATTTTTATTGGTAGAGTATTAAGGGTAATGGAGCCAAGGCAGGCAAATGGAGTTGAGATACAGATCAACCATGATCTAATTGAACCATGGAACAAGCTCGAAGGTCTGAATAACCTTCTCCTTTTCCTATGTTACTTGATCAGTTGAACCAAACAACACATGACCTCTACATTGTGTTCACCGCAAAGCTCAGCTTCAAATGCCAATCCCTATTCACAACCAGCAACACTCACTTCTACCTTTTAGGAACTTCCTTCCCAGGTTGTGGCCAGGAGCATATATATTACCCAGGGCTCGTTGTCCTGAGAATGTACTGGTGGTGAGCTGCTTACTTGAGTCGCTGCAGTCCGTGTGGTGAAGGTACACCCACAGTGCTGTTAAGGAGGCAGTTCCAAAATATTGATGGTGATGTAGGAAGGATGACATATGCCCATGGCAGGATAGAGTGTGACTTGGAGGGGAACTTGGAAGTGATGGTGCTCCAATGATGTTGCTGTCCTTCATTATGGTAGAGGTCACAGAGGAGGGAGGTTCTATGAAGTAATCTTGGTTTGTTTCTGCAGTGTAGTCTGTAGATTGTTGATACAGCCACTGTGTGTCAGGGTGCAGGGGTAAATATTGCCAATCTCTGCTCCTACTTTACCCTCTCTGTCACTGAGACAAATATCAACACCCTTGTTACCTTGAGACTTGACCTCTCTAAGTGACCTGTTTACCAACACCCCACCCCCACCCCGCCCCCCCCCCCCCCCCGACCTCCACCCTCCCAGACACCACCACTTGCATGCTGTCCCATTGGCCCATCTTCGCTGGTTCCTGCTGCTGCTCGCACCACCCAATGAGGTTAGCGAGAAAGCAGGTGTGAGCTGTGATGCCAGACACAGTTGAATGTCCTGCCAGCACTCAGCGTCCAGATCACACAGGAAGACCAGCCACTGGCTGTTATAACCAGTGGAATTGTTCCCACTGAGAGTCAGCAGCTTCAGGAGAAAACCGGGAGACGTGAGGAAATAACATAAGATTCATTAATAAAAATAAAGAAATCTTTTTCACGGTGAACAAAGAGTACAGGTTGTGCTGGATGTTTCTTAATGACATTCATTGAATTACACACAAAAAAAATAATTTGACCTTGTCATATTTGCGGGAATGCTGTCACTGTTACTGAAACCGTATTCATTATAGCTTTTGTTTGCTATTAATTTTCATAATTACTAATTGAACAATGAAGCATAATATTATCTGCAGGACAGGGCAAATAAATATGTCATAATTAGGGTTGAAGATGATTTTGTTTGCCAAATTTCAGTAGATATGCTCAAACTGGGAAAGTATTGAGAAGGGATTGACTGGACTGGGATTTTATATACCTTCTCTAGACTTTAATAATTGCAAAGAGAGCAAAATGAGGGACTGGCATTGTAGCCCAGAAATGAAATATGATATGATAATTATCATGGAGAATGTTAAAGCACTGAAGTAGCAGCCTTTCCACAGACATTACTCTGGATCCTAAATGCACAGCTGAAACATGCTGGTGCCGAATGAGTTCTCTCAATCCCTGCTCCGTTTATTATGCTGTGAATTTCTCTCTTCTTCCCTATGTGCCATTTGATGGTTTTTTTCTATATTGTGAATTCACGCGGGAATTAATACTCATTCATTGCCCCTCCAGAAATTACTTCTGAAATGCATATAATCTGAAAGATGCAAATGAGCTTGACTCGTTGCTCCCTAGTTAATACAAATTATCATCTGCTTTTTCCACTGTCATTATAAGCAGCAATTCCATCACCCTTTGTGGTGCATTTTTAGATGTAAAAATAGGTCCTTTTGCGTATTGAATGGGAAATTTTAATATGAGGTAGGGAGGTGGAGAATTATTCTTAATTATTTTTCCTTTTCAGACAAAGTGCCCAGTACACTGAGACTCCCAATGTCACTGATGACCTATTTAAGATGGGATTGTGTCCCCTCTCACACTTTCAAGGAATTTCTGTCTTTTTGGCAGGAAGTGACTGGTCAGGAAAGGAATGAGTCTCCTCCCCTACCCCCCACCCCCCATTCAGTGAAAAACACTTTCTACCCCCTGGATCCACCCCTCTCCTCCACTCTGTCCCTTTTTAAAGAAAAGCTATCAATAGGTCACATCCTCATCACTACTTTCTAGTTTACTCATCTCTGCCCAAACACAATGGTGTTTCATGCTATGGGCCAAAGTCCTTCAACTAAAAAATAAATACAGCAGGGGAAAAATTGTTTGACAGCAAATAATTTAGATATTACCGAGTGGCTCAGTATTGACTGGACACAGCGGCACAGTGGCACAGTGGTTAGCACTGCAGCCTCACAGCTCCAGGGACCCGGGTTCGATTCTGGGTACTGCCTGTGTGGAGTTTGCAAGTTCTCCCTGTGTCTGCGTGGGTTTTCTCCGGGTGCTCCGGTTTCCTCCCACAAGCCAAAAGACTTGCAGGTTGGTAGGTAAATTGGCCGTTATAAATTGTCACTAGTATAGGTAGGTGGTAGGGAAATATAGGGACAGGTGGGGATGTTTGGTAGGAATATGGGATTAGTGTAGGATTAGTATAAATGGGTGGTTGATGGTCGGCACAGACTCGGTGGGCCGAAGGGCCTGTTTCAGTGCTGTATCTCTAATCTAATCTAATCTAACCTACATGGTCCAAACACAGAATCCCAATGGACCAAACCCCTTCTCATTCAAGACCATTGTATAGCATTTCTGTTTGAAGTATGCAATTGTCCCAGAGCATCTGATTCGCACTGTTTGATAAACGGAATAAAGTAAACACATGCACTGCCTCATATGAGTTCAGGACATTCTCAAATTGCCATCCCTGGTGTGTACAATGTGTTCAGTGTTGCTATTGTTTTTGTTTAGAGGCAGTCGCTGACTGAATGATTAAGTAGGCTATGGGACAGAGGGTTACAAATTGGCTGTTCTTAATGTGCTGTTGATGGAAATCCTGATCCAAGTGGAACATTTCTTGGCAAATGGACTCTCTGTGTCAGGACTCAGGCTTTGTCACTTGGTGATTCATTTCTCTTTTTTTGCATTTTTTCTGTCTTTTTCATTTCTTTGAGAATGTCTTGTGTATTTTCATTAGCGCTCTTCTTCCCTCTCTCCGTAGCTCTGCACTTCTTCATCTGACTCTTCATGTCTCTCTGTTTTACTTGCTCTCCCTGGATCTGCCTTTTCCCTATGTCGCTGTCTCTCTGCTTCTCTCTCACTCTCTCCCCCATCTCTGCCTCTTTATTTTTCTCTTGGTCTGTCTTTCTGTTGCACATACACGCGTCTTCACTCTCTCTTTTCTCTCTCCCTCACCCCCATTCTCTCTCTCATTATCACATGGTAAACTTGAACTCATCCAATCTCTGCTGCCCATTCCCTAACTTACACCAAGTCTCTTTCACCCATCAACCCTGTGCTCACTGACCTACATTGGCTCCCGGTCCACCAATGCCTCAGTTTTAAAATTCTCATCCTTGTTTTCAAATCCCTCCATGGTCTCACTGCTCCCTATCTCTGTAATCTCCTCCAGCCCCACAATCCTCTGAGATCTCTGCACTCCTCAATTCTGACCTCTTGAGTATCACTGATTTTAATTGTTCCACCATTGGCGGCCTTGCCTTCGGCTTCCTGGTCCCTAAGTTCTGGAATCCCTCCCTAAACCTCTCCACCACTCTCTCCTCTTTTAAGATGCTCCTTAAAATCCACCTCTTTGACGAGGTACATAATAGCCCCTTATGTGGCTCAATGTCAAATTGTGTTTGATTACACTTCTGTGAAGTGCCTTGGGGCATTTTACTATGTTAAAGGCGCTATATAAATATAAGTTGTTGTTGAGTTTGCATTGACACTCTGTGGCCATTACTAACGCCAATGAGTCTGAGACTATGTAGTTTTTACCTTTGGGTCTCATTTGAATCCTGCTGGTCAGCTACCTGTCCATTTGTCCTGGAAAGCAGCAGTGCTCCAATGATGAAGGATGAGAATCAGGAGCCTAGTAGCAAGGTGAGTCTGTGAAGCAGATATTTGCAGAATCTCACATTGAAGGACAGACCGTGACTGCCTACTTCTCCCTGCATCAGATGGTTTTCTCCCTCTCAGGAGCTGGTATAATGCTATTAGTCTCTCATATGTCCTTCGCTTTTATTAATGAGCCTCCCTCTTCCATTCTTTCTTACTTACACTGCTGGTCATCCTCTCTTCATCGTCTCTCATTTTCTTTCTAACATAGGAACAGGAGTAGGCCATTCAGCTGCTCAAGTTCGTTCTCTCTCATGATCTGTCCCTATCCTGCTCTTTGATGATGTTTCTCTGGCCTTCGTGCTCAGTATTTCTCCCAACTTTCTCCACGTCTTTCTTATGCGCTTTTGGGGGGCAAGTTTCCGTTTGTTTCCATCAGTAACCTCAGCGAAATGTGGGCAATAAATCAGGGCATATTGAACGTAAGTGAGATACTCCCAAAGCCACTTACATTGTGTTTTCCCTGATCTTTTACACTGGCTAAAGATTCACTTCAACATGTTCAGGCCCCACAACCAAAACTGGCCTTGACCCCAGGTCAAATTCCAAGATTCCACCAATTTGCACTGGTTCAGGAAGGCTCTTCCAATTGCATTCATTTCCTTTTGTGCACAAGCACTCAGAGGCATGTTTTCAAAGTTTTCGCAAATCAAAAAATATTTAACATCCTGAGTAACTGACAGGTGTACACCAATGAAACTATTAAATGGTTCAGTATAGTTTTGTTATGTTATTTTTAATCTGGTGGAGAGTTGGACACCGTAATGAAAAATGCTTACTTTTGGTGATAAACCCATTGTCAGCTGAATTAATAAAATTGCATCAGGTTATCACAAACATATCAAGGAATATTTTATAACAGAAAAAAAATTGATCAAGTTCTATTACGCTGCCCAATTTACACTGGTTTCATGAAGATTGTATACTTGTGATTGTGAAAATGAATTTTAGAGGAATCTTGAACTACAATCTAACCAACACAATTTCAAGAGCATTTTGGGCGCAGTTTCCCCATTGCGCCCAAAGTGGAAACTCTGCCTTTTTGTTTTTTCTCGATCTTTCTATCCTGTGCACGCACTTTTAATTGCTGTCTCTCACTTTGTCTGTGTCTCTTCCCCAGCTGGAGAAAGTAGGCTACATACAACAATGGAATTAAATGGCACAATTAAAAAATGTGTTTATATTTTAACTGCTTTTCAGTTCAGTCACCCTTTCCCCTCTATTTTTGAGGAAACTGATATCTAGATGGAAATTATCTCTCAGTAAAATTATGATCACTGCTGACCATCCTATTCAATGCACAAGGTGTAAGAGTCTGTGGCAATGAGAGATCTTGAAAAATATCAAATGACTATTAGGAACTGAAACACCCTAATGACTGGCATTATCATTCATTATGTACAGGATCCAGTGGGTACAATTGCTGTCTTTTGTTTTCTGTCAAACTTCAACACTGAAAGTGATGTGTGCATGATAGCATAATGAAATCGGCTGAAGATAATGGATTTGAAAATATGCAGAAAACCCTTTAGTGCATTTGGAACAGAACCAAGCATACTTTGAAAGAATTGTCCCAGAATATATTAATGAATTATTCGATCCTAAAGATTCTGTTTTTTTTAATTCAGCTTTTTTATAAATGTGAGACTAAAAGTTCAGTCTTTTTTTCCCCCCTTGTCTCACAGTCGTTCTTTTTTCTGTGTCTCAGGCTGTTTTGTCCGATTGGTATCACAATCGTATCTCAGGAATATATAAACAAGGTGCCATTCCCTCCTTTCACATAATGATAACAACTGGAAATCGCGCTCAACAGTATTGCTGGCAAAAGGCCCAGGGCTGGAGAGATTAGGTTGTGAATTTAAATGCAGAATGGTGATGTACTGAAGGGACAAGGATTGTGCTGTGACATTTGGGGCACCAGGGTCAGGGCACTGTTTACAGCAACAGCGATAGTATTGTTCCAACTCAGTGCCACTGTACCTGGGCTCATTGAAAGACTGCTTTTATATTGGGTGTGGTGGGGTTCTGGCTGTGTGTGTCTCTCTCTCTTTGCCTCCCTTGCTTGCTCTTACTTGTTCTCTCTTTCCCTTTCTAAAAACATAAGAATATAAGAAATAGGAGCAGGAGTAGGCAGTATAGCCCCTCGAGACTGCTCCACCATCCCATAATAACATGGCTGATCTTCAGCCTCAACTCCACTTTCCTTCCTTATATCCATATTCCATCATTCCCTTAGTGTCCAAAAATCTATTGATCTCAGTCTTGAATATACTCAATGACTGAACATCCACAACTCTCTGAGGTAGAAGATTCCAAAGATTCTCAACCCTCTGAGTGAAGAAATCTCTCCTCATCTCAGTCCTAAATGGCTGACCCCTTATCCTGCGACTCTGTGGGTGAGAAATTGGGCTCGTTAATGCCAATTTTTGGGCACGACAAGCACCCTTACAGCTCCAAAGTAGCATCCGCGCTCCCGCACACC